>NC_089584.1:86410996-86746804 GCF_019320115.1 Miscanthus floridulus | reverse complement strand
AAAGTGCTTGGGTAGCCAAAGGTTCTCTCTTAATAAAGAGGGATTGGGCTATAGCCCCAAGAAAGGCAAGGTGGCCTTTGCTACTCTCAAAGCTAGCTTTGTGAAGAGCAATGATTGGTTTTGCAATAGATGCAAGCAAGTAGGGCACTTAGAGAAATTTTGCATAAAGAACAAGAACAAGAACAATGCTAATGTATCCTCAATTTGTTTTGATTCTTGTTACAGGCTTACCAAGGGTGTGAAATATGTGAAGGCTAAGTTCATTGGTACACCTATTGTGGGCTCAAAGAAGAAAGCTATTTTGATACCAAAGACCTTAGTAACTAACCTTCAAGGACCCAAGCAAGTTTGGGTACCTAAAAAGAATTGATTTTCTTTTGTAGGTAAATTATAAAGCCGGAGGAAGGCATTGGGTGATTGATAGTGGGTGCACACAACACATAACCGGTGATTCAAGAATGTTCAATTCAATCAACTCAAATCATGACAATGGGTTTGATAGTATAACATTTGGTGATAATGGCAATGGCAAAGGCAAAGGGCTTGGTAAGATTGCAATATCTGATGACTTGAGCATTTCCAATGTGCTACTAATAGAGAGCTTGAACTTCAACCTATTGTCAGTAGCACAACTTTGTGATCTTGGTTTCAAGTGCATATTTGGAGTTGATGATGTATAGATCATAAGGTAGATGGCTCTAACTTGATATTCAAAGGTTTTAGATATGAGAATCAATATTTGGTTGATTTCAATGCTAGTGAAGCTCAATTGTCAACATGTTTTCTCACTAAGTCTAGCATGGGTTGGTTATGGCATAGAAGGCTTGGTCATGTTGGAATGAAACAATTGAATAAGTTGATTAAGCATGATCTAGTTAGAGGCTTGAAAGATGTCACATTTGAGAAGGATAAGCAATGTAGTGCATGTCAAGCCAGAAAGCAAGTTAGCAACACATTTCGTAAGAAGAGCATGATGAGCACATCTAAGGCATTTGAGTTGTTGCATATAGATTTATTTGGACCAACCACATACACTAGCATTGGTGGAAACAAATATGGGTTTGTGATTATGGATGATTTCACTAGATACACATGGGTGTTCTTTCTTGTTGACAAGAGTGATGTGTTTGCAACCTTCAAGGCATTCATAAAGAGAATTCACAATGAGTTTGAAACAACCATAAATAAAGTGACAAGTGACAATGGAAGAGAGTTCAAAAATACAAGAATTGATGAGTTTAGAATTAGGCATCAATTCTCGGCCAAGTACACTCCTCAATCAAATGGCCTAGTTGAGTGGAAGAATAGAACCTTGATTGACTTGGCAAGATCTTTGGTAAGTGAGTACACTGTGAGTAATTCATTTTGGGCTGAAGCAATCAACATGGCTTGCTACTATAGCAACTGACTCTATTGTCATCCATTGAAGGAGAAGACCCCATATGAGCTCTTGAATGATAGAAAGCCCAATATTGTATACTTTTGGGTTTTTGGTTGCAAATGCTACATATTGAAGAAAGACACAAGATTAAGCAAGTTTGAGAAAAAATGTGATGAAGGTTTCTTGCTTGGTTACTCCACTACTAGCAAGGCTTATAGAGTTTGGAATTTGGCTAGTGGTACTCTTGTGGAGGTTCATGATGTGGAATTTGATGAAACCAAAGGTTCCCAAGAGGAAGATGAGAATCTAGATGATGTGAGAGGCACTCAATTGGTCAATGCAATGAAGAACATGGACATTGGTGATATAGGGCCTAGAGAGGTGATTGATGTTGAAGATGACAAGAATCAAGTGCTCTCTAACTCAAATGTGCAAGCTAGTGGTTCTCATGATCATGATCAAGCAAGTGCTAGTGATGACAAAGTGCAAGATCAACAAGTGCCTAGTTCATCATCTCAACCAAGTGATCAATCAAATGCAAGCAATCAAGTGCAAGTACTCCAACCAACCAATGTTGCAAGAGATCATCCTTTGGATTCTATCATTGGTGATATTTCAAGAGGTGTACAAACAAGATCAAGATTGGCATCATTTTGTGGATATTTCACATTTGTGTCATCCATTGAACCAAAGAAGATAGATGAAGCTTTGTTGGATATTGATTGGGTAAATGCTATGCATGAAGAGCTAAACAACTTTACAAGAAATCAAGTATGAGAGTTGGTAGAAAGGCCTAAGAGACACAATGTGATTGGAACTAGATGGGTGTTTTAAAACAAGCAAGATCAAGATGGGATAGTTGTAAGGAATAAAGCAAGATTAGTGGCTCAAGGTTATACTCAAGTTGAAGGTCTTTACTTTGGAGAAACATATGCCCTAGTTGCAAGATTGGTAGCAATTAGGATCTTGTTAGCCTATGCTTGTGCCCACAACACCAAGCTATATCAAATGGATGTGAAGAGTCTATTTCTCAATGGCTACATCAATGAAGAAGTATATGTTGAGTAACTTCCCAGTTTTGAAGATGAGAAGAAGCCCAACAATGTTTATAAGCTAAGAACGGCATTGTATGGTTTGAAGCAAGCACCTAGAGCATGGTATGAGAGATTAAGAGATTTCTTGCTCTCTAAAGGGTTCAAGATGGGTAAGGTTGACACCACTCTCTTCACCAGGAAGATAGGCAATGACTTGTTTGTGTTGCAAATCTATATTGATGACATCATATTTGGACCAACCAATCAATATTTTTGTGAAGAGATTGGAAAGATGATGCCTAATGAGTTTGAGATATCCATAATTGGAGAGCTTAGTTACTTCCTTGGTCTTCAAATTAAGCAATTGAAGAATGGTATAATTGTTAGTCAAGGCAAGTAATCAAAGACATGCTTAAGAAATTTGGAATGAATGATGCAAAGTCAATTAGTACACCAATGGGTACAAATGGAAACTTGGATAGTGATGCTAGTGGCAATATGGTGGATCAAAAGTTGTATCGGTCTATTATTGGAAGCCTACTTTATGTGACCACATCAAGGCCGGATGTGATGTTTAGTATATGCATGTGCGCAAGATTTCAAGCCTCATCAAGAGAAACTCATTTAAAAGCAACAAAGAGAATATTGAGGTACTTGAAGCGTACATAAAATATTGGATTGTGGTATCTCAAAGGTGCAAGGTTTGAGGTTATTGGATAATCCAATTCGGATTATGCGGGATGCAAAGTTGAGAGAAAGAGCACATCGGGCACATGTCAACTATTGGGAAGATCACTTGTGTCTTGGTCATCAAAGAAGCAAAATAGTGTAGCACTTTCAACCATTGAAGCAGAGTACATTTCGGTCGGTAGTTGTTGTGCTCAATTACTTTGGATGAAGGCTACTTTGAGTGACTTTGGAATCAAATTCAAACAAGTGCCATTGCTATGTGACAATGAGAGTGCCCGTGAAGCTCACCAACAACCCAGTTCAACATGCAAGAACAAAGCACATTGATGTCCACCATCATTTCATAAGAGATCACCAACAAAAATAGGACATTTGGATTGAGAGTGTGGGTACCGATAATCAACTTGCTGATATCTTCACCAAGCCACTTGATGAGAAGAGGTTTTGCAACCTAAGGAATGAATTGAACATACTTGACTTCTCAAATATGTGTTGATGCACCCCATTATATGACATGGCTCTCCTTCGAGCAAAGCAAGGTAAAGTTGATTAATATGTCATTCTTCCATTGCTAAGGACTTGTTTAGTGCATCTAGTCATTCCTATCATGTCTAAGGCTCATTCATAAAAATCAAATGAATTTGATGCTTGTATGGTTCCACTATTGCTTATATGCTTGAAATGATCTAGTGGTAGCATGTGACATGTTTGTGGGCTTGTGAACCTAGTATTTGATCTAGAAAATGAGCTATAAATGTTTAACTCAACATGGTGCATGATAACCCTTATTTGGATGTGTGAAGAAGCTTGCCCTTGGATCAAACTGAGTTAAATATGTTTTGCAAGTGATCTAGATTGAACCAAATTGGGAAAATAATCCTCCCTTCATAATGGTTTCACCCCAACCTATCTAAAATTTGAGCTCATCTTTTGTGCTAATTAATGAAAAAGGGGGAGAGAAATCCACAAAGATAGTAAAGATAGGGGGAGCAAACAAATGAAATCATATTGTAAAGGGATCAATTAAAATTTGAAGCACACAAGTAGGGGGGCAAGCTCATAAACTTGTATGTTGCATTTATATGTGCATTACATATGTTTGCTTGCATGACACAAGTTCTAAATTCCCTATTTATGCTTGTGTGGTGTATGCTAGATTGTAGAAAATAATCGATGAAATGAATACTAGCATGTATAGGAAGAGTAACTAGACTTGTGCTTATCATATAAAAATTAGACCCTTTCATATAATGTTGATCTCACGAGGTTTTCTAATTTTTGTGAATGTCTAGTTACTAATGGTGCAAAGGATGGTGTATATTGGCAACTCCGATTGGTATCACGCTTCAAAGGTCCATTCTTTACACCTTAGCATCATTTGGTAGCTATTACTCTTCCAAACCTCTAATCCATACATATGTGCAAGCTTTCAAATCTAAACTTTTAGCACATATGTAGGGGGAGCTAATACTACCAATTTTGGATTTATGAAACATGTCCATAATCTTTACACATGGTAATATGCTTGGGCAAGTAACATGAGTCCAAAAAGATTTCATTAAATATCTTTGTAAATAGGTTGTTATCAATTACCAAAAAGGGAGATTGAAAGCTGTTGACACGGAATTTCGTCCCGTGCCGAGGACACACGAACAAGCCGGAAGGGTCCGCTCGATGGAGCTGGATATCCGCCTAGCTTTAGCACAGGGGTGGTTGATCCTACGCACTCCTCCTAAGACATGCCAGTCAATTTGACCCTGCAATTGACAAGGAGAGAAAGTTTATTAGTAATTTAGAGGCGAAACATGCCGGTGTTGCCAGACAGTCCCGAATGTGCGGCTCTGAGAGCCGATATGAAAGGAGATCGACTAAATAGTCGATTCCAGCATATTCATAAGAATAAACCAGTTAAAGCTCATGGGGTTATGTAAGAAGAATCGATTATCGTTCAGGATGAATATCATTCTTTAGACAAATATTGGTCAATGACAATAAGATATTAACAATAATTAGCTCATACTGAGCCAATGACTGGAAGTAACCGAACCCCTTTATAAAAGAAATAGTTCATCATCATTCAACCATTTAATAGAGATAAATCTAATGAACATATTATATCTCATCTATCGCTATGACTAGTGGGGCATGAGGCAGAATCATGCAGGCCATAGAAACAACAATAGACTCGACGACCCTAACTTATTACCAATATCAGTGGGGCATGACGCAGAATCATGTAGGCCATAATACAAAAATAAGATCATGGGGCTAACACATCTTTCAGCCCATCGCTACTTCAATAGTCTCGTGACATGAACTGTTCGTAAAAGCACTCGATATCGGCTAAAATAGCCGATTCAGGCATAGTGCACAGTTAAGATCATGCCCTCTCAGAAAATAGATCTACCAAATAACGATCCCCACTCCACGGTGGTAATAGTGGGGTGTGAGGTAGAATCACACAGGCCATGATAACGAGACATGGAACGGTTTTTGCTAGCCAACAGATCTACTTAAGATCAAACACGTCTTAACCGCACGCTATGCACGATTAAGATTGATATAAAACAGCCGATAAAACATAACTCATTGTTTAAAGTGTAGATTAGATCAGTTTAGATTAACAAATGATGGGTTAAAAAGGATGTAAGGCTGATCTAGATCAATCCCAATCAGGCGAAGTGATATTGCTGTAATTAAATAAATAATGGAAGCAATAAGCAATATCGGTAACTTAATGAATCTATCCGAAGGAATGCCACCCTTAGATAGAGCCGATAACTTGACCTTAATCTAGTTTGAGCAGTTGAGGTCGACCGGATCGATGCAGCCGTACTTGAACTAGACAAGAGTCAGTAACTAACTTATACCAGACTTGCAGTGGAGGTCAACTGGATCGATGCAGTTGTACGAATAGAGGTATAAGCCATGACGGTACTTACAGACAAGCAGTGGAGGTCGACCAGATCGATGTAGCCATACTTGCTGAAGAACTCGCCGAGATCTACTCTACTCTGACTCCTAAGGGTGGCCAAAGCCAAAAAAAGTAAATAACTTATATTGGATTGATTGTGTGTTTTACAATAGCCGGGCTTTGATATTTATACCTGGGACCGGTGCATGACTCCTATCTAAGTATGACTTATCACAATCTTTGACCCTAGAGAAAACATTCCTAATTTAAGATAACTTGGACTCTAATCTTTCCCTTTTTGTAGACTCCAACATGCTTTGTCCCAGCGTCGATCGTAGCCTTTGTCATTATCTGCTAGCGCTACCTGAAGAAAGCCGATTTCAGCGTTGCATTCGAATCAGCGGGTTCCAATCCGCACGCAATTGATTCCTTGATGACATGATCTTGGGAGCTTTCAAGTCCCTGTGACTCTTTTTCAAAATTTTGGTGTAAACAAAAGCCCTAGTTTGGTTTTGGATAATTGATGAAACTGAAAGGATCAAGATGCCCAAGAGGGGGGGGGGTGAATTGGGCTAATTCTAAATTTGCCATAATTAAGCTCTATACTTAGCCCATTTCACCCCTTGTGACTAAAATGTGTTGCTATTGTTCTCCTGTACAAAAGTTTTGCACCCTAGGCTCCAATCCTACTCTAGCATGACAATTCTAGGAATGTAAAGACATGAAATGAATTGCTCAAATATAAATGCTTAAAGTAAAGAGAGGGAAAGGAACACGGCAATGTTTTTCCAAGGTATCAGAGAGTCGCCACTCCCCACTAGTCCTCGTTGGACCACCCGCACAAGGGTATAGGTCCCCTTTCATTTGTGCAAGGATCAAGTGGTCTCTATGGGCTGATTCTTTGATACTCTGTCATGGTGAATCGCCCACAACCGCTCACAAAGTGACTTGGATCATCCACAAGCTTCGTCGGATGATCACCAAGCTTCCAATCACCACCGAGCCATCTAGGTGATGGCGATCACCAAGAGTAACAAGCACAAACTCTCACTTAACCAAGACAAGCCTAATGAGTAAGGTGGATGCGCACTTGCTACTCCCTATGCACTAATGAGGTCCTTAATCTTGGATTATCAAATCTCAATCACCCCACTAGGCTCTTTCTCTCCCTTGCAGTCCAAAGGTGTTTCTAAGCTGAACATAATGGTTGAGGTCCAACTCAGCAAATATCAGGATGACCGGACGCTCCGGTCAAGGTGACCAGATGCACCGGTCAGTGTAATACGTCAGCATGTCAGAAAGAGCCGTTTGCTCTAACTGGACTCTAGCCTACGTCCGGTCAGCACCCACTGGATGCGTCCGGTCATCAAAATCCCTCTCTAGAACCTTACTGATGTTGACCAGACGCTGGCACCTAGAGTTCGATCACTTCTCTATTCTGCATCCGATCCATGGTCAATAGCCTGTCCATGCTGCTACAGATACGGCTAGCGTCGTGTCCGGTGAGCACTGGTGTCCTGCATCTGGTCACACTTTGACTGCTGCTACCGATCAAATGAACTGATCGGACTCTCTAAGCTATGTCCGATCACAACCAAACTAGCGTCCGATCAGTCATTTGACTCCATTCACTTCCAATTCGAAATTCTTTGTGAATGAAGTTGACTTCTATTAATCTTAGGGCTATTCCTGAGCTACCTAATGCTAAGTTTGACAAGTGTGCACTACACCTAATCCATTAGACACACCTAGGTTAAGCTACTAGTCCATACCCCCCTTAATAGTGCAGCCATAGGAAAACAAAGTCCTAAACCACTCTAAGTGTCTCTCCAATACCAAACGACACTTACATCTAGTCTATCCTTAACCTTGTTGTCCATTCTTTGAAAACCAAAATGATTTCCATCGATAGGGGCATGACAACCATGATTGCCCAATCAATTTCTATTACCATGACCTAACTCAAATTGCCTCTACAAAACACACGTTAGTCATAGTAATCTCATGTCATCATTAATCACCGAAACCCAACTGGAGGCCTAGATGCTTTCAATCTCTCCTTTTTGGTGATTGATGACAACACAACCTCGAGTATGTAAAAGATATGAGTGTGGTTTTTAACATGCTTGGTTCATATATGCTTTTGACAATAAGAACAAAGGAGTTAGGCACGCTTATATGACTCAAGCCAACATGGTGTACTCAAAAGATATGAATTAATGATGAGTACATGAAATAAAGCTCATTTGAATCGGAGTAAAGCGCGGAAGCAAGGCCAATGAGCATAACCAAGTGACATGACATATATAAAACAATGTAGAGAGCACACATGTCACACAAGTCTCACCATCACATGTATGTAATACAATGCATGAAAGTAAACGTGAATGCATGAAGTATCACACACGAAAGACCAAAAGAATCGAGTCTATCTCACACGCTCCTCCTAAATCTAACATACTCGGTCCCTCCCCCCTTTGGCATCAAGCAACAAAACTTAAAGGTCAGACGGTGGGACATGAGTAGTCGAGTCGGGCGCTAAGGTGCAGTGAGAGACCTAGAACTAAGCTGCATCATCCTCTAACCCTGAACTCTGAGGGGTCTGACCCTCTATATCTAGAAGTGAAGGTGAAGTGGTCCGGGTCTGGTCAATAACTGGCATGGCCTTTGACTCTATAGGTGTCACTATAGGAAAGGGAGCCACATCTACCATTGTCACTATCGCTGTCGCTGAAGCCTCAAGTGTAGGAGTGACTATCTGAGGTGGCTCGAATGATGCAATAGACGATGGAATCGTCTTGGTAGTCCCGGTAACTGGAGCAGCTGTGGTAGGACCAGAGACTCAGAACAGTGGAGGTGTAGGCTACCCGGTAAGCTCACTAAAGGTAGCACCAAGACTCCTGGAGACTAGGATGTCCATCACTAACGCCGAAGGAGTTTGAGTCAGAGTGAAACCCGTAATAATAGGAGTAAAGTGCGGACCTTGAGCTATCCCTAGTGAAGCAAACCACTAAGACACCTGCTCTGTAGGTGAGGCAAACTGAGGAGCTGGCTATCTCTAACTCAGAATCCCACTAGGCTGTACAGCTAGAGTCACTGAAGTGGTGGCGACAAGCTGGCCTATCTAAAATATAGACTGTTGAGGATCAACCCCAATAGCAGTGAATACATGCTGCATGAAGCCAAGTAACTACTGCTGAATCATAAGCTGCTGTTGCATGGCCTGCTGCTGCCACTGAAACTCATCCCGTCGTGCCTAAACCTGAGCAAGTGCAGCTGAGGTCACCTATGCCTAGCGTGCCTGGTTCTGTCTCATCCGTTCAAGTATAGCTAGAAGTGCTAGGTCTATCTGCGGTGGCTGTGGTGGAGCTGAGCTAGAGCCACTAGCCTCTCTATCATGTGGATGAGGTACCATATGTGGAATCGGCTGATAGTCATCGTCTGAGATATCACTCGGGTCGCTCTCAACCTCATCTTCTTGCTATGCATCAAGCTGCTCCTCCTCTATCTCTACGATGCCCCCGATGATCTCATCCTGCTGAGTTGCTATATCTGGTACCTCGGGGCGATGACTAGGCTAGCAAGGTGTCCTCGCATGACTATGATGTAGCACCTGGCTCAAGTCATACTGTGGAAACTTAGTAGTAGCACCTATCCACTCTGCCATTGTCTCTAGGGACTTGTGTGTAACTGCCTTTCGGAGTAAGAAAGTGATCTAATAAGCATAAGGCAGCTAACGTTGACCTCTGAAGCCCTCTGCTAGTGTGTCCTCCATCTCTGAAAGCATCACATCCCAAACATCAAAGACAGTCTGAGACACCAGGTAATGCACTAGCCATAGCTGAATTTGAGTCAGGCCCTCATGGTAGCCCATCCTCAAAAGCAGAGTCCTCCTCATAATAGCATCAAGGAGCTAGGCTATAGGTGTAAGGTCATGTGGTGTCTTGCTCGACCCCTCACCAAACAACTCTATATAGCACGGTCTAACAAGATCTGTAGGTGGCACAAGTCCGCTGTGAGGGCATCTCAGAGGCTCTGTCTGTCCATAGCAAGTCTCATGAAGATGAATAGGTGACTCTAGAATCCTTAGTATGTCTCTGACCCTCGAGTTCTAGAGCCTGTAGTCACGCCCTTAGAAAGTAAAATTAATAAACCTATGTCATGGGTCAATCCACAAGGAGGAGTAGAACTCACGGACCCAAGATGGAACATACTGACCAGTCTGTCCAAGGAGATCTAACAAGCCTAGCAGATAAGTGAGGTGAGAATGGATCTGCTCGCCTACAGCTGCAACTAGAGACTCTAAGGGGCAGACTTGCTGAGATCTGAAAGCAATACCGCTATTGAGATATGCACTATAGAAGTCCTCCTGCAACATAGTGTAGAAGCACTCTAAGGCATGCTCATCCTGCCTCGGTGGAAACCAATCCTCAAACTGTATGAACCGTAGCTACTACACCAGTCTGGCTATGGCTGCCCTCAGGTCAAGGTGAACCACCAGAGGCGGACCCTGTTGTCTAGGAGGTGGATGAGAGCCCCTCCTCTATGTCTAAGGCCTTGGTGACACTTGAGTGCATGTGCGATTAGAGCGTTGAAGCTGTGGTTGTGTTGCCTGCTCTATCTCCTCAACCTGCTCTGCCTACTGAGCGTTTTCTATCTGCTTTGCCGACTATGTCTGCTACTCAGTCACCCCTAAGTTTATCTCTCGTCTAAAGAGACACGCTGTCCTCCAAGAATGATGGTCCCAGGTGCACTACCAAGATCAGCCTCAATCCTCTCGATGGTGGCTCTCTAAGCTGGTGACAACTGATTGCCTATGTGAATGCCACTGCCAGATCCACCTATCTTGGCTCGCTATGCGGCGGCTGCCACTGCTGCTGCTCTCTCTGCCTCAACATCATCGATCTGGTGCTTTTCTTTGTAGTCTTTTTCACCTTTCCTTTTTACTGAGCAGTTAGGCGAGGTAGAGGCATTGGATCCTCATCGCAGGGACCGCCCCCGACATTCTTGCACCGAGCCATCTCTAAAGATGACAAGAATCACTACCACTGATAAGGAACAACTACTAACTGACAATCGTGAGGCTTGGCCACAATACATACTCATAGGCTTGGCCCCGAGTAGATCTGTCAACTGCCCAACTACCAAATAGACTCACTACCTGAACTGACTACATGATAGAATAGGAAGTATATATATAAGCAACCTTATATACAAGGGAAGCGAATGACCTAATGGAAAGCAAGCAGTAGGAAAGTAATGAGAGAATGTGGCTTGCTACCTTAGAACAATCCCAAGACATGCAAAGGGATAAGTTGTTGATCACAGGGACACCAGACGGGAATGACAATGGCACCTTAGGGCTTGTGCCGTGAAGCAGTGCGACGGCTAAGAAGGCGCGGCGCTGGGAAACCATCGGCGCGAGAGGATGGCAATGCAGTGGTGCACAAGCATGCGACGACAGAGTGGAGCGTGAGCACATGGTGGTGGGCGAGACACGTGTTGTGGCATGGCGACGCAATGCAGGCGCGGGCGAGGCGAGGTAGGCGTGGGAGCAGCGAGGTAGGTGCGGGCGCAGGTGCGGCGGCGGTTAGGGTAGTAGTGATGGTGCGACATGGGAGAATGATAAAGTGGTAGCCCCCCCCCCATGACATACAAGGAAAGAAAAGGGAAATCTTTTCCGCTCACACTTCTGTGATCAGACGCTCTGGCAAATACGATCGGATGTAGCCCTCTGGAGTTTGGTCAACAACAAAGAGGTCTAGAGATCCTCAAATCATGACTAGACGCGTCCAATGACCCTTGACTGGATGCATCATAGAGTCTGGTCCTTTCCTAAGATCCATCCTATGCTGACTGGACATAGAAACATCGTCACACCAGATGCTATAGAAATACTGTTCATCGTCCGGTCCTCCTTGAGCAACTATATCTCCTCCTTTTGTACTGACCGGACGCTGCAACAGGTGAGTCCGGTCCCTGTGTCTGGTCCCTCTTCAACTATAGAAACTCCTCCTTTCTTCACGACACTGATCCAAATAAACACTAATTGGGACTGATATGAGAGACCTCTCTCAAACCCTCAAGTTTTTCTAAATAATTTGCCTTCGACTATAATTCTTTTTAAGAAAATAGGCAGCAAAAGGGGCGAGGAGCACCATGTGACCACACAAGAGGGTTTTATGACCAATAAGAGCTTCAAATGGTCTCCCTATGTGGATAAACACAGCAGGTGCTCAAAAGATAACCCAAAAGAAACAACAAAGCAACACACATGCACATGCAATGCAATACTTGAAAGTAAGTCTAGTTGCTTGTCAAGTTTGATCCAAGGTTAAGCTTCTTCACACACTTTTTGGCGGTTATCTTAACCATGTTAGACAAGCCCTAAGTGCATTACTAAAAATTAAACATGTTTTATATTACAATGCAATGCAATGGACAACACAAGCTCATTTTTTAGTGAAGTTACTAAAGTCAAGCACATTTAGCAAATTCCTCAACCGACAAAATGTAGCCTCATCTAGCGGTTTAGTGAAGATATCCACCAATTGATCCTTGGTCCTTACACCTTCTAGTGATATATCATTTTTAGCAACATGATCTCTAAGAGAATGATGGCAGATATCCATGTGCTTGGTGCGAGAGTGTTGAACCGGATTATTAGCAAGCTTTACCGCGCTCTCATTGTCACACAAGAGAGGTACCTTTTCTAGAACTACACCATAGTCTAGAAGAGTTTGCTTCATGTAAAGAATTTGTGCACAACAAGCACTCGCGGCAATGTACTCCGCCTCGGCGGTGGACAAAGCCACACTATTTTGCTTCTTGGAGGACCAAGACACTAGTGATCTACCAAGCAAGTGGCACCCTCCGAATGTGCTTTTCCTATCAATTTTGCAACCGGCATAATTCAAATTGGAATAGCCAACTAGTTAGAATCTAGCTCCTTTGGGACACCAAAGACCAATGCTTGGTGTGTGCTTAAGGTACCTAAGGATTCTTTTAATGGCAACCATGTGAGCCTCCTTAGGATTAGCTTGAAATCTAGCACACATACACACACTAAACATGATGTCGGGCCTAGATGCGGTCAAATATAATAAACTACCAATCATAGAACGGTAGAGAGTTTGATCAACCGATTTACCTCCCTCATCTATGTTGAGATGTCCATTAGATGACATTGGTGTCTTGATTGGCTTACATTCATCCATTTTGAACCTCTTGAGAAGGTCCTTGGTATATTTTTCTTGAGAGATGAAAATTCCCTCTCTCATATGCTTGACTTGAAAACCAAGAAAGAATGTAAGCTCTCCAATCATAGACATCTCGAACTCTTTTGACATCAATTCCCCAAACTCTTTGCAATAGTCTTCATTTGATGAGCCAAATATGATAACATCAACATATACTTGACAAATAAAGATCTCTCCATCAAGCTTTTGGTGAATAGTGTGGTATCAACCTTGTCGCGGAACCGACCAATTTATAAGAGCACAAGTACAATGGCAGCCCACAAGCGGTCGCACTATCATACTTGAGCCCATATAAACCCGGTAGTCTGTCGAGTACCACAATGGGTCTCGATAAACAATCCACATACAACCAAGATTGTACATGATTCAACATGTCACATTACATAAAGTTCACAAATACATTTCCATCATTAGAGTATGAAATAAAGTTATTACAAACCAAGTTTGATAGATAATAGCGGAAGCAAATTAAGTTCGAAAGTAACATTTGCCAACATAGTTTAATACAGTGCCAACATACGATCACAGTCCACAAAAGCATATAGAGGGATTAGTAAAGAAGCCTGCCCAAGGCTTACTCCTCGTCCACAGCGGGATAGAAGCAACTCTTGTAATAACCATGAAATACTGTGCCATCTGCAACAATGGGAATAAAACCCTAAGTACGAGAAGGTACTCAGCTAGACTTACCCATCATAAACCAGAAATAAATTGACTCCAAGGATTATGCAAGGCTGTATAAGTGGAGGTAGCTTGACAACATTTGCATAAAAAGTGATTAACTTAGTTATACAATTATAAATTTGTTATCAAGTTAATTATAACTATTCATCCCTAAATTAGCAACTATCCTATGCCAAACATGTGATACATCATTTTAAGAGCATACAATAGTAACCATAGCAGGTATAGTAATTCCATGTTTATCCGAACCATTATATTCCATAATACCATTACTACGATGTTATAGCTAGCCAAGTTTCTCACTATTCGGGAGAGACGGCGATTCGAATCGATTTCAACCAGCTAGGAATTTATTCCTAACACAAACCCAGGCATACCAGATCAACGGTCACCTTAGGCCACCTTTGGTACAACTCAAGTACACATTTCGCGGGTTCACCCAGCGCCGCACAATCAGGGACAACCAATTGCCAGGACGTTCAAGCTCTGCCTGCCCTTGGGCTCATGTCTGGCTCCCCGCACATCCTTACTATCATCCAGAGTGCGCACTTTGATAGAGCGAGTCCCGACTTGAGTTGATCTACTCAGCTTCATGGTCAGAACGAGTTATCTAGCCAGCTAAGTGATAGGCATACGTTCAATCTTGTCAGAAGTGCCAAGAATGGTACGGTCCTTAATCGGCATAGACGGAATCACATGAGTCAACCTACCATAGACTCCGCCCGGCCTCCATTTACTTTTACCCCATGGTTCTTTTCCACGATAGCAAATATAGCCAACCGTGCTTTGGTATCCACCTATATCTCGCAGGTGATAGGAAATCACCTAACTTCTACCGGTCTAAGCAGGGCTAAGCATATATTCGATCCTGGACCTACATAGGGTTAAAGGTGTATTTCTGGACAAGGTAGTTCCATGCATCAAGTGTTTCTAGACAACTCTTATAACCTAATGCATCAATCATAAAGGACTCAAGTAATATTTTGCAAAACACTAGGAGACTGAGAATGCTCTAGGGCTTGCCTTTCAGAAAAGAAGTGGGGCGGTGGTCAAGGCACTCCGGAAGCTCTTCTGGGGTTTGCTCCTCACCTTTGGGAGCTGTGGCTTGAGGAATCTCCTGCTGGTCCCCTTCCTCTCCTTCGTTGAACTCCAACAACGTTATCTCCTTTGTCGATCCTAGATGCATGAATATGGCATAAGATATTGCGAATGCATATATACTGACAAGTATAGTATGATGACACCTAATGAATGCATTCGCGTAAGTATTCTTAACAGCATGGTGTTAAAGTAATAACAAGTGCATCACATTTTACTGAGTATGTGCATATCTCTTCTTGATTACTTAATCAAACACTTCAACAATTCATTTACTACACCACAAAACAGCAGCTATTTGTTTTACTCACAACTGAAGTTCTACTTATCCAAATGCGATGATCTTGGACTTTCTCGAAAGCTTATAAAATTTTCTACAACTCATATTTAATCACCAAAAGCTAATTCACAATCTATCCTAACCAAAACAGGCAATCAATCCAGTGCTATCCAGAAATTCCAGAGAGCGTGCATTTCAGAATACTAACTTTAAACAGCTATAACTCCTAAACCCTTTGGCCTATTGTCCTGCAATTTTAACACAAGATACATGAAGAAGTGACCTACAACTTTGTTATTAACTATTTTTACAGCAAACATCATTTTTACCATGCAACATACCAAACCACAAAATCTGTTGAAAAACCCTTCTCACCCGAATTATAAAGCAACGATATTTTTACTGCATATAAACATTCCAAATTTGACCTCACCAAGCATACCAACAGTTCAAGGACATCAAATAAACTCAAGAAAACATAATGTCTACTCCCAAACTATTCATTTAAATGCCTTTATCAATTTAACTAGATAATTAGGTTAAATAATAAACATATACCCAACGTGCATAATAAATTCTTAGAAAATTACAGTGGACTCCTAATGCTCACAATAGGCTACTGTGAAAATTTCATACCATTTACACATGTATAACTTCCTATGCGAAAATGATAAGCTAGCAAGGGTTAATTTAGTGAAAATAGAAAACCCTATAGAAATGTGTCAAGCAAAGGATTATATATTTTTTCCTAGCTTCAGATTAGCGCCATACTACTGTACAAAAATTTGCATAGCAATATATTACATATTTTTATCCCTACAAATTTCCTTAGAAAATGCCATTTATTAATAAATAAACAGAAAGACCATTTTTAAATCAAGTTTACAGCAAACTTTTTATTTTTCCTAGCTAGAGCATGTCAATACAAAACCCACAAAATTGGAATCACAATTTTAGGAGTTTTCTAGCTCAAGATATCTAATTTACAAAATTGTAAACATACAAAAAGCATTTATCTAAATACATTTTAATCCTTAATAAAAACATTAGAAACTATACCTATCATATTTTTATAAAATACTACACTTCCTAAGGGACACTACAAAATTTGGTTCACAAGATTTGGATCTCTATAGCTCAACTTATCATTATCCAAAGATTGTATCTAAATCTGTGAAAGAAATAGCAAAAACCCTAATACACAGTCGCTGACAGAGGGGTCCCACAGGTCAGCGGCGGGGGCCACCCATCAACAAGCCAGAAGCAGGGCACAGCATTTCCCCGGTGGTATCTCGCCGACGGCGAGGTCTCCGACCAAAACAACTGCACCGACGTGATCTATAGACCAACCCGCATCTAGTGACCTAGGTGGTGGCAGCGTAGGTACGGCGGAGCATGCTCGTCACCGGCCATGGCAGCATGGCGGCACTGCTCTGCGGTGCGCTAGCCATCTCCGGCCTTGGTGAGTCCAGGCGAGGAGCGCACCAGCACAACGGTGACCATACGGATCTATCTAGGTGACCTAGGTGGCGCGAGGTGGTCCGACGAGCTCCGGCCACGTGCACGGTGGCGTAGAGGTGTGAGCGCGGTAGCGCGGGTCACCGTGTTCCGCGCCGACGGAGCAACGAGTCATGGTAACATCATGACACAAGCTAACACACATCCTAACCAAGCCCTAACGTGAAGAATCAGGAAGAATGCACGTGCAAGTAGTGCGGCGGTGAGTTGCCGTGGAGGCGGTCATGGCGGCCAAGATCTCCGGCGAGATGAAATTAGTGAATACACCCTCACCGAAGCCCTTCCAATGTAGCAATTATGTCGAGGAGGTGGAGGGGGACGTGGCGTAGCTGTGGGCTAGACGGAGGTGGTGGCAGTGCAGTGGAGCGCATGTGAGGCGATGGCGGAGGTGGTGCGGTGCTCGGCGGCACTGTGCTCTTTCGCGGCGAGAGGAAAGGCAAGCAACTGAGAGTGAAGGAGCGGGTAGAAGTGAGTGGAAAGGAGGCACGGGCTGGTGCAGATAACGGGCGCTGGCTCATGGCATCAAGGGCCAGGCGTCGACCAATGGCGGCCATGCTCTGCTACTGATCAACCATGTCCGGGCGTGTCGACGAAATATGGTCGGCAGTCTACCTAGGGGTATGCCCAAGGTAGTAGATTATTGGCAGACAGATGCGCAAGCAACAAACAAGATGGTAACACAAGACAGACACAAGGTTTTATCTAGGTTCGGCCGCTGTAAAGGCATAATACCTACGTCCTGCGTTTGATTGTATTGCTGTATGTCAATGAGAGATGTTTTTAGAGGGGTCCCCTGCCCGCCTTATATAGTCCGGGGGGCATGGTTACAGATCTGGAAACTAATCCTAGCCAGTTACAATTGCCATAGGTGGCCGGATAAGGATTCCTATTCTAACCGACCAGGATCTTGCTTGATCTCCAAATCTGCTTTGACTCCTTGCGAGGGACTCCGAATAGGTTGGCCAGGCTGCGCGTCGTCTTCTAGTGGACTGGACCCCCTGATTCGGGCTGGCCCAAGCCTAGCCGTAAGGGTATAGGGGTTAATACCCCCACAGCTAGTCCCCGAGCACCATGTATTATGCTATGACACGCCGTTCGATCTCCTTCGACTAATGCGATCCATCTTCATGTCATCTCCAACTGATTGAAACATTGACCAATCAAATGCCCCAGCATTCTGATCAGAACAGAAAGCAGTAGACCACGATTATAGCCGAAGATTCCGGTTGTCTGAAGAATGCATGGTGCTCTTAAAGAAAAAAGAAAAAGATTTCTTTCCTTATCAAGTGTGCCCACTTGTATTTCTGATAAGAAATGTAAGTGACCCTTGGACAGTAGTAATCCTGGCAATCAGTCAAAGCGTAGGGGTCGATAAAATAAACACATTCACCGCAAGGTGAAGTGTGCCCACTTAGTCCCCGAGCCTGGTAGTAGGTGGCGTAGGCACGTGGTGCCAGGGTCTAAAAAGAATTTCCACTGAAGTTAAGAATCCAGTCATCGTACAATCAATACGAGATGCACCGGCAGGTGCGTCGTACCGATGTAGTCCCCGAGCTTGCTGGAAGGCGAAGTATAAGCCTTGTAGCAAGGTCCAAATAAATGCCTCTCGACTGTATGTGAGTACACATCACATGTAGCTGAGGAGAGCAGTTGCCGAGCATTATTTGGAACAGTCCCCGAGCATGGTAGTGGTCGGAGCAGTCCCCGAGCACGGTAGTGGTTTGGATAGTCCCCGAGCACAGTCATGGTCTGGGCAGTCCTGAGCATGGTAGTGGTCTGGGCAGTCCCTGAGCACGATAGTGATCTGGGCAGTCCCCGAGCACAACAATGGTCTGGACCATCCTTGAGCGCAAGACATGCAGTGAAGAAACAAATGCCACTTGTACTATTATTTGGTGTATTTATTTATCTTCTTACTCTGTCAAGTCCAATCTGACATGTCTGGTAAAAAAGTAGACGGGTATAGTATGTCATACTGCCTTCTTGTCCTTTCAAGCAAACAGTCGCTTGGCACCTGTATGGAGGTGTGTCAGTGTGGGCCCTCTCACACTAGCAACGAAGAGGCGCATACACTGATAACGAAGAGGCGCATATATTGGCATAGATCTCGAGGTTGTGAAAACAACCGTCTGCGACGCGTGCGCACGTCTCCCAAGAATCTCGGGCAGACAAAATGGCGGAACTCTTGGTTATTTATAATATAGAACTGGTAAGTTACTTTTTACCGATCCCCATTACCATTCGCCGTCGCAGCCTTCTTCTTCTTCTTGCCAACCCTAATACCTTCGAAATCATCACCAATCCCTCCACCGTATCCACCTTCATCAGCCAAGGTGGACTCATGGCGAAGAGTGACGCCCAGAAGAAAACTAGAGTCATGGCGAAGGAGTGGTGGAAGTCAAGAAGCAACGAGCAGACCATCGAAGACCTCGTCATCATGGGAGTACTCCACAACAAGGAACTCGTAGGATGGCGCGTGCCGGAGGGTGAGGGTTACCCCGATCCACAACCAGGTGAGATTGTGGTTTTCGAAGATTTCTTCAAGCAGGGTTTTGGAGTTCCAGTGCACCCTTTCCTTTAGGGGCTCTGTCTGTATTACGAGGTTGGGATTTGCAATCTGCATCCCAACTCGATTCTTCTTGTCTCCACCTTCATTCATCTTTGCGAAGCATATGGTGGCTTCCAGCCCCATTTCGACTTCTTTCACCATCTTTTCTATCTGCGGAAGAAAGGAAGTGGTGGCTCGAAGATAGCCAGAGGTGTGTACCTCAATCTTCGTGATGGGATGAAGGCCCAATACCTGCACTGCCCTTGGAACACATCGCTTGATGATTAGTACAAGAAGTGGTTCTACATCCGTGCAGAGCCGAACACGATCACGCTGTGCGATGTGGGGTTCATTCTAGAGAAGAAGACCAGCTGGTCGAAGAAGCCCGAGCACCTAGAACAGATCCTAGAACTACTTAGGATGATCCCATGGAGGAAAACTGGATGGTCCGAGCATGGTCGGGAACTTCATCAGTCGAAGGATCCAGCCCTGCCAGAGGAGGGTACATCCCGGCTACGAGTACCAAGGTAGCGCAGACCCAACGAGGACCAGGAAAGAGGCGCTTGACAAGATCGAAGTCAAAGCCAGGATTGGAGAGCTATTCAACTTAGCTGATCCAAATTATGTCAGATTGTAGCGACATCGAGCACGCTTTCAAGCTCGCCCGACCTCCCCCAAAGGTAAATCATTCTGCCTTGTACCCATAGTTTTATGTTGTAATAGAAACTTACTGTGTTATCTCCTTTGTGTTTCCTAGATTAATGGTCGTGATAGAGCAACAGTGTTCGTATCGCCACCCCCTGGTGTAGATTGGCCGCAAGTTGGTGGCCCAACCACCCAGACCAGCACCAGGAACGAAGACGTCGACTGGGCGGTGCTCGGAGTTGGAGAGGAGGCAGTGACCAAGGCTGCTGGTAAGCGACTGGCGGCCAACAAGCATCGGCAGGCGATCTTCACTCTGTCGGATGATGACACAGAGGAGGGAGAGAATGCAGACATCTTCCGACTCATCCCTCGAAAGAGGAGGAGGTAACTGGAATCGACCGAGCAAGGCGGCTCCTCCGTGCCGGTGGGACCCACATCGCCGGCCACTACGGTACCAAGGACAAGCGGTGGAGGAGTTGAGCACCAAGCCCCAGCATCGGTGCTGGATGTAGAGGGAGACCAAGTGTCACCCGCACAGCATGCGGAGCAAGCACGGCCAAAGAGACATGCCTTTGCCACATCATTCCACGCTTCCAATATGTAAGTATTAGTAACTTTGATGTAAGCTTGCAATTTTCATTGATTATGGTTACCTTCTGAACCTTATCTCGGATATACCAGGTCGGCGTCCACTGAAAATTCGGATCAACTAGCCGGGAGCAGCATGACTTTGCCGGCAACTACAGAGAAGACTGCCCAGTGGCCGGCCATGGAGGAAAACATAGCAGAAGGTCCACCAGAGCCTCAGACCACAGGCGGTCAGACAATAGTCCCCGAGTAGGGGGTCGAGGGAAGAGCCGAGCCAAACACAAATGCTCCAAGCACTAACCCTGCTGAGGATGACACTTCAGCACCAAGGGTAACAAACCAGATCGAGGAGCAGTAGCCGGAGGTGATAGCGCAGAGCACGTTTGCCGATGCTATGGCCCATGGGAAGGCCATAGTGGTCGCAGAAGCTGCAAGCTCCAGACCAGCACCGCTACCTAAAGAAGAGGCAGAAGAGGACGAAGTAGAGGAGGTCCTAGGCCATCCATAGGACAAACGACAACATGTATGTGTGTCACGCTGGCAGAATGACCAATGGGTTGTTCATGAGGAAATCCCAGAGGTTGAAGAGACCATGAAAGTTGAACGAGAGGCGAAACGACTGGTGACAGAAGTCCAGGTATGCTTTGCCTAACCACCTGATCTTGCTATCCAGTCAAACTGTCTTACTTAGCTTTTTACATGTAGGACTTAATGAAGACCGCAAGGTACCGAAAGAAGTGCTTCAACCAGATTGAGGGGATCACAGCAAGCAATAAAGAACTAACGGCCGAGGTGGAACGCTTGCGCCACCAACTTGAAGCCGCCAACCATGAGAGGATAGAGCAAGAGGCACAGAACCAGAACCTGGTCGTCTAGCTCTAGTAACAAAGAGCAGGAAAGAACAAGTAAGTTGTCACTTTATCACAACGAGTGCATGACACATGTTGTTGCATTGTTGGTAGTAACAGCTGTAGTGCAGGCTTAGAAGCCGAAGTAGTCCGTCTCCAAGAGGAGAATAGCCGTGTGGTCGTAGAGTGTGATCGCCTAAAGGAGGACAACAAGAAACTGGCGCACGACCAGTCGCAACTCCAGGACCACACAACCAAGATGAAGGAGGAACTGAAAAGTAAGTGTTCCAGACCACCTTGCTCACTTTTGTTGCCCGCCTTATCTTGTCATGGCATGACGTTTTAATGTCTTGTGCGATTTGCAATTTTAAAAGTCAATGCCAAGAAGCATCTGGAAGATGTGATAAAA
Organism: Miscanthus floridulus; assembly: GCF_019320115.1. Lineage (NCBI taxonomy): Eukaryota > Viridiplantae > Streptophyta > Magnoliopsida > Poales > Poaceae > Miscanthus > Miscanthus floridulus. Next base: position 86,724,908 of record NC_089584.1, on the reverse strand, counting down.
GAACGTGATGGCTGGAAGGCACAGTGCCAAGAGATCACCAAGGATCGGGACACATGGAAGAAACGATGCCTGGAAGTGGAAATAGGGCGTTTTGCCGGTCCTCAACCTTATCGATCCAGCGCTTACAGAGGACGCGCCAGGGACGCCACAGCTCGGACTAGTCGATAGATGCCGAAAGGCATGGGGATGGTTCCAAGAGTTCATGAAGGAGGCGGGTGAGTACACAGGCGCACATGTACTAAGCATGGTGCGTGCTCACTACCCCTTGATCGATCTCAAACGCCTAGAGGCTGGATACCCAAAGGAGATAGATCCAGACAAGGCTGAGGAGCTTCGGATGGCCCAGCTGGACTTGTCAGCAAAAATAATCGGCGACATTAACCTGTGTGGAGGCGGGACAACACCTGTACAGGGCATGCCATCAACAAGTTAGCTAGAAACACCATTAGTTTTGAGCCAACCAGCGAAGCCTGCGGTCTCGACCAGCCAGGCATCGGCGGGGCCATCTTCTTCAGTTCGACCAGTACAAGAGTCTCTGAGACTCGAGCAGGATGTCAGGAGCAGTGAGCAGCAGGTGCCACATGCCCCGACCAGCCAATAGGATAGGCTATAGCTATAGAAGAAGATGTAGTTGTGTTATTGTAAACTTGTACCTTTTTAGGCAAGCTTGTAATAACGTAACTGTATATCATCATAAGCTTGTTTGTTTTGTATAAAACGCATTTAAGCTTGGAACTCGTGTTGGTGTAACTAAGTGAGAACATGTCAGCGTTCTATTTAGTTGTACCAGTTTAGTCGACACATCAACCTGAAAGGTTTGTAAGGCCCTGGTTTGCCATGTGGTGTGAGTGTGAGGTGCGTGACATGTGCACACGTAGACGCGGACAAGTCAAACCAGAGGGGACCTGCCGATCACCCATAGCGTAGAGAGCAGATCCCATGCACGTGTTGGGAGGAACCAGAGACAGGGTCTGCTCCGAAAACCCGGGAAGGAATGGTGGTCGGTTTTGACTGGTTGAGTTAGAATAACCATAAACTTCGAAGTGACACATTAGAGTGGTTGGAGAAATCATAGTAGCTTTATTGAATTGAATGGAATGTACAAGAGGAGTACATATCTTAGCAGTTAAGCATAGAAACGCCTAAGCTTGTCGATTTGCCATGAATTGGGTACGTCCGTACCATCTAGGTGAGCTAACCTGTAAGACGTAGGTCGTGTAACTTCCTTGATCATAAAGGGCCCTTCCCATGGAGTTGCGAGTTTGTGGACACCAGCCTGATTCGTCTTCCACTTCAGGACCAAGTCCCGACCACAAAGAACCGCTCCTTAATGTTCTTGTTGTAGTACCTACACAAAACAGCAAGGTATTTGGCTGTACGTACACAAGAATCTAGCCGCTTCTCTTCTGCACTATTCACTTCCAGCTCCCGCGCTTCATTGGCCTTGTCCTCGTCGAAGTTCTCTACCCATGCTGATCTGAAGGCTTTATCTGCTGGAAGCACTGCCTCAGCACCATAAACCATAAAGTATGGTGATACACCGGTATTGCGACTGGGCTGGGTTCTGAGGCCCCAAACCACGGCTGGTAACTCTTTGAGCCATCTTCCGGGAGCTTTGTTGTTTTCTCTGTACATCCTCTTCTTAAGTGCATCCAAGATCATACCGTTTGCTCGCTCGACCTGTCTATTAGCTCTAGGGTGTGCCACCGAGACGTATTTTACCACTATGCTCCTTTCATCGCAGAAGTCCCAAAAAGCGTTCCTGGTGAACTGAGTACCCAGATCAGTGATGATGCTGTTGGGTATGCCGAAGCGATGGATGACCTGGTCGATGAACATGACGGCTTTTTCTGAAGATGCCTGTACCAGAGGCATGTACTCTATCGACTTAGAAAATTTGTCGATCAGCACAAAGACACATGTAAATTTCCTAGGAGCTGGCTTAAAGGGCCCGATCATATCCAGTCCCCAGCATGTGAAAGGCCAAGAGGCTGGTATTGTCTGAATCTCATGTGCTGGTACGTGGATTCTCTTGGTGAAGAACTGACAACCCTCATAATGGCGGACTAGCTTCTCTGCATCGGCTACAGCTGATGGCCAATAAAACCCTGCTCGGAAAGCCTTGCCAACTAGCGTTCTCGAGGCCGCGTGGTTGCCGCAGGAGCCAGAGTGGATTTGGTCCAGGAGATGTTCGCCATCCTCTTGGGTTATACACTTCATCAAGATTTCTTCCCTTGCGTTCTTGCGCCACAATTTGCCATCGATGAGCAGATACTGCTTACTGCACCACATCAGGCATTCGTTTTCTATCTGATTGGTGTAACCGCTACCATCTGTCAGGTACTTGATGAAAGGTTCTCTCTAGTCAAGCTTCTTAGTGGTCGGAGGTGGTTCGATGGTGTTTGACGCTGGAACCGTAACAACCAAAAGCTGGTCTAGGGGCTTGTCGACTGTGGGATCTTCCTCTTCGATGGAAGGTGTGAGCAGGTCTTGAATGAATACACCATGTGGGACTTTGGCTCAGGATGATCCTAACTTTGACAGCGCATCTGCTGCTTGATTTTTGTCCCAGACCACGTGTGTGTACTCGATGCCGTAGAACTTGCCTTCCAGCTTTCTGATCGATTTGCACTATGCATCCATCTTTTCGTTGGTCATGTCCTAGTCCTTGTTGAGTTGGTTGATGACCAGAGCTGAGTCTCCATAGACATAGAGACGTTTGACACCGAGCTCAACCGCAATGCGCAAACCATGTAGGCATGCTTCGTACTCGGTGGCGTTATTAGATGCTGGGAAATAAATCCTGAGGACGTACCGGATCTACTCCTTGGATGGTGACACGAAAAGGACTCCTGCTCCTGCACCATCGATGTTGAGAGAGCCATCGAAGTACATCTTCCAATACTCATCGGGCCCCTAAGAGGCAGGTGTGCTTAAGTCTGTCCACTCGACGATGAAATCGACGAGTGCCTGAGACTTGATTGTAGTACGGCTTGCAAATTCCAAGGAGAAAGGGCATAGCTCCATTACCCATTTGACGATTCACCCGTTCACATCCTTGTTGTGAATGATGTCTCCTAGAGGGTACTCAGTCATGACCACCACACGATATCTGTCGAAGTAATGTTTCAACTTTTGGGATGTTATCAGTATGGCGTAGATCAGTTTCTGAATCTGTGGGTACCTGGTCTTGGATTCATTGAGTACCTCACTGATGAAATAGATTGGTCGCTGTACCTTGTAGGCGTGGCCAGGCTCATCGCGCTCGACCACCATGGCAATGGAGACCACCCGATTAGTTGCTGCAATGTAAAGTAGGAGAGTTTCATCTTCTCTGGGAGCAGTGAGGACCGAAGGTGATGTAAGGTATTGTTTTAGCTATGTGAAGGCAGCATCTGCTTCCTCCGACCACTCAAAACTCTTGGATGCTTTGAGCAGCTTGAAAAACGGTAGTCCTTTCTCTCCTAATCTTGATATGAAACGACTGAGAGCAGCCATGCATCTAGTAAGCTTCTGGACATCCTTCAGCTTTTTGGGAGGCTTCATGTCTAAGACAGCTTTGACTTTCTCCGGGTTAGGGCGTATGCCGTCGTGACTGACGATGTTGCCAAGCAATATACCAGAAGGAACACCAAAGATGCACTTCTTTGGGTTTAACTTCCATTCGAATGTATTAAGGGTTGCAAAGGTGCGTGCTAGGTCGTCAACAAGGGTATGTGCTTCCTTGGTCTTGACAACTACATCATCGACATAAGCCTTGATGAGGTCATCTTTTATCTCGTCTTTGAGGCAGGCCTGTATGGCGCATTGATAGGTAGCCCCGATGTTCTTGAGCCCGAACGACATGGTCGTGTAGCAGTAGGCGCCGAAAGGCATGATAAAAGATGTCTTGATCTGGTCATCCTTTTTGAGAGCGATCTGGTGATAACCAGAGTAGCAATTGAGAAAGGAAAGCAGCTCGTAACCGGCAGTTGAATCTACGACCTCGTCTATGCGAGGTAAGCCAAAGGGGTCTTTAGGGCAGTGTTTGTTGAGATTGGTGTAATCAACGCACATTCTCCATTCATTATTCTTTTTGCGTACAAGAACCGGGTTGGCTAACCACTCCGGATGATACACTTCTTTGATAAATCCGTCTGCCAAAAGCCATGTAACTTCTACCCTAATTGCCTCCTTCTTGTCGCGAGCGAACCGTCATAGCTTCTGCTTGATAGGTTTGGCCTTGTCGTTGACATTCAAGGAGTGCTCGATCAGATTTTGAGGTACACCGGGCATGTCAGCAGGTTTCCATGCGAACACATCCACGTTGCTCCTCAAGAACCTGACGAGCGTGTCTTCCTATTTTGGATCCAGGTTGGCCCCGATAAGGGCCGTTTTGCTAGGATCACCGTCGACTAGCTGGATCACCTTGTGCTCCCTGGACTTGATGTTCTTGCATGGAGCCTCAAGCTCTGGGATCTCCAGGTGGTCGGCTGGGGTCTTCTTGGTGTCGAGAATGGTCTCAGCCATGCGAATAGAGAGGTTGCAAGCCTATACTATTTTGAAGTTGTCGTCCTCGCAGGTATAAGCTGCGTATACGTTGCCCTTGAGAGTTAGAACTCCTTTCTCGGTAGGCATCTTGAGCACCAAATACCTATAATGAGGTATGGCCATGAACTTGGTGAGCGATGGTCGACCAAGGATAGTAGGTAGGTGCCATCGAAGTCAGCGACCACGAAGTTAACATAGTCGGTGCGGAAGTGGTCCGGGGTCCCAAACTGCACAGGTAGCGTGATCTGCCCGAGAGGTGTAGAGCTCTATCTGGGGAGAACACCCCAGAACTATGCCTCGTATGGCTTGAGATCCGCCTGGGTTATCTTCAGGGCCGGCAGACTGTTCTTGAATAGTATATTGATGGAGCTGCCGCTGTCAATCAGCACTTTGTCGAACTGAACCTTGTTGATACAAGGATCGAGGACCAAGGGAAAATGTCCTGGTTCATGTATTGTGGCCCATTGGTCCTTTTTGCTGAAGGAGATCTCGCGGTGAGACCAAGGAGGGAGCCGTGGATCGGCGATGAGGTTGTCGGTGTTGGCCACGTTCAAGCAAGCGCGGGTGAACAGCTTGCGTTCTCGTTTGGTCTTGATGGACACTTTGCCTCCAATGATGGTGTGCACGCGATCGGTTGGCTTGACGTACTTGTGGCAGGGATCTACGTCTTCATCGTCGTTGTCCTTGTTGCGCTGTTCCCCTGCGTCGTTAGGCTTGTCAGATGTATCCGTAGCTTGTTGACGCGTGTAGATAGACTTGAGAACGTGGCAATTCTCCATGGTATGGTTTGACTTGGGATGGAGCTGGCAGGGCCCTTTCAATGCTTTGGCGTAGTCTTCTTTGTAGTTACGATGTCCGCCACCTTTTTTAATGGTGTTGACCTCACCGTCGTCTTCCCGAGCACGCTTGCCCCTGTAATCGTCGCGACGGTTACGCCGCTGATTACGTTGGTCGTGGTGGTCGCGGGAGTCATTGCGCTGGTTGCGGCGATCAAAATTATCGTTCCGACCACGGTTGCCGCGGTAGTCATCGTGGTGTGGGGGGTGGTGGGAGCATGGAACCCTTGCTGCTTCTTAATTATCTTTTTAGCGTCGTCAACATCCGCATATTTCTTGGCAGTGGCTAGGAGCGCTGTGACTGATTCGGGTCTCTTGCGGAGGAGCTTGTCCCGTAGGGCATTGTGGAAGCAGAGGCCAGTGATGAAAGCCTCGATTGCCTCATTGTCAGAGATTGACAGAACCTTGATGCGCGTCTCTGAGAAACACCGGACGTACTCGCGTAGTGGCTCATCTTTCTAATCTCGAATCCGCTTTAGATCATATTTGTTGCCGGGCTGCTCGCAAGTAGCAATGAAGTTGTCGATGAAGGCTTGCTTGAGCTCTTGCCAAGAATCAAAGTAGTTCGCCAGCAAGCTGACCAGCCATTGGTGACCTACATGGCCAACAGCGACTGGGAAGTAGTTAGACATGACGTGCTCGTCAGCCATGGCTGATCTACACATAGTTTCGTAGAGCATGACCCATAATTCAGGGTTCTCCTTGCCGTCGTACTTCTGAAGTTTTTCAAGCTTGAAGTTCTTAGGCCATATGACTTGGCGAAGGTGCGGAGTAAACTGCTTCAAACCCAGTGGACCGTGGGTAGTATCATATTCCATACGGCGATAGCTTTCGTGGGATGCACAATCGTTGGCTCTTTGGTTGATGCGATCACGCAGATCACGTCCTCCAAGGTAATGGCGGAGATCGTTATTGCCATCACGATGATCTCAGTTGCCATCCTGATTAGCCCTGCGACCGTGGTTATCATGGCGATTATCATGGTTATCTCGGCAGTTGTCGTCCTGAACATCGCGGCGGTTGTCCTCCCGACGGCGGTTGTCGTCCCGACCACCATCATGGCCACCGTTTCCGCCTTGACGGTTGTCTGATGGGTCATTGTTGCGCGAGCCATGTTGGTTGGGTGGCTGTGAGTGACTTGAGTACTGGCGGCTGTGGCTTGATTCGACTGAGATGGATGGAGCCTGGGCTTGATTTACGATCTCTGTGGTCTGGGCCATAGCAGCCGTCAGGTAAGCTTGTATATCATCGCGAACTGCCTGGGTTTCTGGGGTATTGGGTAGCCATTGCATTGTCATCATAGCAACGGCTACGTTGGCGCTTGGAGTCCTAAAGACCTGTTTGTCTCCCACCCTGTCGATGGCATTGTTGAGGTCGCGTGGCTGGACCCTTATGCGTCGTGCCTCCTCTTCTGCTTCGGCTTCGATTTGTCGGTGATTAAACCGGTCAATATTGCATGCTTCGTGTGCGAGCCTTTCTTGTTCCATTTCGCCGACTGCCGGTGGTTTGTCATTACTAACAACATTGATCAAGTCCCCTCGCCTTGGTGGGAAAGATGGGAATTGTGGGAACCCTGGGGCATGGTCTGGGATATCTAGATCGTATTCAACGCCTTCATCGTCATGATACTGGAGCTCGGTGCGGACAGAGGCATTAGATGCGATGCTAGACGAGGAGCTGGAGCCATCCTCTTAGACTGTGTGGACGGATCCTTCTTGATAATCCTCAATCCGGACCATGTTGACAAAGTTGCGTGGCTTCGGCCAAGGTCGATGTATAAAACACCGATCTGAGCAGCGTTGTATATTGTACGCGTAGTTGGAGGCAGTGTTTTGCAGGCCATAGGGCTGGGCCTGGTAGTTCTCCATCGAGGCTTCGTACTCGGAGAGCCAGAGACCCATCACGGAGGCTGGCCATCGATGAGTGGAGCGCCCTTCAGGAGTAGATGTGACCACGAGATCTGTACCGAGTCGTGCAGGACGACTGGCCCGAGCTGGTCGGGTAGATCTATTGTGGGTTGTAGTTACCTGCTCATTAGGTTGACTTTGAATTGAACTTACCAGAGCTAGGGTTTCAGCAAGTTTGGTGCCGACCCGATCAATGGAGTCGAGCAGGTCGGTGTTGTCGATCTGCTTCCCTTTGTAGCGAGGAAGCGGATGACGGGTTTTCGGCATGGCTGAAGATGATGCGGGCATGGTCGAAGTTAGATCCACCATGGTCGGAGCCAGATCCACCGTGGTCAGAGCCAGATCCACCATGGTCGGAGCCATAGCCGATGCAGGTGAAGCAGTGGTCGACGTAGATTGAATCCGTGCCTCCTCTGTGGTCATGGCGATGAAGTCATCAGAGCCGGTGGTCCAGGTGATCTGGCCGACGGTGAACGTAAGGCCGTTCGACGTAGCCACGGAGCCAGAGATGATGACCATCTTGTTCGCTTGGAGAGCAGTACGCACACCCCCTACCTGGCGCGCCACTGTCGACGAAATATGTTCGGCAGTCTACCTAGGGATATGCCCAAGGTAGTAGATTATCGGCAGACAGATGCGCAAGCAACAAACAAGATGGTAACGCAAGACAGACACAAGGTTTTATCCAGGTTCGGTCGCCGTAAAGGCGTAATACCTACGTCCTGCGTCTGATTGTATTGCTGTATGTCAATGAGAGATGTTTTTAGAGGGGTCCCCTGCCCGCCTTATATAGTCCGGGGGTAGGGTTATAGATCTGGAAACTAATCCTAGCCAGTTACAATTGCCATAGGTGGCCGGATAAGGATTCCTATTCTAACCGACCAAGATCTTGCTTGATCTCCAAATCTGCTTTGACTCCTTGCGCGGGACTCCAAACAAGTTGGCCAGACCGCGCATCGTCTTCTAGTGGACCAGACCCCCTGATCTGGGCCGGCCCAAGCCTAGCTGTAAGGGTATAGGGGTTAATACCCCCACAAGGCACGGCACAGCGTTCTTCAGGGCGTGATCAGAAGCCTGATAGCGCGATTTCGAAGCTTCCAAACTCCTAAACGGTAGCGAAATCGTGCACACTGGCAAAACAGAAATCGTAGAGCTATATACCAGCTATAAAGTTTCTTAAGATACTTTCCCCTAATTCGTAATGGATAGAGAGTAAAATCAGCCCAAAGTTGAGCTCGCCACACGGTTAACGCGAAATGACTTAGCAAAATTCATGTGTTGAAAAATAGTGAAACCTTGATTCTTGTGAGCTAATTTCAAACATGTTAGGAGCTGAACTAGCCTATGACCCAAAAATAAAAGTTGTTCCTCTCATCAAATACTACAACTTTGCTTTAGTGACCACATCCATGCAAAGTCTATCATATAGTTTAAACTAGGTCAAACCTACTACATTCAAATGATGACTAACACTTGAACTATGACTTAGTGACCAAATTAGCCTTAGTCATGAATACCAAAGTTGTTCATAATGACATTCTAAACATGTTTAAGCTATTCATAAGGTCACACAAACATTTCATACATTGGTTACACATTTCACTTTCCAGGTCAACATACATAGCATCACTTAAGGACTTGATTAGACAAAGTGATCTTCATGAACAATGTTCCATTAGTAATCCTAAGTGTAGCTAAGTTGTTTTAGTGACTCACATCAACCATTTACATGTATTCACTCATGATCATATGCATATATACAAAGAAACATAAAATAACAAATATGTTTCATATGTTTCAATCACATGTTTCAAATGTAAAAGCTTAAATATGAATACTTGATGCTCATGCTCATGCAATGCAAGTCAAATTATGCAAGCCTAACACCTAGGGTGTTACAGACCTTCCCAATGGTGAAGCCCTTCTCAATGAGGAAACCCCAAAGGCACTCATACCAAGCTCTTGGGGCTTACTTAAGCCCATATAACGCCTTGGACAACCTATAGACATGATTAGGATATCTAGGGTCTTCAAACCCGGGAGGTTGATCAACATAGACTAGTTCATTTATGAAACCATTTAAAAATGCACTTTTAACATCCATTTGATATAATTTCATTTCATGATGGGATGCATATGCAAGAAGGATACGAATGACTTTAAGTCTTGCAATCGATGCAAAGGTCTCTCCAAAATCCAACCCTTCAACTTGGGAGAACCTCTTCGCAACTAGCCTTGCCTTGTTCCTAACAATGATGCCTTGATCATCTTGTTTGTTGCGGAACACTCAATTTGTTCCAATGACTCTTGCATCTTGTGGTCGCTCTTCAAGTGTCCAAACTTCATTTCAGGTGAAGTTGTTCAACTCTTCATGCATGACATTTATCCAATCCGAATCTTAAAGAGCTTCTTCTACATTTGTAGGCTCAATGCAAGAAACAAATGAGTGATGTTCAATAAATGAACCAAGTTTTTGAGAGTGTGTCATTACACCCTTTGAAGGACTCCCTATGATGAGATCTTGTGGATGTGCTTGTAGTAGGGGTGAATTTCTTCAATGAACCACTTGAGGGGGAGGTTGTGGAGCATCAACTTCTTGAGCATGTGCCACCATTTGATCATGCGAGACATGAGTATCCTTCATTTTCTACTATCCCATCTTTTTTATCATCTTGTGGCACATTTGATGAAGAAGGCGGATCAATCACTTGTACATCATCTTCTTCATCTTTGGGCTTGATGTCTCCAACCGGAATGTTCTTGTGGCAGAACCTCCTAAGTTATAGGGCCCATATGCACTTGTCACTGTCCGACGACCTTTGACATTTATGCATATGTTTCCATTAACTTAAAAAGACTGTCGGGTGTCCTCGGGGAACCCCGAATCATCCACAATTTTCGAACAGGATCACGTTACAGAGTCATTGCAGTATTACAACATTTATTCAAACATCAATACCAGAGTAAAAAAATAGCGGAAGTCTTACAATAACATAATTTACAAAATAGAAGTTTCAAACCTCACAACTAGGTTCGATGTTTATTACAAAACGAAATAGTGGAGTGGCATTATAATATAATACAAAACACACAATGAAACTGCCCTGCCCAAGGGCCACACATTTACTTCTCATCGTCATCACAAGGTACAACTGTCATGCAGCACGATCCAAAACAGATCTGCTCATGAGGCTCACCTGCAACAAGGGTCAACGAACCCTGAGTACAAAAGTACTCAACAAGACTTAACCGAAATAAAACTGATAGAACTCAGGAATGCCGACTCATGGGATTCAAGGTATGGCTTTAACAATAATCAAAGTTCTTTTGCGTAAAAGCTCTTTAGCAAAATTCTTTATATAGAAAACTTCATAAAATCATATACAAAGCTGACACGATCCATGTTGAGATCATGAAACTTCATATCCAACACCTTCACAAGCCTTATTTGAGTTCCAGTTATTAGTACTATGATGATGAACAGAGAAGTGAGTCTCCATAACCGAGGAGCAACGACGATTCGAACCGATTAAACTTAGCTGGGGATTCCAGACCACACGACATATGCAGGTCCCCGACCTACATATATCAACCTATTCTCAGATCCTCTAAAGCAAGAACGGGTCCACGCCACCCGAGAATACAGTACTCCACTAATCCAGCCCATTGCCACATGGGTACACGCTATTCCCGCCATCTCTCCACTCCCAGTGCGCGAGTAGCCATTCTCGTAATAGAATCGCCAAGTTCAGGCTTACCAGAGTATGTGGTTAGTACTACAAAGTCTCACCGCACACAGTTCAACAACGGACGTGCCTTAATCGACTCAGGCGGAAAGAACCTGCTCACAAGACCTCCATGTCTTGTGGCTCACGCACACCGAGTCCACCCGGTCTAGATTTATTACTCCACATTCCCATATCACATGATAACATAAGTTAATCAAATCTCGTTTAAAGTTCGCAGGTGACAGATAATCACTTGACTTTCATCGTTCTACGCATAGCTAAGCATAACTAGGCATATACGAATTTAAAACTGGTAATATGGTAATTATGGAATAACAAGGTGGGGAATGTACCAATTTGACTTGTACTTGACTTCTAATCACTTAATGCAATAAAAAGAAGCAAAAGCGAAAACAATTTGTAAAATACAAGGTAGGGTTGTATGCATCCGGGGCTTGCCTTCGTTGATGGAAAAGTCCAGTTCCTGCGAAGTTTCACAAGTATTCGATCCGACCTCAATAGACGGATTAACTTCCTCAACAACTTGATTAATTACCACGTGTTCACCTTCGTTCACTACACGTAGTAACAATGCCATGTTTAATATGATGCGGAATACGAAACATGATGCTCGATGATGGATGCAAAAATTAAGAATTTGAATACAACTTTCCTTTGCGGTACAGTGGCAAGTCAAACTAATCAAACCTTTTTCGCAACACCCAAATCAATTGCCAAGGATCATTATCAACTAATAACCCAAGGACATCACTCAATCAAAAATTCAAACAAAACTTAATTCATTAAAGGTTACAATTTGTTTTTATGAATTAATTATTCAATTCAAAATTATGAAATAAATCAACTTATCCTAATTGAGCTCAAAATTTTTGTAAATGTTCATTACATAATAAGTAAGTGGCAAAACAAATTTCATAATTTTTGGACAATTAACTAAGCCTAGAAAAATCATGGAAATCACTTTATTAATAAATTAAGTAATTTTTATCACATTCAAAAATTATTGAAAAACATTATTTCATATTTTTCTTAAATACTATACATCATAGAGAAGTCACACAAAAATTTTCATAATTTTTGGAGCTCTAAATTAATCTACACAAAAATAACAAAAATAGACACTATTCATTCAAATCTGAAAATAGAAAAATCCATTTGAACGTTGAGTCACTGACAACCCGACCCCACCTGTCATCCCTAACCTCGCGCGTTTGACCATGATGGCGATGGCACTGACCGGCGTAAACTCGTCGACGGTGAGTCCAGCGACGACGGCCAAAGTACCAAAATGATCACCAAGACTAGACGCATCGATTGATGTCCCTATCAGCATTGATTACGGCCCTATACTAGCTCGTCGTCGGCCATGGCGGACGCGGTGGCACGGCAGCGCTACGCCGGCGGCGTGCAATCGGTAGAGCTCAAACAAGGGATCTAGGAAGTACCAGTGGCTCACCCCAAACGCATTGAAGCAAGGAGCGACGTCGGAGAAGCAACGGAGAGGCGTGACGACGATCACGGTGATCACGGCGGAGCAAAGATCGTGGGTGAGGAAGAACCGGCGACTGCGGTGGTCAAAATGAGCAACCAACTATGGATTAAGTACCACAGCATCGAAACGAAATGGAATCAACCAAAACCAGGGACGGAGATGCACCGTGGAGCTCTGGCCGCGGCGAATTGTGCTCGGCGGAGGAGTTGCCGGCCACGAGGAAGAAGACGATGCAACTCGAGTTCCCGATGAAGACAAGCCAAATTGGTGGGTCGGCTGGATGCGCAAGGAGTAAGCGAAGCTGGAACTAACTTATCAGCGACGGTGGAGCACAACAACGATGGCGCAGGCTCGTCGGAGATGAGCAAAGCGACGGGAAAAACAGAGCAAGAAGAAAGGCAAAGACGACGGCAGCTCATGCTATAAAGGGGGCCAAGAAGCTCGAGGAAGCTGCGCTGTGACCTTCACCGCGCCAGCGCGACGCCAAAACGGCCACGACCGCGCCTAGAACGCTGAAGAAGAAAACACCGGCAATGTAGCTTCGGCGGTGGACACTGTTCACAAAAATTACAGTTTTGCCATTCGCCAAATTTCACAAATTACTCCCAAATTTTCATAACAACTCAAAAAATCTCCAAAAACAAAAGTTGTTCAAAATCAAAAGTTCTACAACTTTGCTTTAGAAACCTTACCCAAATTCGGCCTACATTTTGAAATGAACTTTTGAATCCAAATCGGGGATTTTTAAGGAATTTTGCCTTTTTAAATTACTTCAAATTTTACTACACAACTTGAAAAACTCCAAAGACAAACTTTGCTTAGCTTGTCAAGCTCTACACTTTTGCTTTTGGACTCAACCCCAAAATATGCATAGATTTTGAAATGGATTTTCAGGGTAGGATTTAAATGCTGAAAATCGGGGTTTTCATGAAAAATTCAAAATCAAACAAACTTTGAACTTGAGTCAAACAATACAATTCAACACATACCACATGAATATAAACTTGTTTTAGTGTATGCATCTCAAAGTTTTTAATATGACCAATTGCCTTGCAATGCATATGATGATATGGCAGTTTTAGTATTTAAACACCCGGGGTGTTACAATCCTTCCCCCTAAAAGAAATCTCGCCCCGAGATTCAAAGCCATAGTGTAAGTAATGGAAAAGGAAATGTGTCAGTCCAAAAACATCCAGAACTTGTCCATAAAATAGCTGAGGTTCCTTTACAAAACACAATTTGTAGCAACCGAGCTCAACTAACATTACTCTATTCTATATTGACGCTAGAAACTCTGGAAACTTTTCTAACAAGTAATCTTCTGATTCCCAGGTAGCTTCCTCTTCTGAGTGTTGATTCCATTGTATTTTATAGAACTTGATTGTCCGTCTTCGAGTAACATGATCTTTCTGATCTAACACTCGGATAGGATATTCGGAATAAGTTAAATCCGGTTCTAGTTCCACTCCTTCAACTTCAACATTCTGTTCAGGCACTCGGAGACACTTTTTCAATTGAGAAATATGGAACACATCATGCACAGCTGCGAGATGTTCAGGTAATTTCAAGCGATATGCCACTTTTCCATACCTCTCCAAAATTTGATATGGTCCAATGTATCGGGGTGCCAACTTACCTTTAACACCAAAACGGTTAACTCCCTTCATTGGTGATACTTTTAGATATACAAAATCTCCTTTGTTAAATACCAATGGTCTCCGTCTTTTATCCGCATAACTCTTTTGGTGGGACTGAGCTATCTTCAAATTACTCTGTATTTGTCTAACCTTGTCTTCTGTTTCTTTCACAAGGTCAACTCCAAAGAATCTTCTTTCTCCAGGCTCAGACCAACTCAGCGATGTTCTGCATCTACGACCATAGAGTGCTTCAAATGGAGCCATTCTAATGCTTTCCTGATAACTATTGTTATATGAGAACTCGGCCAAAGGTAAGCATTCATCCCAGTTATTGGAATAGTTAAGGACACAACACCTTAACATATATTCAAGCACTTGATTGACTCTTTCAGTCTGTCCATCAGTCTACGGATGATAAGCTGTACTATACAGAAGTTTTGTACCTAACGAAGCATGTAAGTGTTTCCAAAAGCTGGAGACAAACTGTGTACCCCTATCTGACACTATGGTCTTTGGTACTCCATGTAAGCTCATGATTCTTACTAAATACATCTTGGCATATTGGATAGTAGGATATATAGTCTTGATAGGAAGAAAATGTGCTGACTTAGTGAGTCGATCTACAATAACCCATACTAAGTCAAATCCCTTTGATGTCTTGGGTAGACCAACAATAAAGTCCATACTTATGTCCTCCCACTTCCAAGATGGAATAGGTAATGGTTGTAATTCACCAGCAGACCTCAAATGTATAGCTTTCACCTTTTGACAAGTATCACACTTTGCTATATATCTAGCAATCTCTATTTTCATTTTAGTCCACTAGAATCTTTGCTTCAAGTCATGGTACATCTTGTTGCTTCCCGGATGGATAGATAACCTAGTAGCATGTGCCTCTTCTAGAATTGACTGCAGCAACTCAAGAACTTTTGGTACCACCAGGCGATCCTTGAACCATAGCACACCTTCATCATCTATGCTAAAGCATTCCACTTTTCCATTCTTGACTCTTTCCTTGATATGGGCTATACCCTTATTTTCCTTCTGAGCAGCGATAATCTAGTCTCAAATAGTGGCTTCAACAGTTATGTTGGTAAAACTTCATTGTTGAATCACCTCTATACTCAACTTTTCCATCTCTTGGAATAAAGTTAAACCCATTGTTCTCACTGTCAGACAATTGCAATAACTTTTGCGACTGAGGGCATCTGCAACCACGTTTGCTTTACCGGGGGTGATAATGTACTTCCAAGTCATAATCTTTAATCAGTTCTAACCATCTTCTTTGTCGCATGTTCAACTCTGACTGAGTAAAGATATACTTTAAGCTCTTGTGATATGTATACATATGGCACGTATTACCAAGCAGGTAATGCCGCCAAATCTTCAGAGCATAGACCACAGCTGCTAACTCCAGATCATGAGTCGGATAGTGTTCCTCATGTTGCTTAAGTTGCCTGGATGCATAAGCAATGACTCAGCCTTCTTGCATCAACACACATCCAATACCAATACCTGAAGCATCACAATAAACATCAAATGGCTTCTTGATATTAGGTTGGGCTAATACTGGTGCAGTAGTCAACAATCTCTTTAAAGTCTAGAAAGCCTCTTCACAATCAGATAACCAGACAAACTTGACTTGGTTCTTCAATAATTCAGTTATGGACTTTGATATTTTAGAGAAATCTGGGATAAACCGATGGTAATACCCTACCAATCCTAGAAAACTCCGAACTTGATGAACTGTGGTTGGTGGTTTCCAATCAAGCACATCCTTCACTCTGCTTGGATCAACTGCAATGCCTTCAGTTGACAAGACATGTCCAAGAAATTGTACTTCCTTAAGCCAGAAATCACATTTGCTGAACTTGGCATACAGTTGATGTTCTCTCAAGCAGGTCAGAACAATTCTGAGATGTTCCGCATGTTCTTTCTTATTCTTGGAATATACTAGAATGTCATCAATAAACACTACTACAAACTTGTATAGCTCAGGCATGAATACTGAATTCATCAGATACATGAAATGAGCTGGAGCATTTGTCAAACCAAAAGACATCACCAGGTATTCATATAATCCATATCTTGTGGTAACTACTGTTTTGGGAATATCTTCAGGCTTTATCTTGATTTGGTGATATCCTGACCTCAAATCTATCTTAGAGAAAACTTTGGCTCCGGCCAATTGATCAAAAAGCAAATCTATCCGAGGTAATGGATACTTATTCTTGATGGTCACTTCATTCAACGGACGATAGTCGACACATAACCTCAGGGTCTCATCTTTCTTTTTCACAAAAATTGCTGGACATCCCCAAGGTGATGAACTAGGTTGGATAAACCCCTTCTCAATCAATTCTTGTAACTAAGTCTTCAACTTGGCCAATTCCTTAGGTGGCATCCTATAAGCTCTCTGAGAAATTGGAGCTATTCCCGGTTGCAACTCTATGTTAAACTGTACATCCCTATCATGTGGTAGACCGGGTAAATCTTCAGGAAACACATCCAGAAATTCACACACTACCGGGATATCTCTAATCTCTTTGACAGCAGTTACACAAATCTTGCCCATTGATCTTCTTAAGGTTGGAAGTTGAATGAGAAGTTGAGAAGTACTATCAGGCAAACTTACCCTTAAAGTTCTATTCAAAGCATCTATAACAGCCTTATGCTGATACATCCAATTCATTCCCAAGATTACATCTATATCCTGATCCTTAAGGATAATCACGGTAGTGGGAAAAATATGTCCACCCAGGTTTACGGGTACCTGGTATACCATTTCCTTAGTACACAGACGTCCCCCGGGTGACTGTATAAAGAAACTTTCCTTTGTTACCCCAATTGAAATTTCATACTTCTTTCCTTGATTACTTCAAACCTCAGGCTCGGTATCCATTCCAGAATTATTACCGCCTTCATCATCACTTTCATTGATCATTACTAATTCTTCAGGATCTTCTTCTGCTTCCTCTTTCGATTCGTCATCATCGGCAAGGATGACACCGGGGTCCATTGCATCAGCTTGGGGCTCATGATTTGGATTTAATAGATTGCTAAGCCTATGAACTTCCTCATGCAGATAAGTATTATGTTCTTCTAAATCTTCTACATAGAATTCTAGCTCATGAGTTCTAGCTCTAGCTACATTTTCCCTATGCCAAGCTTCATTCCTTCCCTCCACCGTATGAACTAACATGCTTTCGCAGTTCTTGTGCGCAGTGGTGAGATGTCTCAATTGATCCTATAATTCTCCTACCTGTATAGCATCCAAAGCCCTATCTCTAGTAGCTTGTGCTAACTCTGCAGAAATCCTCTATATCTCTGCCTGGGGATCAGGCCTAGAGCTGCTACTGCTAGCACCATCATTCCTAGGGGCAAGTTGGTGATGAGGAACTCCTTTGGGTCCAGTGGACTTATGGGGCGTCATCTTGGTACGAGCCATACTGTAGGAAGCCAATTTAATCCAAGTAAGACCATTTGATCAAAGTCTAAAGAGCAGCTAAGATGGATTACATTACTCAAACCAGACTCACTACTCAACTCCAGACTCAGAGGTGAAGGAAGTAACTAGTGAATTAATCATGATGCATGAATCATTCTTATGAACAAAATCATAAAGTTTATAATACACATAAACACCATTTGTTTTTATATAGGGCATAGTAAGATTACTACTCTACCACACAAAACCTTTTTAATCAAATAAGGAATGGTGAGAAAGAAATAAGATAAGTCAGAAGCAATTTGGACCAAATTATCAAGTTAAATTTAGTCATCCAAATCATTTCGAAGTTTTTGTAAAACAATACAACAAAAACCTTGCAACGATCGCTTTGATACCATTCTGTGGCATAACCTCCTAAATTATAGGGCCCACATGCACCTGTCACTGTCCGACGACTTTTGACATTTATGCATATGTTTCCGGTAACTTAAGAAGACTGTCGGGTGTCCTCGAGGAACCCCGAATCATCCACGATTTCCGAGCAGGATCACGTTACAGAGTCATTGCAGTATTACAACATTTATTCAAATATCTACACCAGAGTAAAAAAATAGTGGAAGTCTTACAATAACATAATTTACAAAACAGTAGTTTCAAACCCCATAACTAAGTTCGAGGATTATTACAAACCGAAATAGTGGAGTGGTATTATAATATAATACAAAACACACAATGAAACTACCCTGCCCAAGGGCCACACATTTACTTCTCGTCGTCATCACAAGGAACAACCGTCATGCAGCACGATCCAAAATAGATCTGCTCATGAGCCTCACCTGCAACAAGGGGTCAATGAACCCTGAGTACAAAAGTACTCAACAAGACTTAACCGAAATAAAACTGATAGAACTCAGGAATACCGGCTCATAGGATTCAAGGTATGGCTTTAACAATAATCAAAGTTCTTTTGCGTAAAAGCTCTTTGACAAAATTCTTTACTTCAAAGGTAAAACTTTATAAGTATCACATATGAATCTGCCATGATCTGTAATGAGGTCATGAACTTCATATCAATCTCTTTCGCAAACCTTTCTCAAGTTCCAGTTATTAATACTACGATGATGAACAGTGAGTTGAGTCTCCATAACCGAGGAGCAACGACGATTCGAACCGATTATAAACCCAGCTGGGGATTCCAGACCACACGACATATGCAGGTCCCCGACCTACATATACCAACCTACCCTTAGATCCTCTAAACAAGAACGGGTCCACGCCACCCGAGAACACAGTACTCCACCAATCCAGCCCATGGCCACGTGGGTACACGCTATTCCTGCCATCTCTCCACTCCTAGTGCGCGAGTAGCCATTCTCGTACTAGAATTGCCAAGTTAAGGCTTACCGAAGTATGTGGTTAGTACTACAAATTCTCACCTCATGCAATTCAACAATGGACGTGTCTTAATCGACACAGGCGGAAAGAACCCGCTCACAAGACCTCCATGTCTTGTGGCTCCCATACACCGAGTCCGCCCGGTCTCGATTTATTACTTCACATTCTCATATTTCATGATAACATAAGTAACCAAAGATCCATTTAAAACTCGCAGGTGATAGATAATCACCCGACTAAGCATGACTAAGCATAACTAGTCATTTACGAATAAAACAGGTAATCAAAGTAGATATGGAAAAGCAAGGTTGGTAATGCACCAATTAAGTTTCCACTTGACTCCTAATCACTTAATGCAGTATAGAAGAGCAAAAACGAAATTAATTTGTAAAACGCAAGGTAGGGCTGTATGCATCCGGGGCTTGCCTTCGTTGACGGAAAAGTCCGGTTCCTGCGACGTTCCACAAGTATTCGATCCAACCTCAACAGATGGACTAACTTCCTCAGCAACTTGGTTAACTATCACGCGTTCACCTTCGTTCACTACACGTAGTAGCAATACCATGTTTAACATGATGCAGAATACGAAATATGATGCTTGATGATGGATGCAAAATTTAACAATTCGAATACAACTTTCCTTCGCGGTACAGTTGCAAGTCAAACTAACCAAATCTTTTTTGTACTACTTATATCAAATGCCAAAGATCATTACCAACTAATGACCCAAGGACATCATTCAATCAAAACTTAAATCATTAAAAGTTACTATTTGCATTTATGAATTAATTATTTAATTAAGAATTATGAAATAAATCAACTTGTTCCAATTGACCCAAAATTTTTTGTAAATGTTCATTACATGATAAGTAAGTGGCAAAACAAATTTCATAATTTTTGGACAAATAAATAAGCCTAGAAAAATCATGGAAATCCATTTATTAATAAATTGAGCAATTTTCATCACATTCAAAAAGTGCTGAAAAATAACATTTCATATTTTTATTAAATAATATACATCACAGAGGAGTCACACAAAAATTTTCATAATTTTTGGAGCTCTAAATAATTCTACACAAAAATAACAAAAATAGACACTATTCATTCAAATCTGAAAAACAGAAATTCATTTTGAACTACGCAGTCACTGACATCGGGTCCCACTTGTCATCTTCAACCTCCAGCGCTGACTCCGGCGACCCGCGCACTGACCGGCGATTCCTCGCCGCTGGTGAGACCAACGGCGAAGGCAAAGGCACCACGGTGATCACTACAACCAGGCGCAACTATTGATGGCACAACCGAGACCAAACGTGGCCAGGACCGAGCACAACAACGACCATGGCGGGCACGACGGCGTTGCGGTGCTACACTGACGACGTGAGACTTGTAAAGCTTAAACAGAGGGCCCAGGAAGCACCAATAGCTCACCCCGAACGAGTTGGAGTCAAGAGCCGAGCCGGATGACCAACGGAGGAGCTGGTCGATGTTCACAGCAACCACGGCGGAGCAAGCCACGACGACGGCGATGTTCCGGCTACTGCGGTGGACAAAACGGTCAATCAACTAGGCACGAAGCACCACGACATCACGAAGAAGCTGAAACAAGGCTTCACAAGGTCAGAGGCTCACCGTAGAGCGTTAGCCACGACGGCGCAGCCACGACGGAGATGTTGCCGGCCGCGAGGAAGAAGAGCGTGGTCAGCGAGTTCTCGGCGGAGTCAAGCGTCAAGGATGGTTTGGCTAAGCGCGCAAGGAACCAGCGGAGCTGTGGCAAGCATTACCGAGGATTGGAGGGTGCTATAGCGACGGCAAAAGCTCAACGGAGTAAGACTGCGGCGGCGGGAGAAAACAGAGGAGGAAGAAAACGACGACGACGCCGTCTCGGTACTTATAACACGTCTCAGAACCTCAAGGAAGCCACGACGGAGTCTTTCCCCATGCCAGCGCGACGCCACAGACGGCCACGGACGGCCACGACGCTCCTGGAAGCAAGCCGAAGGTCGCCGGCGGTGTAGCGAGAGCGGTGAACACTGTTCACAGTATTTACAAGATTGCCATTCGTTTTAAATCCCAAATTACTCCCAAATTTGTGTAACAACTAAAAAATCTCCAAAAATAAAAGTTGTTCAAAATCAAAAGTTCTACAACTTTGCTTTTATAACCAACCCCTAATTCGGTCTACATTTTGAAATGAACTTTTGAATTCAAATAGGGAATATTTAATGAATTACGCCTTTTCGAATTACTCCAAATTTTTCATAACAACTTTGAAATCTCCAAAAACAAACTTTGTATAACTAGACAAGCTCTACACTTTGCCGGGATCAACTGCAACTCCTTCAGCTGACAAGACATGTCCAAGAAATTGCACTTCCTTAAGCCAAAAATCACACTTGCTGAACTTGGCATATAGTTGATGTTCTCTCAAGCGGGTCAGAACAATCCTAAGATGTTCCGCATGTTCTTTCTTATTTTTGGAATATACTAAAATGTCATCAATAAACACCACTACAAACTTGTCTAGCTCAGGCATGAATACTGAGTTCATCAGATACATGAAATGAGCGGGAGCATTTGTTAAACCAAAAGACATTACCAAGTATTCATATAATCCATATCTTGTGGTAAATGCCGTTTTAGCAATATCTTCAGGCTTTATCTTAATTTGATGATACCCTGATCTCAAATCTATCTTGGAGAAAACTTTGGCTCCGGCCAATTGATCAAAAAGCAAATCTATCCGAGGTAAGGGATACTTATTCTTGATGGTCACTTCATTCAATGGATGATAGTCAACACATAACCTTAGGGTCTCATCTTTCTTTTTCACAAATATTGCCGGACATCCCCAAGGTGAGGAACTAGGTTGGATAAACCCCTTCTCAATCAATTCTTGTAACTGAGTCTTCAACTCGGCCAATTCCTTAGGTGGCATCCTATAAGCTCTTCGAGAAATCAGAGCTGTTCTAGGTTGCAACTCTATGTTAAACTGGACATCCCTATCAGGTGGTAGACCAGGTAGATCTTCTGGAAAGACATTCGGAAATTCACACACTACCAGAATATCTCTAATCTCTTTGACAGCAGTTGCACAAACCTTGCCCACTGATCTTCTTAGGGTTGGAAGTTGGATGAGAAGTTGAGAATTACTATCAGGCAAACTTACTCTTAATGTCCTATTCAAAGCATTTATAACAGCCTTATGCTGATACATCCAATTCATTCCCAGGATTACATCTATATCCTGATCCTTAAGGATAATCATGGTAGTGGGAAAAATATGCCCACCCAGGTTTATGGGTACCTGGTATACCATTTCCTTAGTACAAAGACGTCCCCCGGGCGACTGTATAAAGAAACTTTCCTTTGTTGCCCCAATTGAAATTTCATACTTCACAACAAATGTTGTATTAATGAATGAATGTGATGCGCCAGAATCAAAAAGTATAACTGTAGGATGATTGGCAATAGGAAACATACCCATCATCACTAACTCCCCTTCCGGAATTTCTCCAGCTTGAATATAGAACACCCATCCTGTCTTCCTCTCATCTTTGCCCTTCTGAGCATTCTGATTGTGGTTCTTGTTTGGTACCTGACCCTGTGGTTGATTGGCAGGGGCCTTCTGATAATTTTGATTAACCTGCCTAGGATATGGACATTCCCTAGAGAAATGACCAGTCCTTCCACAATTGTAACACGGATAGTTGTGACCCTGGGATGTTGGAGCATTGCCACCAGGAGTATTGGTTGACTGTGAGTTCAGATAGGTTATAGCAGGACGGACATTTGACTGTTGCCCGGTTTGAGACTGTGGCGGATGGTAAGGAGGACGATTATGATGTACTGGATGATAAATCACCCTCTGCCTCTTCTGATTTCCCCCAAAAGATCCGGACGGCATACTGTTTTTCTTTTTGAGCTCCTTATGCTGCCGATACTTTGACTCTGAAGCAATTGCAATATTTACGGCCTCATGGTAAGTGACATTGGTGCAAGTTGTCATCATTGTTTGTAGCTTGGTATTCAAACCTCTCATAAACCACCTCTTCTTCTTGGCATCAGTATTGACATGTTCTGATGCATATTGTGATAGGTGATTAAATCTTCCCACATACTGCATCACAGTTTGATCTCCTTGCTTCAAAGCAAGGAATTCATCTAACTTCATTGCCATCACTCCTTCAGGGATATAATGGGCTCTGAAGGCAGTATGAAACTCAGCCCAAGTTATTGGAATGCCAGCTGGTTGCATAGACACTAAGTTCGCCCACCAAGCACTTGCTGCACCTCTTAGTTGCTGGGCGACAAATGCAGGTTTCTGATATTCCGTGCTTGGAATAAGGTCAAATTTCTGCTTCATGGTTCGAAGCCAGTCATCAGCCTCCAATGGTTCATCTGCCTTGGTGAACACTGGTGGTCTTATGTCTGTAAAATCAACATATGTAGCCTCCTGTCTGTTATGGTGATGACCACGGTTTCCTTGCATCTGATTCTGATTACTTAGGGCAATCTCATGAAGCAAATGGGAATTTTCAGCCGTCACATTGACAAGTGTGGTTATAGCATCAGCTAGATTTGTTGGAACTGGTGGCGGATCTAGAATACCATCCTCATCTTGTGAAGTTCCAGGAACATACGAACCCCACGTACGACGCATCTGCTCATAACAAACCAAACTTTATTCACAAGCCTTTATTGAATTGCACAAAAGCTTACTCTAGACACATTACATAGGGTTTACTAAATAAACACCAACCTGTAAGTACTAAAACAAAGATACATAGCTTAACTATAACTAACTATTATACAACTCTACTCTTTTCCATGATTATTTCAAACTTCAGGCTCGGTATCCATTCCGGAATTATTACCGCCTTCATCATCACTTTCATTGATCATTACTAATTCTTCAGGATCTTCTTCTTCCTCTTCCGATTTGTTATCATCGGCAAGGATGACACTGGGGTCCATGGCATCAGCTTGGGGCTCATGATTAGGATTTAGTAGATTACTAAGCCTATGAACTTCCTCATGTAGATAAGTATTATGTTCTTCTAAATCTTCTACATAGAATTCTAACTCATGAGTTCTAGCTCTAGCTACATTTTCCCTATGCCAAGCTTCATTTCTTCCTTCCACCGTACGAACTAACATGCTTTCGCAGTTCCTATGTGCGGTAGTGAGACGCCTCAATTGATCCTGTAATTCTCCCACCGGTATAGGATCCAAAGCCCTATCTCTAGTAGCTTGTGCTAACTCTGCAGAAATTCTCTATATCTCTGCTTGGGGATCAGGCCTAGAACTGCTACTACTAGCACCATCGTTTCTAGGGGCAATTTGGTGACGAGGAACTCCTTTGGGTCCAGTGGACTTACGGGGCGTCATCTTGGCACGAGCCATACTGTAGGAAGCCAATTTAATCAAAATAAGACCATTTGATTAAAGTCTAAAGAGCAGCTATAATGGATTACATTACTCAAACCAGTCTCACTACTCAACTCTAGACTAAGAGGTGAAGGAAGTAACGAGTGAATTAATAATGATGCATGAATCGTTCTTATGAACCAAAAACATCAAAGTTTATAATGCACATAAACAACATTTATTTTTTTATAGGGCATAGTAATATTACTACTCCACCACACAAAACCTTTTTAATCAAATACGGAATAGGGAGAAAGAAATAAGATAAGTCAGAAGCAATTTGAACCAAATTATCAAGTTAAATTTAGTCATCCCAAATCAATTTGAAGTTTTTGTAAAACAATACAACAAAAACCTTGCAACGATCGCTCTGATACCATTCTGTGGCAGAACCTCCTAAGTTATAGGGCCCATATGCACCTGTCACTGTCCGACGACCTTTGACATTTATGCATATGTTTCCATTAACTTAAAAAGATTGTCGGGTGTCCTCGGGGAACCCCGAATCATCCACGATTTCTGAGCAGGATCACGTTACAAAGTCATTGCAGTATTACAACATTTATTCAAACATCAATACCAGAGTAAAAAAAACAGCGGAAGTCTTACAATAACATAATTTACAAAACAGTAGTTTCAAACCTCGCAACTAGGTTCGATGTTTATTACAAAACAAAATAGTGGAGTGACATTATAATATGATACAAAACATATAATGAAACTGCCCTGCCCAAGGGCCACACATTTACTTCTCATCGTCATCACAAGGTACAACTGTCATGCAGCATGATCCAAAACAGATCTGCTCATGAGGCTCACCTGCAACAAGGGTCAACGAACCCTGAGTACAAAAGTACTCAACAAGACTTAACCGAAATAAAACTGATAGAACTCAGGAATGCTGACTCATGGGATTCAAGGTATGGCTTTAATAATAATCAAAGTTCTTTTGCGTAAAAGCTCTTTAGCAAAATTCTTTATATAGAAAACTTCATAAAATCATATACAAAGCTGACACGATCCATGTTGAGATCATGAAACTTCATATCCAACACCTTCACAAGCCTTATTTGAGTTCCAGTTATTAGTACTATGATGATGAACAGAGAAGTGAGTCTCCATAACCGAGGAGCAACGATGATTCAAACCGATTAAACCCAGCTGGGTATTCTAGACCACACGACATATGCAGGTCCCCGACCTACATATATCAACCTATTCTCGGATCCTCTAAAGCAAGAACGGGTCCGCGCCACCCGAGAATATAGTACTCCACCAATCTAGCCCATTGCCACATGGGTACATGCTATTCCCACCATCTCTTCACTCCCAGTGCATGAGTAGCCATTCTTGTAATAGAATCGCCAAGTTCAGGCTTACCAGAGTATGTGGTTAGTACTACAAAGTCTCACCACACATAGTTCAACAACGGACGTGCCTTAATCGACTCAGGCGGAAAGAACCTGCTCACAAGACCTCCATGTCTTGTGGCTCACACACACCGAGTCCACCCGATCTAGATTTATTACTCCACATTCCCATATCACATGATAACATAAGTTAATCAAATCCCGTTTAAAGTTCACAGGTGATAGATAATCTCCTGACTTTCATCGTTCTACGCATAGCTAAGCATAACTAGGCATATACGAATTTAAAACTGGTAATATGGTAATTATGGAATAACAAGGTGGGGAATGTACCAATTTGACTTGTACTTGACTTCTAATCACTTAATGCAGTAAAAAGAAGCAAAAGCGAAAACAATTTGTAAAATATAAGGTAGGGTTGTATGCATCCGGGGCTTGCCTTCGTTGACGGAAAAGTCCGGTTCCTGCGACGTTTCACAAGTATTCGATCCGACCTCAACAGACGAATTAACTTCCTCAACAACTTGATTAATTACCACGTCTTCACCTTTGTTCACTACATGTAGTAACAATGCCATGTTTAACATGATGTGGAATACGAAACATGATGCTCGATGATGGATGCAAAAATTAAGAATTTGAATACAACTTTCCTTCACGGTACAGTGGCAAGTCAAACTAATCAAACCTTTTTCGCAACACCCAAATCAATTGCCAAGGATCATTATCAACTAATCACCAAAGGACATCACTCAATCAAAAATTCAAACAAAACCTAATTCATTAAAGGTTACAATTTGTTTTTATGAATTAATTATTCAATTCAAAATTATGAAATAAATCAACTTATTCTAATTGAGCTCAAAATTTTTGTAAATGTTCATTACATAATAAGTAAGTGACAAAACAAATTTCATAATTTTTGGACAATTAACTAAGCCTAGAAAAATCATGGAAATCCCTTTATTAATAAATTGAGTAATTTTTATCACATTCAAAAATTACTGAAAAACATTATTTAATATTTTTTTTAAATACTATACATCACAGAGAAGTCACACAAAAATTTTCATAATTTTTGGAGCTCTAAATTAATCTACACAAAAATAACAAAAACAAACACTATTCATTCAAATCCGAAAATAGAAAAATCCATTTGAACGTTGAGTCACTGACAACCCGACCCCACCTGTCATCCCTAACCTCGCGTGTTTGACCACGACGGCGACGGCGCTGACCGGCGTAAACTCGTCGATGGTGAGTCCAACGGCGATGGCCAAAGTACCAAAATGATCACCAAGACTAGGCGCATCGATTGACGTCCCTATCATCATTGATTACGGCCCTATACTAGCTCGTCGTCGGCCATGGCGGACGCGGTGGCATGGCAGCGCTACACCGGCGGCGTGCAACTGGTAGAGCTCAAACAAGGGATCCAGGAAGTACCAGTGGCTCACCCCGAACGCGTTGAAGCAAGGAGCGAGGTCGGAGAAGCAACGGAGAGGCGTGACGACGATCACGGTGATCACGGCGGAGCAAAGATCGTCGGTGAGGAAGAACCGGTGACTGCGGTGGTCAAAATGAGCAACCAACTATGGATTAAGTACCACAGCATCGAAACAAAACGGAATCAACCAAAACCAGGGACGGAGATGCACCGTGGAGCTCTGGCCGCGGCGAATCGTGCTCGGCGGAGGAGTTGCCGGCCGCGAGGAAGAAGACGATGCAACTCGAGTTCCCGATGAAGACAAGCCAAATTGGTGGGTCGGCTAGATGCGCAAGGAGTAAGTGAAGCTGGAACTAACTTATCAGCGATGGTGGAGCACAACAACGACGGCGCGGGCTCGCCGGAGATGAGCAAAGCGACGGGAAAAACAGAGCAAGAAGAAAGGCAAAGACGACGGCGGCTCAGGCTATAAAGGGGGCCAAGAAGCTCGAGGAAGCTACGCTGTGACCTTCACCACGCCAGCGCGACGCCAAAACGGCCACGACCGCGCCTGGAACGCCGAAGAAGAAAACGCTGCCAATGTAGCTTCGGTGGTGGACACTGTTCACAAAAATTACAGTTTTGCCATTCGCCAAATTTCACAAATTACTCCCAAATTTTCATAACAACTCAAAAATCTCAAAAAACAAAAGTTGTTCAAAATCAAAAGTTCTACAACTTTGCTTTAGAAACCTTACCCAAATTCGGCCTACATTTTGAAATGAACTTTTGAATCCAAATCGGGAATTTTTAAGGAATTTTGCCTTTTTAAATTACTTCAAATTTTACTACACAACTTGAAAAACTCCAAAAACAAACTTTGCTTAACTTGTCAAGCTCTACACTTTTGCTTTTGGACTCAACCCCAAAATATGCATAGATTTTGAAATAGATTTTCAGGGTAGGATTTAAATGCTGAAAATCGGGGTTTTCACGAAAAATTCAAAATCAAACAAACTTTGAACTTGAGTCAAACAATACAATTCAACACATACCACATGAATATAAACTTGTTTTAGTGTATGCATCTCAAAGTTTTTAATATGACCAATTGCCTTGCAATGCATATGATGATATGGCAGTTTTAGTATTTAAACACCCGGGGTGTTACAGTTCTTCATGGCCCCCCTCAATGGTTCATCACCTACATCATTAAGATTCTCATGTGCTCCTTGGGAGCCGTTCGATTCATCAAATTCCACATCATATGTTTCTTCAACCAAGCCGGTGGTATGATTAAATACTTGATATGCTTTGGACTTTGATGAGTAACGAACAAGAAAACCAATATCACAACGTCTTTGGAACTTCCCTAGATGTTGCCGCTTCTTGTAGATGTAAAATTTGCAACCAAACACCCAAAAGAATGATACGTCTGGCTTCTTCCCATTGAGCAACTCATAAGGGGTCTTGCCAAGAAACTTTTGAAGAAATAAACTATTGGATGCATAACATGCGGTGTTGATAGCTTCTGCCCATAGAACTTTGGGTGTATTGTACTCATCAAGCATTGTTCTTGTAAGTGTGATAAGTTTCCGGTTCTTTCTCTCTACTACACCATTTTGTAGAGGTGTGTATGTTGCGGAGACCTCATGCTTGACCCCTACTTCATCACAATATGCTTCAATATTTATGTTGTCAAATTCTTTTCCATTGACACTTCTTATCTTCTTGAGCTTCACTTCAAATTCATTTTGTGCTCTCTTGGCAACCTTCTTGAAACATGCGGCCACATTGGTCTTGTCATGAAGGAAGAACACCCAAGTATATCTAGAGTAGTCATCAACTATCACAAGACAATAGAGATTTCCTCCCAAACTCTTGTAAGTTGTTGGTCCAAATAGATCCATGTGAAGAAGCTCTAGCACTCTTGTTGTTGACATGTAAGCTTTTATTGGATGAGTGTTTGCAACTTGCTTGCCGGCTTGACATGCACTAGAAAGCTTGTCTTTCTCAAATTTCACATCCTTCAAACACTACCCTAGATCTAGACATCACTGTCGGTTCAAAAATCCCCTTCACTGCCGAATTTTGATCCGACAGTGGCATATCGGCAGTGATGGGGGGTTGACATCACTATCGATTCTTAAAAACCGACACTGATCTACAAGCAATAGTGTTGGTTCCTGGCTCCACCTGATAATGTCTAGTTGAACAATACTGCCGGTTTGTAGTCCCAACCGACAATGATGGTTACATCAAGAGTGTTGGTTCTTGGCTCAAGCCAACAGTGCTGAACAAGCCTACACTATCGGTTCATGGCTCAAGCCAGCAATGTTGAGCAAGCCAACACTATCGGTTCATGGCTCAAGCCGATAGTGTTGAGCAAGTCAACACTATTGGTTCATGGCTCAAGCCGGCAGTGTTGAGCAAGACAACACTATCGGTTTGTTGATAACCGGCAGTGATGGTTATGACAACACTGCCTGTCGGTGTTTCGAACAAACACAGGCAAGTAAATTTATAATTGTTGCGCGTTAGGCCCGGATGGTGTACTAAAGGACACAAGGTTTATATTGGTTCGGGCTGAATGTCCCTATGTCCAGTCTGCTGCTGCTCGTGTTATTAGTACTAAAAAAGGTTCATAGTAGGGGGTACAAATGGTCGAGAGAGGGACCGGTCCCAAGTCTCTGATGGAGTGGTTGAAAGGATGCAAGGACCTCGGTTGCTGCTTGGCTATGTGTTGTGTTGAATTGATCCATCAAAAGTCAGTCCCTTTAGTGGGGTGCCCTGCCCTCCCTTTTATAGACCAAGGGGGGAGCAGGGGTTACAGAAGGGAGAAAGAGGAAAAAACCAAAGGCAGAGAAATTCCTTTGAGGGCGTCGGGTCTTCTTTTTCCCTTGACCCTGCCCTGCTGACATGGCAGACCATGCCAGGGATAGCAAGTTCCACTGATCCTGATAGGGCCGGACTCTGACTTTGTTTTAGCGAGTTGTCATGTCCCATCCTCCCTCGACGGATGGTGCAGTGCGGTGCATCAAGTCGCTGAGCCATGACTCTATGAGGAGTAGATGGGGAAATGACTATATGCCTATCACTGTAGATGATGTGAGTTCTTCCTTGGATTGTAGTGGTTGTCGTATGCCTGTGTTAGTATTCGCGCCCGAGGGCTGATGGCGGCCCCTATAACACTATGGGACAAAAGTCGGCGCCTACAACACTATTCAAGCACTGTTAGGTTAGAAAGGGCTTAAAGCGCCTGTCCCATCGTATCTTGATGGTACCTTCCTATAGGCATGCAGGGCATGGTCCTCGGTATGGCAGTTGACTCGAATGTCCTATCGTACCCTATGCTTGTCAGCATGAAGGAGCAGGGTGCAGTCATCGGGCGAGGCGGAGCCAACCCTCAGTCGTCGAGTGAGGTAGAGCCCACCCTCAGACATCAAGCAGGGCGAAACTAGCCCTCGGATGTCGGGCTAGGCAGAGCCGATCCTCAGTCATCGGGCAAGGCGGAGCCTGCCCTCAGCCGTCGGGTGAGGCAGAGCCCACCCTCGGATGTCGGGCGAGACAAAGCCAGCCCTCGGGTGTCGAGCGAGGTGGAACCAATCTTCTATCATTTGGGCAAGAAGCGTAGCCTGCCCTCAGCCATCGGGCGAGGTGGAGCCAGCCCTTAGGGGTCGGGCGAGGCGGAACCAATCTTCCGTCGTTCGGGCAAGAAGCGTAGTAGCATTCTTGTATGACTAAAAGCGTCAATGTTCGATGGTTATTAGTTCCATCTTATTGGGTACCCTAGTATTAGGTCCCTAACAGTAGCCCCTGAGCCCCTGGGTGATTCAGATAGAATCACCTAGGGGGTATTTTGATTCGCCAGAGGGTGCGCGTGAGTGCACCCATCGGGTGTAGCCCCCGAGCCCCCGGGTGATTCGGGTAGAATCGCTCAGGGGATAATTTCAGACCATTTGCGAGTAAGGCTGTGAGATTCGGTTTTTGTAAGCTAGATAGTTTTAAGGGAACCCTAGTATCCCGTTCATGGGGATTTCGTCCAGGGTCAGCCTGGCTAGGACTCGATTGTGGATCGAGGCTCCCCTAATGCTCGTGTACTTGAGTCCTAGTCGCTCATGGGCCCGTCCCTTATTGGGGCGGCCATTGAGACTGTTGGGCCGACCCTTGGACTTCTGGGCCCAGGCGGGCTGGAGAAAAGGCCTTTTGACCCGTATTCCCTCAGTGGGAAAAGAGTCCTAGTTTGCTTGGGTAAGGCGGACCGTCCGGTGCGATTTTTGTCAGAAAGGATAGGGATCTCGGGCGCGTATCCCATGACATGACGCGGCGGTGTGTCATGACGAGCTTGAGGATCGAGGCGGATAGTTGCCCTTCTCGCATCTGTCGCCCCTATAAAACCAAAGGGTTCGCCCCTAGGGTTTCATACTTTGCCTCCTCGCCTTTGCATCTACAGCTTCCGCCACCGATCACCTAAGCCTCCCGTAGTCGTATTGCTGCCACCGTCAAGCTCGCATCCGCATCGCTGCTAGCGTCGAGCTTGCAACCACCTTCTTTCCCGCCATTTCAATGGAGCCATGGTGCAGATCCAACATTACCCCTCAGCGCCTGGAGGGCCTCGTCTGTCGTGGCCTCCTCCACCCGTTGTTCGCCATTGAGGAGTGGTGGCTGCCTAGTGATGAGGACAAGTCATCGCCGCCCGAAGGGTATGTCATGTTGTTTGCTCTCTTCTACGAGTGGGGATCCATTGTACCTGCTCATAAGTTTCTTCGGAGGCTATTGGAGGACTACCAAGTGGAGTTGCAGCACCTTAATCCCAATGGGATCCAGCATATTGCGGAGTTCATCGCCCTATGTGAGGGGTTCCTAGGGATTAGTCCCCACTTCGATCTATGGCGGCACTTTTTTGCCGTCAACCTGTCGAAGAAGCGGGTTGGGAAGCAAGAGCTGAGCACACCGATGGGATGTGCCATCATTCATCTGCGCAACAACCGGGCGAATGACTACCCGTTGATGCGTCTGTCGACCTCCAACAAGGTGTGGCATTCGCAGTGGTTTTACGTCAAGGACGACGTGGCCGCCCCCTTGGCGGTGTACTCTGGGCGCCTTATTGAAGAGGTCCCGGGGTCGTTGAAATGGGGTGTCCCAGACAAGGATAAGAAGAGGACCAAGGACCATCTCACTGACCTCCAAATTCTAAATGATAGGGGTGTGAAGGGATCAGGGATCATTAGTGCATACCACACGCGGTGGGTGGCGCCGCTGATGAGCCGCACACTCCCCCTGTACCTGATGGCACCTGAGGCATCGCTTGAAGGGATGGCGCTCTCCGATGAAGCGCCCCCCACTGAAGTGGCGTAGTGGATCAAGGAGGCGATGGAGCCTTCAAAGGACACCGCCGGTGTTGTCCTTGAGTTCGTATATCCAGTGTCGGGACGTCCTCCAATGTGGCTAGAACTAGGGTTCGTTGATTTCGTAAGTTGCCCTTTCCCACGTCTTCTCTTTACTTGAATTTCTGACCCCTTGATGCTGACCTCGGGATAGTGGGACCAGCCGAAGAGACTCATCCTCAGGGATAGCCTGGCTCCACTGCCGAAGGACCGGATCCTGGCGGCAGTGAATCATACCATGGCTGAGTGGGATAAGAGGACAAGGGAGCTCTAGAAGAAGGAGATGATACTGAAGCAGCAAGCACGAGATCGAGGAGAGGAGACAGGCAGCAATGACAACGACGATGACGATGATGATGAGTTTGATGAGGTAGTAGCCGACGTGGATTGGGATGTCCTAGAGGGTGAGGATTCGCTGATAGGTACCCAATTATCCATGTAGGGACCCTTCCCGTTCCACATGGGGGGAAGTGAGTCTGTGCAGCCGGTGGAGCTGGGCCCACCCTTGGGTTCGGTGGGAGCTGGTGGATCCACCGTCACCTCCGAGGTGCTGGTAGAGGATCGGTGGATGGGGGGAGGTGGATCTGCCACCGCCCTCAAGGCGCTGATGGAGGGGGGTGGCTCTGCTACCGCGCCCCACGAGCTGAAGGGAGCGAGCGGATCTGCCACTATGCCCAAGGCATCGACGGAGAGGGACGGCTCTATCGTCGCACCCTCGGAGATAAGGGAGACGAGCCCCCTACTTGGGGGCAGAGGGCTGGCTCGAAACAATCCCTCCCAGGTGAGTCGGAGTAGGGGTCTGAGGGTTCGTCCCCAAAACATTCCCGCCGCCCAAAGGCACCAGAGTAGGTCACTGATTCCCCTATTTTCCCCCCTTCTTTTTGTTTTTCCGTTTTGACTTTATGCCTTTTACCTCTTGCAGATTTTTGCGATGGCGCCGCTCTTTGGGGCTGGTGCTCAAGAAGAGCCTTGCCCTTTAGGCGGGAGGGACACCATTGCCTGACGTCGCTCCTGTTTCGAGCTAGAGCAACGCTGATGTTGCGGCCTCATTGGCCGGTCTAGCGCCACCTGCGGTGGCACCCGCGCCCTCAGTGGTTGCCATGCAGGCGGCGGCGAGGTGACTCTACCACTTACATCGGAGTGAACGGAGCTGCCGCCTGTGCTAGTGGCGTCATCCGTGGCGGGCATGGCACTGCCAGCCAAGGGTTTGGCGTCGCAAGTGGAGGTGGCCACGACCGCGCCAAGCCAGGAGCAGCCGAACGCAACCATGGTGGTGTCCGATGGGGCAGCATAATCCACGCTTCCGGTGGCCCAAGCGATGGCACCCGATGCGGGCCAGATGGAGGGGGACACAGCCGGAGTGTCCCCAACCCTAATGAGCCAGGCGTAGCCAAACGCAGCCATGGTGGCGTCCGAGAGAGCAGCGCAATCCATGCCACCGGGGGCCCAGGCGGGGGTGAACGCGACCACGAGAAGCCCGACGTAGCTGGATGTAGCCACGGTGGCGTCTGAGGGGACGGCGCAATACGTGCCATCGGCGGCCTAGGCTATGGCGCCGAGGCGGGTCGGATAGAGGAGGACATGGCCGGAGGGTCTTCGTGCATCGTGGTGGTGGTGGAGAGGACCAGCAGGGGTTTGCCCTCGACGCTGGTGCCAGGGGGCAGTCGCTCGCCCACGCGGGGTGAGTCACCGCTCCACTGGATGGATCCCCAAGACCCAACGTCGACTCTCTTCTTGCTCGACGATGCTACCAAGAGCATAGAACGGGGGAGTCTTGATGAAGGGATCTTAGCGATGATGGGTGTGCTAGATCAGGCTCGGGTCGTCCTGCGCGACGTCATCGTTCCCAATGGCCGGGTATCCGCTTGATCTTTTGTCTTGCTTTCTTCTTGTCTTCATGTATTTTTGTATTTTTGACACTGGTCTTCTTTTCAGTCCCTCATTGCTCGTAGCCGGGAGAAATCCTAGTTCCTCTGTGAGCAGAAGGTGGAATGGGACCGCCTTACTGAGGAGGCCTAGCTACGCGAAGATTTGAGCGCCCAGCTCACCGTCGCCTAGCAGCGAGAAACTGAGGCGCGTCGAGACATAGAGGAGATCCATGGGATGTTCGAGGACCTATCAGCGAGGGTGAAGCAGGATGAGCAGGCGGCCGCTAGGGTCTGAAAGGAGCAGGATGAGCTGCTCCAGAAGGACACCGATGCCAACTAGTGGGCCATCGAGCTCCTGGCAGAGCTAGAGACGGAGTGGGACCTCAAGCTGAAGGGCAAGGATAGGTCCATGGCGCTGCAGCGGAGGGTGGATCAGGATGCCGAAGTGATCGCCTAGCTGCGTAGGGAGTGGGACGAGCTGCACTAGACCGAAGAAAGACTTCCCTCAGAGCATAGCACAGCCCACGAGGAGTGCGACCGGGTCATCTGAGAGTGCGACGAGGCGCGCTAGGAGGCTAGGACCCTCCGGGCAGATCTTAGAGACGCGGTGGCCTAGAGGCTGGAGGCTGAGGAAATTTCTGTCGGGCTAGGCACAGAACTCGTCGAGGTGTAGGGGATTCTTGAGGTTGAAAGTGATCAACACGATCTCCTATGCTCTACCATCGTGGTCGACTCGTGCCGCTGGTATCACTGCGCGGGTGGGCTAGCTTGAGGAGGACACTTTTCACACTGGAATCACCCAAGCCTTCACTGTTGCCCATTCTCATTATGATCAGGAGATCAACTTGGAGGTAATGAGCCTCGGCTTCGCACCTGGCTATGAAGACTCTGAGCTGGACGAGATTGAGAAGGCGGTGACTCCCCTTGCATGGAACCTGGCAAATAGGCTAAAAGACATGGTTCTCCCTTCGAGGAAGTAGTTAGTTGAATAAGTTTGATAAGCATTCATCTATAATATGTGGACAAGTGTCGGTACTTTCATGTCCAAAAATAGATTTGTGACTTGTTTCATAATTTCGTTTCGTTTGTTTGATCTTACCTTCTTCCCTTTTTGTAAAAAAAGATTTATGCGATCTGACCCTTCCGCTCGTTAAGACTGTAGGGCCCGAGGTGTTTAGGGGAAATTTTGATTATGCTAGTGAGCAAAATTACCGTAGCCATCTGGGCATGGGCTTTTTTGCGGTCTTACCTATCTGTTCCCCCGAACCTTGCCCCCAGTCTCAAAGTGAGGAAAAGGTCTAATGTAATGACTATTTCGAAAAGAGAGAGGAGGTATTCGTACCTTTATCAGCCCCTGAGTGAGATCTGACCCCATGCGGTCGCTAGGGCCAGATGTTGCTGGAGACCAGAGCGATTGTAGCAAACTTACTCTTGCGTTCGCACGTACCCCTTACTTAGGATTTTTGCGATCGCTGCATGACCGTGTGTTTGGTCTTATTACTGGCCCAGCCTTCCCTGAGCCCCCACATGGTGGGGATTCGGTCAAGGGTCAGCTCATTTTGTGACTATCGCGCCGTCCATGGTTTCCATAACTAGAGGGGTTAAGGTGACATCACTTGCCTCGATGGCTCGAGTGACACGCTTTATGAGCTCGCTAACGGGGATGTTTGAACAGAATCCGATCCTGTTTGCTTTGCGACAGGGTTGCAAAGCCCTCGGGTAGCGTTCCATTGCTCCTTGACCTGCCTTCCAACAGATTCCCCCTCAATGGGGATTCTATGGGCTCGGCTAGAGGCTGGATTGTAGAAGGTTGAGATGACCCTATCTGCCTCAATGTGGGTTGGGCAAAGGCCGCTGAGGCTCATCTATGTTTTCTCCCCTGGCTCTTGTTCGATGCGAGGCGGCCCCGGCCCTTCGTGGGTCAGCCTTCGAACCTTGGCCTCTCGATCTTGGATCAAGCGGCTTGAGCCCCCAAGCCCCTTAGGGTCTAATAGGGGTCGATCGTGTTTCTCGTGTCACCCCATCCTCGGTTTTCACAACCGGAGGGGCTGAGTTGGCAACACTTGCCTCGATGGCTTGAGTGTCATGTTCAATGAGCTCGCTAATGGGTATGTTCGTGTGGAATCCGGGTCCATCATTCGCTGACGGGGTCGGCAGAGCCCTCATGTGGCATTCCACTACTTATTAACCCGCCTCCCGGTAGATGCCCAAGCTGTTCGGTAGGCTCAGTTGGCCCGTTGGCCTTTCCTCGATGGAGATTCTATGTGTTTGGCTCGGGGTTAGAATCAAACGAGAAAGGTCGAGATGTCCCTGTCCGCTTCTAAGCAAGGTCAGGTAAGGCCGCTGGGGCTCATCTCAGTTTTTCTCCCCTAGCTTTGTTTGATGCAAGGCAGCCTCGAGCCCGGCCGGCCTTTGAACCTTGGTCGGGCATCGCTCATATTGAATGAGGCAGCTGCCGCTTCATGACATGACATGAAGCATTGAGATGCAGCGATTTGCATAAGCAGCGTTTGGATGATGGGATTAATGTGCAATTTAATTGAAACAAAAGTGGGGGTCGGTAACGTTACCTCGGTGGCATGAGCGATGAGAAGCTCTTACCGGACATGTCCATGCGGGGTTTGAGTCTAACATTTGTGATGGGGCCAGCGTGACCAGCACAAGCATCGTGATTTTTTGTTTCCATCTCTCCGTGGCGATTCGAACCGTTCGATTGACTTTTTAAAGCGACCTAACAGCTTCTCCTTGAAGGAGATTCTGCAGGTCGACCCTCTAAACCCTTCTCGAGAAGGCGGGTGCAAAAACTTGGGGTATGGGGAACTGTGAATCTGATTATGCTAGTGAACAAAAACACCATAGCCGCTGGGGCGTAGGGTCTAACTGTTCATCCAGTTTTACTCAAAGTTTTCCACCCGCACCCCGCGTCTCTGGTTTTGAAACGTAAGGAGGGGCCAGGCGATGAGGATGTTTAAACAAATAGACACCCTCAGCAGCGCCCAAGCAATGTCTGTGCCTCTGCTGTTGCTAGGGTCAGAAGTTCGGTAATGAAATTAACACACAAAGTAAGTAAACAGAGGTGCTTATCTTTCAGCGGTCGTTCGTTCGTTCTTTTACCTGGGCCGTCCGATTGAGCTAGGAGGCCCATTGGGCCCCCTTGGGCAGGGGTTTCATCATTTTATGGTCCTACGTGGGGATGTGGAAAGCCGCCTACATGCGGGTGCGCCCTGGTCCTCGCGTCTGGCATGTGGTGGTGGTGGGCCATGCCTGATCAATGTTCTGTTTGACCAGGCGGCGTCTCGTCGACTAGGGCGTGTCTCGTCGGTCCAGGCACATCCCCTCGGATTCCCGTCAGCATTGATTTCCCATCTACGTTGAATAGGAGAATGCAGAGAGTTTTTTGTCCCACTCCTTCGCCAGCCTCTGAGCCGCTACCTCTTCTCCTTCCTTTCCACCGAATGCGTTCATGCGTCGCGGCGGTTCCTAAGTGAGAGAGGGTAATGCCAGAGAGAGAAAAACTCATAGATCCACTCATGAATCCGAAGCATGATGTTGAGCTGGAGGTCATCCAATGTAGATGAGATGGTGCAGTCCGCCTTTGCTGAGAAGGGGCCACTACTGCCGAAGGAGGAGGGGCACTGGAGGGTGCCGAGTGTCGTCGGATTTGCCATCGTTCATTGCGGCCTCTCTTCGGTGGGAGATGCCCCCTGCTCAGACACCATTGTCAGGGTTGCGGCTAATGATGATGGCATAGTCCCTGGACGCCCTGGCGGAGGTGCCATTGTTGGGGTTGTGGCTGATCATGATGGCATAGTCCCTGGAAGCCCTGGCAGAGGCGCTATTGTCGAGGTTGCGGCTGATCATGATGGTGCAGTCCCTAGATGCCCTGGCAGAGGTGCCATTGTCGGGGTTGCAGTTGATCATGATGGTGCAGTCCCTAGACGCCCCAGGGAGGGCACTGCAGTCATCAACATGGTGCTCAACATTACAGATGACAATGCCTTCAAGGATCTTGCGAAGTGGTAGGATGTCGCCGATGGAGAGCATGGCACGGCGACCGTAGCAGTACTCATAGTAGAGCTGGTCAGAGACTGTAATTGAATAAGTTTGTGGGGGAGCCCCCGAGTGAACAGTCCTTTGTATTTATGAGTACATTAGTCCTTTTCGTGATGAAATCACTTTGTAAGCAATGAATTTTGTGCGAAAAAGTGAATACGTTTTCAACTTTCGCAACGACAAACAACCTTTTGGTTTTTTCTCCCTCTTTTTGTAAAAGAGATTTTGGTGCCTTCCGACCCTTCTCATAGCTGAAG
Source organism: Miscanthus floridulus (assembly GCF_019320115.1). NCBI lineage: Eukaryota > Viridiplantae > Streptophyta > Magnoliopsida > Poales > Poaceae > Miscanthus > Miscanthus floridulus. The sequence goes on along the minus strand of NC_089584.1, from coordinate 86,686,120 downwards.
TTGCAAAAAACTAGGAGTGTGGGCAAGTCAATTCTGATTATGTCGATGAGCAAGGAGGCCGTAGCCGCTGGGGCGTGGGCTTCCTGCAGTCCTACCAGTTACGCTCAGATTTTGTTTCCGAAAATCCTAGCCTTTAGGACTTGTCGTGAGGAAAGAGGGAAGACTTAGAGAATGTTTGCAAAGATAACACAAAAAGTGTTTTGTCAGATAAATGTTCTTATATTAGCCCTCGAGTGAGGTCCAACCCCTCGCAATTCGCGGGGGTTGGAGGTCGCTAAAAATCGAGGATTTCTAAAGAAAAAACTGATAAGAAAAAGTATGCATTTATTTAAGGGTAAAAACGACGTAGCTGCTCAATGTTCCAAGCATTGGCGAAGACCTTGTCATCGATGGTTTTCAACTTGTAGGCGCCTGGCCAGAGCACTTCCACAATGACGTATGGCCCCTCCCTGGGTGGGGAGAGCTTGTGGCGGTCCTTGTTGCTCTGTATGAGGCAGAGAATAAGGTCCCCAACGTTGAAGGCTCGGTCCCGCACCCATCGGCCATGGTACCATCGCAACGCCTGCTGGTACTTGGCCGAACGGAGGAGGGCGATGTTGCAGGCTTCATCTAGTTGGTCTATGGCATCTTTGTGGGATGCCTTGGCTCCCTGTTCGTCGTACGCTCTGATTCTTGGCGCTCCATAGTCGAGGTCTGTCGGGAGGACGGCCTCGGAACCATAGACCATGAAGAAAGACATGTAGCCGGTGGCCTAGCTGGGAGTTGTCCTAAGACTCCAGAGCACCGCAGGGAGCTCGACGACCCAGCATGTGTCGAATTTGTTCAACCAGTTGAAGATCCTAGGCTTGAGGCCCTGTAGGAGCATGTCGTTTGCGCGCTCGACCTGCCCGTTCGTTCGGGGGTGCGTGACAGCGGCCCAATCGACCGGGATGTGTTGTTCATCGTAGAATCGAATGAACGTCTTGCCAGTGAACTATGTGTCATTGTCTGTGATGATGGAGTTTGGTACTCCAAAGCAATGGATGATGTCGAGGATGAACAACATAGCTTGCTCGGACTTGATCACAGAGATCGGTCGAGCTTTGATCCATTTTGTGAACTTGACTATGGTGACAAGCAAGTGGGTATAGCCCCCAAGCACCTTTTTGAGAGGCCAAGCAGATTGAGCCCCTAGACCATGAAGGGCCACGTAATGGGGATCATCTAGAGTGCCTGGGCTAGGAGGTGAGTTTGTCAAGCATAGTACTGGCACCCTTCGCAGGTGTGTACGATTTGCTCCGTGTCGGCTACTACAGTGGGCTAGTAGAAGCCCTGTCGGAATGCATTCTGAACCAAGGTTCTAGGCGCAGCGTGTGACCGCAGACCCCACCATGGATGTCGCCCAGTAGAAGCTTCCCCTGTTCGGCAGGAATACAGAGCTGCAAGATCTCGGTGCGCCTCCATTTGTAGAGTTTGCTTTCTATAAGAACAAAGGACTTGGCGTGACGTGTGAGCCATCGAGCCTCTGTCTTATCCATCGGTAGCGTGTCACAGAGGAGGTAGTCGAGGTAGAGTGTTCTCTAGTCGTCTAGAGGGTCAGGCTCTGTCGCTGGGTCCTCTTCAAGCTCCATGACATCAGGGCCGGGCAGAGCCATCGGCTGATCAGCACCCGAGGCTAGATCAGATGGGCCATCGTTGGCCCGCTCTGACCCTTCGTAGCTTACCAAGGGTTTGTGTTGGTCACTGGTGAAGGCACCTATCGACACTGGTTGTCAACTGGATGTCACTTTTGCAAGTGCGTCAGCCGCCTTGTTGAGGCGTCTTGGGATGTGATTGAGTTCGAGGCCGTCGAATCTGTCCTCCAGCTGTCAGACCTCTTAGCAGTACGTAGCCATCTTGGCATCATGGCAGCTTGACTCCTTCATGACTTGGTTGACGATCAACTGGGAGTCACCCCGAATGTCGAGGCATCAGATGCCCAACTCAATGGCGATTCGTAGGCTGTTGATGAGAGCCTCATATTCGGACACATTATTTGATGAGGGGAAATGGAGATGAACCATGTACGGGGTGATACGAAGACTAGCCCTACACCAGCGCCATTCTTCATCAATGACCCATTGAAGTACATCATCTAGTACTCTTGATCGACGATCGCTGGTGGCGTCTGGACCTCGGTCCATTCCACGATGAAGTCAGCCAACACCTGGGACTTGATCGCCGTTCTGGAGGCATATGTGATGCCTTGATCCATCAGCTCGAGTGCCCACTTCGTGGTTCTTCCTATGGCATCCTGGCTCTGGACGACCTCATCATGGGGGAACGACGTCATGACTATCACGGGGTGTGACTCAAAGTAGTGATGTAGCTTTCTCTTGGTGATGAGGACGGTGTATAAGAGCTTTTAGATCTGGGAGTAGCGGGTCTTGGAATCGGTAGTACCTCACTGATGAAGTACACAGGGTGCTACACCTTGAGCGTGTGCCCCTCTTCCTCTCGCTCCACTACCAGGGCAGCGCTGACTGCTTGCATGGTGGCCGCTATGTATAGCAGGAGGGGTTCTCCATTGCTTGGAGGAACTAGGATCGGATGCCTTGTCAGAAGCAGTTTGACCATGTCAAGTGCCTCCTGGGCCTCGGACGTCCACTCAAAGCGGTTGGCTTTCTTCAAGAGTCGATAAAGGGGGAGACCTTGTTTGCCGAGGCGTGAGATGAATCGACTAAGGGCGGCGAGGCACCCTATGATTCGCTGAACCCCCTTTATATTATGAATTGGGCCCATCCTTGTGATGGCCGAAATCTTCTCCGGGTTGGCTTTGATGCCATGCTCGAAGACAATGAAGCCAAGCTGCATGCCCCTTGGGACCCCAAAAACACATTTTTCGGGTTGAGTTTGATGCCATTTTCTCGGAGTTTTGCAAAGGTTTGCTCAAGATTAGTGACGAGGTGATCAATCCGTTTGGACTTGACTACAATGTCGTTGACGTAGGCCTCAATGGTACGCCCAATGAGGTCCCCGAAGCATCTGAGCATACAGTGCTGGTACATAGCTGCAGTGTTTTCAGACCGAACGGCATTGAGACATAGCAGTACGATTCGAAGGGGGTGATGAAAGATGTCGCGAGCTAGTCAGATTCTTTCATCGTGATTTGATGGTAGTCAAAGTACGCATCAAGGCAGCAGAGGGTTTCGCACCTCGAGGTAGAGTCGACTATTTGGTCTATGCACGGTAAGGGAAACGAATCCTTTGGGCATGCTTTGTTGAGACCCGTATAGTCAACACACATCCTCCACTTCCCACTCTTCTTTCATACAAGAACGGGATTTGCTAACCATTCTGGGGGGTGTACTTCCCTGATGAATCCGGTGGCCGATAGTTTTGCTATCTCTTCACCGATGGCCCTGCGCTTTTCCTCATCGAAGCGACGTAGGTGTTGCTTCACCGGCTTGGAGCCTGGATGGATTTTCAAGGTATACTCGGTAACCTCCCTCAGAATGCTTGGCATATCCGAGGGTTTCCACGCAAAGTTGTTTTTGTTGTCGTGAAGGAAGTCGACGAGCGTGCTTTCCTATTTGGAGGAGAGCGTGGTACCAATGCGTACCATTTTACCCTCGGAGCTGCTAGGATCTATGAGGACCTCCTTGGAGCCCTCTGTTGATTCAAACGACCTGGTCAATTTCTTCGCGTCGGGTGTTTCTTCGGCAACCTCCTCCTTGAGGGCGGCGAGTTCCCCAGAGGCGACGATTGCCGTGGCATGGCCGCAGCAATCGACCTCGCACTCATAGGCCCGCTGGAAGGAGGTGCCGATGGTGATGACCCTGTGGGGGCCCGACATCTTCAGCTTGAGGTATGTGTAGTTGGGGATGGCCATGAACTTCACGTAGCATGGTCATCCTAGGATCGCGTGGAAGGTTCCGGGGAACCCAACTGTAACACCCTAGGTGTTTGGCTTCCACTAAATTGCATGTCATTTCATAAACATATGCATCATCTGTGTCATCATGCCATTATCATTGAAACATACATATGCAACATTTGCATATTCTGTTTGTTTCATACTTTATTGCTTATGAATGGTGGGAGTGCAACATGTGAATGCAACATGGATTTCTCATACCTTGAAACATGGCAATATGGTAGTAATGTGACAAGTGTAAAGTAACAACAAAGTCATGAAACAGGTGAAACATTGCATTGCAACAATTGAGTAAATTGCTTGTTTTGTTGTTTCATCACATGTGATCATTTGGATTGGTATAACAATTGTGTAAAGTGGTTGATCATGGTCTAATACACCTTAACTACACTTAGGGTAATTGTTTGGACATTGTTCATGTAGATCAAAATGACAAAATTGCCCTTTAGGAGAGGTTTGACTTGAATTGACCCCTAGAGTGGCACTGTTTGACTGATTCAAAAGTCTAACTTAGAGATCTTGCATGGCTGTACACTCTTTACCAAAGTTGTAGCTAATTTATCAAGGAATAAAAGTTGTTTTATGATCATCTCATGAAAATGGCTAGAACATGCTCAAACATGGCCCACAAGTCAGAATTTCATGCTGATTTCATACTTAGAAATTTTCTAAGTCCTTAAGTGTTTTGCAGTTTCGTGTACCCAACTTTTTCACCTTGTATCTCCCTAACAAAGCCAAACCAGCTCGAGCTCCAATGATAAGAGTTGTAGTTCACATATAGATGATCAACTTTGCTAACTATGGCATGATCTAAATCATCACGGATTAGGAGCTAATCACCGTCAAACTTGCTCTGTCAGTCATCGTCGGTGATCACTGAATCACGATTTTCAGAAAACGTTCAGTGAACGTCATGGCCGACCGGCGCAGGAGCCGCTCGCCGCGTGGCGTTCATGCTCGGCCGAAGCCACCACATCGCGCGTCCGCGCTCTAGAAGAGGGCCAGTGCCTGCCCGAACGCACCTGCCTGCTGCATTGCTTCCCTCTCGCCTTCTCCGCGCGCAGCGCCGAGTCCACAGCCGTCCGCCATTCCCGACCGAGCGTCGCCGTCGTCATGCACGCTCGCCACCGTGAAAACGCGTTGCCTAGCTCGTGTGTGGCTTCGCCGTGATCCCCTCTACCTTCTCCACCCCACCGTCGATCCAATTGTGCCTTGGTAAGGGCGAAATCACAGTTTCCTTCCACCACCGCCATGGCTGACCTCACCGGCGTTGTTGCTCCACGCGGCCAGTCGCCACCGTGGCCTTCCCGTCCTATCTCTTTCTTACGCTAGGTCCTAGGAGCGCTGCTGAAGCTCGTAGAATCACCTATTCGAGCCGTAGTGCCGTAGTCTCGCCGGAGCCGGCCATGCCGTGGCCGCGCGCCGCCGTGCTCGTCGCCAACCCCGGTAGCCGCAGCAATAGCAGCGATTGAGGACACCGCTAGGTGCGCATGGGCATGGCGAACGTCGTAGCACCGCTGACCTCGCCGGAGGAGCCACCGGCGACGAGCTACGCCGCCGTCTCCTTCTCCTCCCCTGCCTGTTTCTCTATTGCGTGGGTCCCACGCGTCAGTCGCCGCAGCTGAGGCGGGTGCCTGGCTGGGCCGCGCCGTTCTAGGCCGCGCCTACGCTTGCTTCGCGGGCTGCCGTTTCTTCGGGCCGGCCCACCAGTAGTTGAATAGGTTTTCTTATTTTGTTTTGTTTTATTATTTCACAGATTTGTGTACATATTCAAAAATATGTAGCTCTTAGAGGGTAGATCCAAATGATGTGGTTCTAATTTTGCTGAGTTCATGATAATGTCTAGTTTCTACTAAAAATATAATCCATGCCATGTTCTATTATGAAAATGGGAGTTACTATTTATCTCTTTTAATCATGTAAGAAATAGGGGTAATTATATCTTTTTCTAGGTAGCTCCAAATGGCATGAAATTTTTATGGTGTACTGCTCATATCGTGAATAGCTTGTAGTTAAATTTTCATAAATTTTGGACACTGTATGTAGGAGATAGAAAATTATCTTGTTTGCATGGATGGATCTTGTGTGAATTTTCATATTTTTTCTATAGATCCAGTGAAGGTAAAAATTGGTGAGTGCTGTTCTTATGCTAGAATGAGGCTAAGAAAAATGAGAAATTTGTTGCTTGACACTTTTCAATAGGGTTTCCTAATTATGCTAAAAATAGACATGCCACCTGTTATTTTGGATACAGCAAATTCTGCTTGCTCAATGGCTTTGAAATTTTTATGGTAGTCTATGTGAAGCATTAGATAGCTACTGTAATTTTTGTAGATTTTTATAAATAGTTTGACTATATATTGCTTTAATCACCTAATTAACTAAATAAATATAAAAAGGATATTAAATAATTTATTTAGAAGTTGGCACTATACTTTCTAGTGTTTCTCTGGTATGTGCAACAAGTTGGTAAACTTGGTTTGGTCAAATTAGGCTTTTGCATCATCATTAAATAATTAAGTTAGTAACCCTGCCATTTCTGGACAGATTCTAGGTTTACTAAAATTCGATTTGGTTAACGTAAGAATCATGCTTTGATGTTTACAATTGATTTGTAGAGAATTTCACAAGCTTTCCAGAATGTCCTCATACAAGTCATTTGGAATTATAGAACTTTGGTTGTGGTTGAATTAAAGGACTACTCGTGTGTATATGAAACTTTAAATGTTAATTTATGTACGCCTTTACTATTTCTAAGTTTGTGGTAATGTTCCTAGGTGTTAGGCCTTTAACTGAACATGAGCATCTTTATCTTAGGTTATGCAAGTTAGGTAAGTTGATCTTGTTCTTTAAGTTAAGTTAGATACATGCTTAAAGTGATTTGAATAGAGCTATTTTACTCGGTAAACGGGTGTCCAGTGATGTTTTCGTTAAACAATTACTGTGATTCATTCATCATGAGCATCATGTCATTCCTTATGCATCCATGATATTTATCTCGTGCATCGGCATGCAATAGGTGTACCGGAGGGAGTAACACTGCTGGAATTCGAGGAACCGAGCGAGCAGCAGCAGCCGACATCGGAGGTTCAGGAGGTGCAGCCTTCAGGAGAAGTGCTAGACGAGGTCGCCGTTGAGTGCCCGGATCACCGTCCGTGCAACTTTGTGAAAGGCAAGCCCCGGAGCATATTAAGCCTCCTAATTTCCGAAATGCAGTTACAGTATTATTGTTACATATATATATTGTTGCATTAAGTTAGGTGTTGAATGCAAACACTTGCTGCATTGGTTATCCGATCCTTGTCCAGATATTGATACCCTGAATCCTATGTAGCTCAGGCTCGTATAGTGCTTAGCCCTGCTTAAATGCTGTAGAAGTCAGGTGATTTCCTATCACCTGCGAGATATAGGAAGATACATATGGCATGGTTGGCTATATTTGCTATCGTGGAAAAGAACCAGTCTTAATTTGAAATGGAGACCGGGCGGAGGCTTGCCGGTTTGCAGTGACTCCGTCTGTGTTGATTAAAGACTGAATCTTGGAGCCTTTCCTATTCATGTTGAACGCATGCCTCTCTCTTAGTTGGCCGGGTCTAGAGGCCGACCATGAAGCCAAGTAGCTCACCTCAGGCCGGGAGTCGATAAGTATAAAGTACACCTCGGAAGGGAGCCGTAGGCGTGAGTCCAAGGGCAGGTGATTTAAAAGTCCTGATCGTCCTAGCAGAAGGGTAATCCCTGAGAGTGCTGGCGCTGATCAAACCCGCGAATTTGGTTCCTGAGATGTCCCAAAGGTGACCCACGGCTACCCTTGCAAAGTATGCCAGGGTGAGAGTTAGGAATACCCCCTCAGCTGAGTTGTAATTCGATTCGAGTCGCCGTCTCTCCTGGTTAGTGAGAACTTGACGGGCTTATCTCCAAAGTAGATACACTAAATAACATAATGGTTCGGAAATGATGATATGATGATGACAGCCTTATTATACCTGCTATGGTTAATATTGTTTGCTCCTAATAAGTGAGTGCTCTAGTACAGGTGCTAATCTAGTGGACAGGTAAATGATGATAAGCTTGATGCTAAGTTTAAATTGGGTACTATAATCATAAGCTCTTTTATGCAACTGTGTCAAGCTAGCCCACCTGAAAAGCCTTGCATGACCCTTGGTGTCTTTTATTTTTGGTTTTGATGGGTAAGTCTAGCTGAGTACCTTCTCGTACTCAGGGTTTATCTCCCACCTGTTGCAGATGACCAGTTCTACTTTGGTTGCTGCAAGTACAGCCTTCTCCCAGCTAGGGATGAAGACTAGACCGTGGGGTGCGGTCTCTACTAGTTCTCGTACATGATAATGCTTTTGTGGGACATGACTCAGACTTGGCAATGTATTTGAAAACTATGATGTTTTGTACTAAACTATGTTGCTTCCGCACACTCAAACTTGGTTTGTAATATGTTTTTTGAACTCTGATGGATGTAATTCGAATGCTACTTGTGAAATGTTGTAATGAATGATGTGTTGTGTTGAATCACTATGATCATGGTTTGTATGTCGAGAGTTGGTTGAAATCCTTCGTGATTTCCGGACTACCGGGATTATGGGAGCTTAAGTACATGAATTTGATCGCTTCGGTGATTGTTTTTGTACTTACGTTCTTATGATTTGGTCGGTTCTGTTATAGCAATCACCTCGAAGGTGAGGGTTTTAGTCTTGTAATTGAACTGGTCCCCAAAGGTAATGGGAAGATCGATCTGCCCAAGTGGCATGGTCTACTTCTTGGGCACGACACCATGGAAAGGCGCTCGGATTGGGCGGAGGTGCGTCTAGTTGATGCCCATCACGTCGAGAGTCTTTGCGTACATGATGTTGAGGCTGCTGCCTCCATCCATTAGTACTTTGGTGAGGCACTTTGGGCCAACAATCGGGTCGACCACAAGTGGATATCTTCCTATTTGTGGGACGGCATGCGGATGGTCAGTCCGATCGAAGGTTATGGCAGACTTCGACCATCGAAGGAAGGGAGGTGTGGCCGGTTGGATTGTGTAGACTTGGCAGCATGTGAGCTTCTGATGGCATTTGGAGTCGTAGGCCGCTGATCCTCCGAAGATCATAAGGCATCCATCCGGTGTTGGAAAGCTGTCGTCCTTCTCCTTGGTGTCATCCATAGTGGGGATAGGTTCCTTCCCCTACTCTCCTTTGTTGGAGCTTTCGGACAAGAACTTCCGCATAAGGCTATAGTCCTTGAGCGGATGCTTTATGGGAAAGGCGTGGTTCAGGCATGGCCCCTTGAGCATTTTTTCGAAGTGGTTTGGAGCGCCCTCCATGGGCTTCCGACCACCCTTGCGGTTAGCAGCAGCCATGACGGAGTCCTCTTGCCATTGCTTCTTATTCTTTCTTTTGGCAGAACAATTGGAGGTGCCTTCGCTGGCACCCTCGTCCCACCTTGCCTTGCCCTCGAGGTGATCGAATATCGCTTCGACCACCTCCTCTCCTGAGGCGTGGCTGGTGGCGATGTCTAGGAGTTCCTTGGTGGTTCGCAGGCCCTTGCGTCCCAGCTTATGAACCAAGGACTCATGGGTCATCCCGGACAGGAAGGCTCCTATTATGTCAGGGTCGGCTACGTTAGGGAGCTTGTTGCACTACTGGGAGAAGCGCCGGATGTACCCGCGGAGGGTCTCACCGGCCTTCTGACGGTAGTTCTTGAGGTCCCATGGGTTCCCAGGGTGTATGTACATGCCCTGGAAGCTTCCCACAAAGATCTCCATCAGATCCGCCAAACTTTGGATTGTGTTGGACGGCAGGTGTTCCAACAACACCCGGGCCAAATCGGCCATGAATAGTGGAAAGGTTGCGGATAATGAAGTCATCATTATCCGCACCACCGGCTTGATAGGCAAGCCGATAGTCTTCAAGCCAAATTCTGGGGTTTGTCTCCCTAGAGTGTTTAGGGATATTGGTAGGTGGTCGAAACCTTGGCGGGAATGCAGCGTTGAGGATGTGCCGGCTGAAGGCTTGAGGCCCTGGTAGGCCGGGGCTCAGGCTCCGGTCTTCACCACTCTCGTAGCGTCCGCCGCATTGAGGATAATGCCATGGCGGGCTCCTTCCCTTGGGTCGCTGTAGGTGCACCTACGGGCATCGATGGTGCTGCGTGCATCGCGGTTGCGACCGAGATGCTGATGTATCTAGGTCGCAAAACGCTGCCTGTCGTCTTGTGGTGCTTGGTGGACTGATGCATCCCTATAGGATGTACCGAGGGTGTACGCTAGCTGGTGTTGGGCTTGCGTCGCTGGGACAATGAGCTTTTCGCCTGCTGCGCCGCCGCATGCTCGAGTAGCGTGCGTATTTCGCGGTGGGCCCGATGATCCTCGGGCGTTGTGGCCTCTGGGAGGCCATGAAGCAAGGCTGTTGCAGCGGCGATGTTCTGGCTTGCCCGAGCAAAAAGTGAGGAAGGGTTTCACCATTGGTGATGATCCTTTGGTTTACGTCATGGGCCACGATGCGTGCGTGCCCACCATCCCCACGGTGTTTGATCTCTTCATCGACCTCCATGTACTCCTGAACAAGCTATTGTCCGGCTTCATCTATTTCCTGCTTTTGGGCTCTCAGCTGCTCGACACCTATGTGAGGTGTGGCCACTATGCCCCTTTTGGTTGCGCTACCGAGGTTGCCTACCAGGGTAGTCTCCTCCGCAGAGATGCTTTCGACGTGTCCCTCAGAGGTTTCCGCCATGAAGCATTCCCAGGAGGGATGGTGGCTTCCCCTACCAGAGTCAGAGCCAAAGTCTGACCCCAGAACTTCCGTGAGGAGGCTGTGGAGGGATTCTTTGATGCTTTCGATCATCCTCATGAACTCGTTGTTCGTGGGGGACGGGATCGTGCATTGTGCCACAAGGTGGCTAACGGTCGCCGCGATGTTGCGGAGACCGAACGGAAACATCATCGAGGCTCTCCATGCGGAGTGTTCTGGTGAGAGGGTGAGGCAACGTGGGTCCTCCCTGGACGGCCGGGGTCCGAGGGAGATGCCGGGCTAGCGCTCAAGCCTCCTGTAGCCGGAGCCGATGGAAGGGAGAGACTGGATGGCGAGATGGGCCAATGCCAACTCTCCTTCCACCATGACGACGAAGTCCAGGTCACTGAAACGCACGTGTGTGCCCGGGACCCAGCTGATTGCGTGGTTACCCATTCGAGGCCTGGTTTGGAACACGCAAATGCCCCTACCTAGCGTGCCAACTGTCGGTGTTTCGAACAAACACCGGCAAGTAAATTTATAATTGTTGCGCGTTAGGCCCAGATGGTGCACTAAAGGACATAAGGTTTATACTGGTTCGGGCTAAATGTCCCTATGTCTAGTCTGCTGCTGCTCATGTTATTAGTACCGAAAGAAGTTCATCGTAGGGGGTACAAACGGTCGAGAGAGGGATAGGTCCCAAGTCTCTGATAGAGTGGTCAAAAGGACGCCAGGAGCTCAGTTGCTGCTTGGCTATGTGTTGTGTTGAATTGATCCATCAAAAGTCGGTTCTTTTAGTGGGGTGCCCTACCCTCCCTTTTGTAGACCAACGGGGGAGCAGGGGTTACAGATGGGAGAAAGGAAAAAACCAATGGTAGAGAAAGTCCTTCGAGGGTGCCAGGTCTTCTTTTTCCCTTGAGCCCGCCCTACTGACATGGCAGACCACGCCAGGGATAGCATGTTTCACCGATCCCGATAGGGCCAGGCTCTGACTTTGTTTCAGTGAGTGGTCATGTCCTATCCTCCCCCAGCAGACGGTGCGGTGCGGTGTGTCAGGGCACCGAGCCATGACTCTACGGGGAGTAGACGGGGAAATGACTATACACCTATCACTATAGATGATGTGAGTTATTCCTTGGATTGTAGCGGTTGTCGTATGCCTGTGTTAGTATCCGCGTCCGAGGGCTGATGGCGGCGCCTACAACACTGTGGGATAAAAGTCGGCGCCTACAGCACATATTCGAGCACTGTTAGGTTGGAAAGGGCTTAAAGCGCCTGTCCCATCGTATCCTGACTGTACCTTCCTATAGGCATGCAAGGCATGGTCCTCAGTATGGTGGTTGACTCGAACATCCTATCGTACCCTGTGCTTGTCAGCATGAAGGAGCATGGTGCAGTCATTGGGCGAGGCAGAACCAGCCCTCAGTCGTCGAGCAAGGCGGAGCCTACCCTTGGATGTCGGGCGGGCCAGAACTAGCCCTCGGACGTCGGGCTAGGCGGAGCCGGCCCTTAGTCATTGGGTGAGGAGGAGCCTGCCCTCAGCCATCGGGTGAGGTGGAGCCCACCCTCGGACGTCGGGCGAGGCGAAGCTAGCCCTCGGGGGTCGGTCGAGGCGGAACCAATCTTCTGTCGTATGAGCAAGAAGCGTAGCCTGCCCTCAGCCGTTGGGCGAGGCGGAGCCAGCCCTCGAGGGTCGGGCGAGGCGGAACCAAACTTCCGTCGTTCGGGTAAGAAGCATAGTAGCGTTCTTGTCTGATCGAAAGCGTCAACGTTCGATGGTTATTAGTTCCACCTTATTGAATACCTCGATATTAGGTCCCTGACACTGTTGGTTCGTTGCTAACCGGCAGTGATGGCCCTTTCACATTTTATTGTTTTATAATTGATTTTAATTTTTTTTGTGGAATCAGGTTTCACTTTATATATGCTATGTAGATGATAGGTCCATCAATATTAAACATTACAAATGTTACGGTTACAGTTCAAATGTTCTTATCCAGATCTCAATCCCTCAAAATAAAAAAGAAATGTTCTCGAACTTCACAGATTGTGCAATGCTTCTCGGACTTCTTACAATAATCTAGCGATCCGCTCTAGGCCATACTGGTCCTTGTACTTCATGGATTGTACAATGGAAAATACTCCATCTTTTTCCAATACCTCGGCTAAGATGAATTTTGCGAGCTTCGATTGCAGTGCGACGATCTCCATGTCTAACAACCTTTGGTGGTTATATTTCTTGCGTTGTCGTTCAAAAAAGATGATATCCAAAGAGGAACAGTAAATTATTTTGTTGAATTATTAATAGACATAAATGAAATGGGGATTATACACACCAACTTATCGGCTTCTTCCGATTTCCCGTGGATGTAGCGAAGCATTGCCCACATTACATAAAACCTACATTCATTGTTTCCCGCCAGCTGTGATAGGTACTTCCCCTCCATTTCGACAACCTTGAATGGGACTGGCGTCCCACCGATATATCTTCTTCGGACACTAAGCAACATTAAAGGCAGAAACATTAGAAAGCGGTATGTGTGATTAGAAAATAATATGTTATTAGGATCGCTTACTAATTCAGCACTGCCACCAGTGCATCCAGATGATGAAATGGTTTTTTCTTCGAGTTCCACACCTCGATCAGATTTTTGGCAATATTGACACAAATGAAGACGAAATGGTTGCTGCAATCACATAATCCTAATTATCGAATAATCTTAACAAAAAAAGAAGCATAAAATTAAAAGCCGAGAACACATACTCGCAATTGTAGGCTAGAAGTTGTGGGTTTTCTTCTTCATCGTGAATTCGTCGAAAACAATAATCAATGTCTATTTTAGGTCTTCCATGTCACATCCATGGAGGCCTAGATATGTCCTCTCATTGACTCATAAGGGGTCCAAGAAGCCTATGTAATCCCATTTGCTTTTTAGAATGCAAAATTTTGCTATACACCTACATAAAATCATGGGAAGTGCTCAAAAGTTAACAATTTATGTCTCGAGAGAGTAGTTAATTGTAATATCGAGCATGTAGGGTACTTACATAGTCCACAGTGTCAACATTTGAACATCAAGAGAGCATTTCTGGTATAGCTGGAACAAGCACTCCCACTCGACATCAAACTTCTCTTCTTCAGGATAATGGAAAACATGTGGCAAACGGATAATAACCTCAAAACCAAAGTCATCCATCTCTGTTGCTTGAGGCCTATAATATTCATGTAACTGGCGCATATATGTTGTCATATTTTTATACTCATGATCGGGAACCAAAATATTGCCCCTTTCATATTTCATTGCTGGTGTTCCCATCCCTTGTACATCATAATAGATGTTCGTGGCCTCTTCCATGGTTAATCCTGGGTTGTCTTTGATGTACTTCTATATGTTCCTTAAATCTTTATTGTGTATTTCTTCATCTCTTATTGTAGCGTATTTATTCTGTGTTTGCCTTTCGAATTCGGACTTCAACAAAAATGAAGGTAGTGAGGCACAGAGATTGAAGAAACTAACACAATCTTCCTTCGAGATGTGTGCTGTAAATTTTTCTCTCTTTAAGGTGGTAACATTGCCACTGAGCGGCCTTTTTCTTTTCTATTGGTCCACTTTGGGAGCATTAGCAACCGAATCCAAGGACCTTTTCTATGACTACGAGGATGTCCTTGATCATGTTTTGGGCTGAGGTGGAGGAGGAGGAGGAGGATGACGACGAGAATTCTATTTTCCTGGTGCTGATGAAGATGGAGGAGGAGGAGTCTGTTTTCTCAGGGCTGATGAAGATGGAGTCGGACGAGGAGGAATAGAAGGAGACCTCTGTCTTCTCGGGGGTGATGGCTCTGGATGAGGAGGGGAGTGATCTCTGTTGGGATATGGTGAGTGATCGTTGCGGGTGGGCAAAGACTCGTAGTCGTCCTCATCATCAGAGGACAATTGATGGTCAAGCTTAATGAAGGACTTGCGCTAGGCCACTTGAGAGCCCTTGTTTTGACCATGTTTCGGCCTGTCTTCCGCTATTGGGTACTAAATGGGTATCTTGTTACACTTCTTATCAAGTATTATGTCAATGGTGACGCAAGCGTACCCCTGTGGAATTGGGCGGCCATTAATTGTCCCGTTTCCCACAGGCCAGGCCTGGCCGAGTGCCACCTTGTCCTTTGTCCATTCTTGACGGATGTACAACTTGACATTGACGGGTTCGGTGATGCCGTCCACCGGATGAGGCACATGCGCCTCTTCTTCATCGAGTGGGGTCGATTCGTAGCTGCCACGACCCCTAAACTATGGGCTAAAGGCAGTAGGAGTAGGGTTTTATGGTACTCCTGACCCCTTGGACAACAAAATTTGCTCGACTCGCGCTTCAACAGTTGCCTCAATCCGTGCTTCTATTTTGTCTTCCATCTCTTTTAGTCGCCTCAAATACTCTACCTCATGTTCCGCTCTACCCCTCGAGCGGCTCCGGTAAGTGTTAGATTCTTGGGGGAATGCTAGTTTCCAAGGAATGACACCGGTTCCTCTAGTGTGACTAGGGTGCTCCTTGGTTCTGAGTGCTTGGGTGAGCACGTCTTTCTCCCTATTAGAAGTGTGAGTCCCTTGCCTCACCTCCTCAGTTACCTAGGAGATCCTCTGGATGAGTTTGCTCATGGGTTGATTTGTGGAGCTAAAGCTCCCATCCTCAGCGTGCCATACATTCCTCCCCATACAGTATAATACCGATCTGGCCTCCCAATTGGAGGTCTCAACCTAAATGCCTCCCTGCAAGGCAATCCATCTTTTGAAGTTCTGATTCAAATTCTGGCATCTTTTTGGTGTAGCCATGAGAGCTGAGATGATGAGAATTCGTTGCTTTCTGTGAGTTCTCCTTATTCTTCCTGCTCAGTGTAAGTACTCCTCGGATAACCTATATTTCTTAAAATCCTGCCAGAAGTCCTTTTGCTTGCTAAGCTGTCCACCATCGAAATCTGGCTCTTTATTTTGGAGGACAAAATTCTTGTACAATGTCCCCTTGAAATTCTTGAAGCATGTCCCCATGATTTCTTTTGCTTTTTTCTTGACTAACTCCCTGTCATACTCGGTTGAGAAAGTGAAACACTCTAGGATCTTGACATCCCATATGTAATCCTTCTCACTTTCGGGAACCCTCCACGGGTCTTCATATTTCCCAATCCACTTCCTGTACCTAATTGGGATGAAGTCCCTAACAAGTGACCCGAGGATAGTCCTATATTTGGTAAAAGCTATATGCGGTGTGAGTGGATCCCTGAATTCATCGAACTCAATAATGTGCTAGTGTACATTCCTACCAACAAGAATCTTTGACACGCCTCGCTTGGATCTAGCCTTCCTGCTACCTGAACCCTCTGGCTCCTCGGCCAGCGGAGGCTCCTACTAGAGACACCAAGTAAGTTATGACCCTATCAATTGATGAGCGTGTGTGGCTACATAGTCACAAGATACTAAAGTTACCTAGCCATCTTGGTCATTTTGACCCAGATCGAGCAGTCTGAATGAGGTCCATGGCTACTCGTTCTCACCATCCTGATTGACACCATCATCGTTTGTCGGATCATACGACTCTCCCGTCCCAGCGATATCAGCCGCTTCTTGTTGCTGATCTATTCTTCGGTGACAGGGTAACAGGCGACGATGAGTCATGGCTATGACATGATCATGGTTAGGTTTGGTAGTGGACAACTACTAATAGCATATGTTCATATATATATATTAATTTGTTTAAAGCAAAGTCTAATAATAAGTCCACATACAACAAAGTCAAATAATAGCATATGTTCACCTAGAACAAATTCATTGTTTGATTGACCACATACAACAAAGTCCACCTACTGTTCTACGAAACTAAGCCTACATCAACTTCTAAATAAGAAAAACTATGACCATAGCCATAAATAAAAGCTTGACATCTTTCCAAGACCAAGGAGCAATTATCCTAATCTTCACATCTCCGGCGGGTGGCTTCTCTTCAATCTCTAGTGCCAACGGATGGCCATGGTTTACATTTATTGGACCATAGTAGGCCGGTTGCCCATGGTTTGCAAGGTAGGCCAGATGACTATAGTAGGCCCTCAAAGCTTCAGCTTCTGTGTTGTATTTTTTGTTCAAATTACCAGGGTAGCGATTGACTTGAGCATAGCAATCTTCCTAGGTTTGATAAATCTTAGGCATGTGACCAACATGCACTACATACCATGCCATGGTTGCCTATACATTTAAGTAAATTAGGTTGTCATTCAAACATGATGTATTCTTATAAAATTTAATATATTTATGAATAACACACAACCATTGCATAGATAGGAGTGTTTGGAAAACAGCTATTCACGTGCCTCAGTAGTAGTTACTACAACTTATGATTATATCATCATTGCACATGACCATAGCCTCAGTCCAATTAATATATTAAGTCATCATAACCTTAGTCTAAGTGCATTGAACCCTTTACAATGCATACAAGATAAAGAAAAGTTGTTAGATATAGGAAAGATATAAAGAATATTTTTTATTCATTAAAACCAAATGATGATTTAGAGAGCCAGTTTAAGACTTTTGGATATACTCCTAGAGATGTCTCAGAGTCTTCAGTCTCACTATAAATCCCCCAACCATCGGCGCGAGGTTCTTTCACATGTATCGGTGCAGGTAAGCATCTTTCTAAATTCCAATCTTCTTTGATAATGATTGTTTCTTCCTGCCTGATACTGATCGAACAACCCTTGTTTGCTTGTAGTTAGCCTTAGTCCAATTAACTTTTCTTTATCTTGGCTTTTGCACAAGCTTGAAACTTGAAGTGACTCATAATTAGCTCTAGGAATGAGATTTGTGAAAGGAGTAAGAAGATCCAAATCTTTTAGAAATTGGTTGTAGTTGTACTTGTACCTATCTGGTCCATGCTAAGATGTGCATATATTAGTTCTATAGGTCTAAAATATATATACTCCATCCTCACATCCAAAAACATTGAGCATCAGTGGCACTACAGACTAGACATTCATGATCAAACTGTATGCTAGCATTGCAATAAAGTAGCAGTAACATAAATTATGGCAAGTAAATTATCATATCAAACAATAAGTTTTAGTACTTGGTAAATGAAAAGCCTCTACTGATTCAAGTAAGCAGCTGTGGGATATTTCATCAGACACGTAGCGGGCAGTGAGCCACGCACTAACCGTGGGGGGTGAAAAAGCAGCTGTTCATGCGCTCCTGAAGGCCTCGACGGTGGGACAGACGGCGCGGTGCTTCGGATGGCGCGGTGCTCTGACTTGGCATGGACGGCGCGGTGCTCCGGCTTGGGGCGGTGGACGGCGTGGGGTGGTGATCCAGCGTGGGGTGGTGCTCTGGTGTGGGGTGGTGCTCCGACGGCGTGGGGGGAGGGGTTGGCGCGGGGTTGAAATGAATTTGGATAATTTTAACCCGTGCCATTTTTATACCAGTAGCTCATCACTGCCGGTTCTGCTTGTAAACCGATAGTGATGGGGTACATCACTGCCGGGTCATTCCCCAAACCGGCAGTGATGTGGTGTAGCAGTTAGGTGTTAAGTAGGATAAGTTTTTGTTTTCTTTCGAACTCCTACTAGCGCAACGGTTAAGACCCCTCAACTTAGCCCCCGAGACCCATGTTCGAGTCCCAGGCGGCCTAAAGGTCAAAAGAAAAAAAGTAAATAACCCTAGGCACACATCCTATACTAGCGCAACGGTTAAGTCTCTGAAATCTATAACCCGAGACCCGCGCTCGAACCCGAGGGCTGGCACAATTTTTTTTAATTTTTTATATGTCACTGCCGATTTTCAAAATAAACTAACAGTGATAAACAGTATCACTGTCGGTTTATTCTCATCAATGCCAGTTTTTTGAAACCGATAGTGATGTTTATATATATTAAAAAATTTCTTTTATATACTGAATAAATAGAAGCATATGTATTCCTATGTCGAAATGGCTTGAAATTTTTTGGCAAGCTTGTACACCCAAATTAAGACTCCACACAGGATCTTAGGTTTTTTTGATCAGTTTTTTTATTTATTATATTTTTCTGTGTGCTGAATGAGACAAAAGAGGGTGAATTTCATCTTGGACCCAATAGATTTTTTCATCCACCTCCATAAAATTCTTATCCCTAGGGCACATTAGAGTCCGTGTAAAAGTTTGGCAGCATTCTAGATCTTTTCGTGGGTAGACTCGGTTCAACCTATAATTAATCGGTGTCGTCGCGCGGAAATTCAATTAAACCTCAGAAAGTAGCAAACCATCTCCGAAAAATCCCAAACTTAGTGTTTCCTTCACATGTGGCACATGCAAGCCTAAGAAAAAGTTTGAGACGAATACGACACCGGAATGCCTATGAACCACAGAAACCTTGATAACCTATGTGTGTAGTCATGGTTCGATGAAAAGTCACATGTACCTCTATGAAGCATGTATACTCCACCTATATCGAAATGGCTTGAAATTTTTTTGGTAAGCATGTACACCCAAATTAAGACCCCACATAGGAACTGAGGTTTTTCTGATTAGTTTTTTTATTTATTATATTTTTCTCTGTGCCGAACGAGACAAAAGAGGGTGAATTTCATCTTGGACCCAATAGATTTTGTCAACCACCTCCACAAAATTCTTATCCCTAGGGCACATTAGAGCCTATGTAAAAGTTTGGCAACATTCCGAATCTTTTTGTGGGTAGACTCAGTTCAACCTAAAATTAATCGGTGTCGTCGCGCGGAAATTTAACTAAACCTCAGAAAGTAGCAAACCATCTCCGAAAAATCCCAAACTTGATGTTTTCTTCACATGTGGCACGTGGAAGCCTAAGAAAAAGGTTGAGATGAACACGACACTGGAATGTATATTTCTAGTTGCCCAACAAATGTTTACACGAATTACATGCATGACAATAATTAAACACACAAAGCCGTACAAATTAAAATTAGAACCCAATTAAACTACGACCTTGAAACCAACCTAATAAACATTACTTACTATCGGAATCACTGTCGGATTCGATCGGGCCACGCACACTAACATGCCTCTGTAGCCATATATGGTAATTGATGTCACGGATTATGTATCCGCTTGTATCGATGAAGTCCAATGCCCGTATGAGTGCACTCTCTCGTGCCTCACAATACCGAAAGAATGGTCGGCCATAGATGTTACCTACCGAACGACCATTGCCCCTGTTAGTAATTCTTATGCAGTACTGGCGTCCTTCTATAGTGAGCTAGCTGAGGTTATCATTGCAGAAGTCCCAATCGTACCCGAGTTGCTTCATAGCTTGGTCTAGAACGGCCCACAAGCCACAAGCAGCATAGGTACGGTCCTGGAGCACAGTCTGCATGCGAACAAAAAAAATTAGAGAATGTTATTATAATAATAAACAACAAATAACCACGACTTAGGTATAAGTGACCATTTTACCATATTCGCACGGTTGTAGCTCACAAACTATTCGCTTGCTTACGGGATGGGGATATCACCAGCATTCAAAGCAAGTGTCTTGAAATGCGAGAAATCAGGCACATCATAGCAAACATGTTGAAGTGCCTCTAAATAGATGCGCACAGCATTGAATTGGGCGCTTATCACATCCGGGCTCTATCTTCCCGTATCGTGGATATGGTTCCAATGATTTGCACCCCTCAAAGGGATGGAAAAACTGAGTTCACATGTCCATAGCCGACCACATGCATTAGATGCCATGTTCTCGACGATGTCCGAGATAAAGAACCAGCTAAGTGTTGTTCATAGCCAATCTATTGGAGATATAGTCTACGACATATATGTATGCAACAATGATATTAAACTAATTACACTTATTTGTTAGCATAAAAAACAAAAGATGTTGGAAAATATTTCATATAATAGCTGGAATAGGGAACTGTGGAATGGCCACATTAGGAGCGAATGACTCATCTCCAGGGTGGAAACCTGGTTCTTGTGGTGGGGGGGTCCGTTGTTCATACCACCTGATCGATAAATTGCCAAAAAATATGAACATAAAATATATGCACAAAAAATTCTTCCAAGTAAAATGTGGCAACATAATTAAATATAGATCGAATGTAAGGAATAAGAATATATATAAATGTAGAATGCAAAGAAACATGAATATAAATATAGATCAAATGAATATAGATAGAATATTGGAGAAGACAACATATCAATACCATTAAAAAATGCAGGAGCCATGACCAAATCACGTAGAGAGAGTGGATTTCTTGAGAAGTGAGAGTGAAACATGAGAAATGAGACTATGAGAGTTCATGGGTGGGTGGGATCGATGTATGTGGCCGACGGTTTGTTTTATATAGGGGGCATGGACATCACTGCCGGTTTTAAGTAGAATCGGCAGTGAAGGTGCCTATATGTAAAGGATATATTTATTTAGATAGTACAGTGGGAAAGTTTTAACAACATTGATATATATATTTAGATAGTAATGAAATACATCAAAAAATAACAAAAATATTAGAAATAAATTACATATACAATAACAAAGACCTTACACTAAAATTCCATATACGATAACAACGACCTATTTGCGTACAGGTCAATGTTACAATCAATGTGTATCAACACATTATAATATAACCACCTCAGTAGCATTCTTCTAGCACCAACTAGGGGCAAACAGCAGCATCAAGGTGGTCTACGAGCTATACTGGTTGGAGATGATAAGGTGGCATCGATGAATCCGCCTTGTCTGTACATGGCCTTTTTCCAGATGCTCACCGCAACGGATGGCTCTATGAACCTCATGGCATCTCCAATCTTCGGTGTTGCTCTATCTTCAGTAGCATTCTTCTAGTACCTCTTGTGTGCACCATTTTGGTGGACTACGATGCATAACGATATCTGTGGTTTGTTGTGAGAGAAAAACATTGTATCTGGCTGATAAGGCCTGGCTGAAACCAAAATGCATGGAGAGGCGAGATCCTGGCCGAGGGCCATTTTATAGGGGCTAGCAGTCATGGTACATTTTTATTTCTGAACTAAAGTTGTCGGCGTAGGTGGGAGCAGTGTTCCAACTGTTGTGGTCAGTGGGAGCACTGTTGGCCTGTGAGGAGCATCTACACATCACTGTCATTTTTAGTTTAAAAACTGATAGTGAATGGAGTTATCATTGTCGGTTTTTAACTCTAAACTGACAGTGATGAGGAATTATCCCTGTCGGGTGAATCATCAAACCGGTAGTGATGTGGGTGTAGCAGTAAAGGGTTAAGTAGGATAACTTTTCCAATTTTTTCGAATACCACCCATTGGCTCAATGGTTAAGACTCCACAGCTTAGCCCACGAGACCCGTGTTCGAGTCCCAGGCGGCCCAAATTTTTAGTTTCAATTTTATAAATTAGTAAATGACTTTGGGAAATTGCTCATCACTGCTGGTTGTAATTCTAAACCGATAGTGATGAGGAACCATCACTGCCGGGTCATTCCTCAAACCGACAGTGATGTGGCTGTACCAGTTAGGGGTTAAGTAGTATAACTTTTCCCTTCCTTTTGAATTCCTCTGACTGCCTCAATGGTTAAGACTCCACAACTTAGCCCCCGAGACCCATGTTCGAGTCCTAGGCGGCCCAAATTTTAAATTTTTTGTTTCAATTTTATAATATATATGTCTAGACTTCTGATAGAAGGACATTGGGGCGGCCATTCTCTTCCGAGCTACTACTAGTAGTGAGGGATCCACAGCTCCTCGGTGCTAGGACTACAAACTGGTTGGGGACCAGTGGCGCCGAAGAGCTATGGATCCCTCACTACTAGTAGTAGCTTGGAAGAGAATGGCTGCTCCAATGTCCTTCTATCGGAAGTCTAGACATATATATTTATATTTATATTTAGCTGGTGTTTAAATTTAGAGAGTAAAGTTTAGAAATGATACGTCGGCATATTTGCTGAGTTGTTAGAGTATTAATAGGGAGGAGAGAGGAGATGAGAGTTTCATCAGGATCAAACATCCTTCACGGTTATGTGCATAATGATTACATAGTTAACAATAATCTAACTATTTTTAGGTGCATCAACAATGAGGGCCTCATTGTAATCAAGCCGTATGTAAGTAGGTTCGTCACCCTCTTGAATGATAGGTAGGGGTACGTTCGCCCCGAATGGAGGCATTTCCTGATAGCCCCTATAGTCTTCATCGTCTGTCACTCCATCAACACCGACAATCTTCCTTTTCCCTTCTAAGACTACTTTTAGCCTTCCTTTTGTCTTGTTGTCCCTTGCATAGAAGACTTGCATAACATCTCTTGCAAGAACGAAGGGGTCGTCTCTGTATGCGGTCTTAGTGAGATCAACGGTAGTGAACCCTTCGCTGTTAGTGTTGATTTCCTCGCGCCGGACCCACTGGTAGTGAAAAAGAGCTGCCTTCAACAGACCATAGGATAGCTCCCATATCTCCTCTATGAAACCATAGTATGTCGCCTGCACGTTGCCGTTTTCATCGTGAGCATCAAATCGAACACCACAATTTTGGTATGTGCTCTTTCCATCTTGCTTTTTTGTGTAACATGTGAATCCATTGATCTCATACTCTTGGTACTTAAGATATGTACTCGAAGGTCCCTTGGCTAAGGCATCCAGTTGATTACCCAACTTTATTCCAAGCAAGCAACGTCGCAACCAGTTGACAAATTCCTCCTTATGTTTTTTATCCAGCCAAGCCTATGACCTGCTTGGATACAAAGTTTGCAGCGATTGCCTGTGCTCGTCAATGTATGGCATCACACCTTCGGCTTGCTAGAGAATAATGAACTATGTCTGTCTAAAAGAAATAGGGTCATCTACTGTAACAGATTTCTCCCCAATTGTTCCTTTGCCATGTAGTCTTCCCTCATGACGAGATCCTAGAACTCCGACCCTTTTGATGTCCGGATAATGTGTGCAGAACTCAATGGCCTCCTCCGTTGACCATCCTTCAACCATGCCCCCTTCTGGCCTAAATCTGTTCCTAACATACCTCCTGAAAACTTTCATCAATCTTTCGAAAGGGAACATCTGATGCAGGTACATTAGGCCAAGGGCTCTAATTTGGTCAACAAGATGAAAGAGCAGATGCAATGAGATATCAAAGTAAGTCAGTGGGAAATATATCTCAAGCATAACAAGAGTTTTGGCTATGTCCTACTGCAGCTGCTCTAGCATGGACACATCAATGACCTTTTTTGAGATTGCATTGAAGAACAAGCAAAGCTTTATGATTAGGGCGTGGACCTTTGTGGGAGGATACCACGTAGGGCAATAGGGAGCAGCTGAGTCATAATGACATGACAGTCATGGGCCTTCATAGGGCCATAGTTAAACTTGAGTTCTCTCATGTTCACTAGCCTCTTCGGGTTCGCACAGTAGCCTATTG
This sequence comes from Miscanthus floridulus, assembly GCF_019320115.1. Taxonomy (NCBI): domain Eukaryota; kingdom Viridiplantae; phylum Streptophyta; class Magnoliopsida; order Poales; family Poaceae; genus Miscanthus; species Miscanthus floridulus. The sequence goes on along the minus strand of NC_089584.1, from coordinate 86,662,130 downwards.
GGACTTTGAGTTCATTGAAGAAAGAAATAAGCACACGCTTTTCTTCCTTCTTCAATGTCCATGACGCAGCCGGAAGTTTGAACTGGCCATTCTCTAGCTCCACAGGATGCAGCTCCTTCCTGATTCCCAAGTGTTGCATGTTTAGGCGTGTGGCTAGTGAATCCTTCGATGTCCCCCCGGTGTCCATCAAGGTGTTAAGAGTGTTAGCGCACCTATTTTTAGTGATGTGCATGGGATCAAGACAGTGGCATACACTCAGAAATGGCTAGTAAGGTAGTTTCCAGAATACAGATTTTTTCTTCCAAACGCTCCCATCAGGCGCTGCTACTGCATTGTCCCCCTTCCCAAGGACAACCTCCAGTTTGTTGAGTTCTCGAAGTATCACAGGCCCATCTCAATATTTTGGAGCTAAGTGTTTCTCAATAGTACCGTTGAAATCTTTTCTGTTCCTGCGGTAAGGGTGATCCTTAGGTAGGAACCTATGGTGTCCCATATAAACTATCTTTGAGTTATTTGGCAGATTTACTGCATTGGTGTCGTCCAAGCACTCGACACATCCAGTATAGCCTTTTGTCTTCTCTTCGGACAATGAACCTCGACCTGGCAGGTCGGTGATTGTAGCAATAAGTACTCCCTTGATCGTGACATATGCCTTTTTGTACTTGTCCTAAACATCCGGCACACCCTTTTCAAACATCTCCACTAGTTCATCGATCACTGGTTCTAGAAACACATCGATGTCATTCCCAAGTTGTCTTCGCCCTTGGATCAGTAGTGGCATCTAGATGTACGACCGCTTCATACAGACTCAAGGTGGAAGGTTGTATATATAGAGCGTCACTAGCCAGGTGCTATGATTGCTTCTAACCTGGTCAAAAGATTCATCCCATCTGTGCTCAAAGCAAACCAAAGGTGGCTTACCTCTCCACCGATGTCCTTATAGAACATAGTATTGATAGTCCTCCAGTCATGCCCATCGGCGGGGTGCCTCATCATTGTATCTTTCTTATGCTTTTCGCCATGCCAGTGCAACAGCTTGGCTGACTTTGCACATGCAAACAGCCTATGCACTTGGGGAGCTATAGGGAAATACCAAACGACCTTTATAGGACCTCCTCTGGTCTTAGTACCCTCATCTAACAGCCCTTCCTTGTACCGTGGAGCTTCACACTTGGGGCACTTGTCCAAGTCTTTGTATTTTTCTCCACGGTACAATATGCAATCATTGGAACACATGTGGATTTTTTCAACCTCGAGGCCGATGGGGCAGATATTTGCTTGGCCAAGTATGTCTTTTCTGGCAACTCATTTTTTTCTGGGAGCATTTTGCTTATTATACCTAACAACTGATTGAAGCCTTTATCGCTCAATCCGTTTGTCGATTTGAACTCTAACAGCATGTTGTTGGCTTTCAGTTTGCTCATTAGACAATCCCTATACAATGGTGTTTTGCCATCTTGTCTCATTTTCTCTAGCTTTCTCAGCTGTCTTTCACTAAGACATCCGGTCTCTACATTACGTAGCAGCTGAGAAATGCCATCATTATCCTCGGTGTCGTCAGCTAGCGTGTTCCTAAACACATTATTAACTGTGGCCATAGGTTCTGTATTAACACCGGGTTCCTCGTCAGCATCGTGGATGGCTACGTCAGGCATGTCCACATCATCATTGTTTTTCTGCAGAACATTCACACCAACCTCGCCATGCATAGTCCATATCGTATAGTTTGGCATGAACCCCCTAGTAATCAAGTGCGATCGTATAGACTCAATTTGATGAAAGTTTCTATGATTCTTGCAATCTTTGCATGGGCAGAAGACAGGGTTCCAAATTCCGAGCATGGGCTTTGGCATCGGTGATAAATTGGCTGACGCCATGCATGTACCGCTTGTCCATTCAGGACAGATGCATCCACTCTCGATCCATCTCTCCACAAAAAAATACTGAGACAGTAATTACAAAGAATTAATAAGAAATCAAGCTTCATGAACAACAATTGTAGCTCAAAAGTACCATTTTTGGAAAACATTATTGTACACTAATTATTGAAAAATTGAAATTGGTAGCCTCGGCCCTGTAAATTGAAAATCGTAGTAAAAAACAATTATTGCGTAATAATGAAGAACATCTATTCTACTCTACTTCTAAGAACTAATTATAGCATCACATACTAACAATGATGATCTTGACCACCATGGAATAATTAGCTAGGAATTTAAATCTGTTCATAGACACCAACCGTTTGGATGATGGATTCACCATAATTTGAGCCTTGCACAAATGCCCAATTGGAAAAGTACTCTCTAGAATGGAGAAAGAACTAGAATGAGAATCAAGCAATGTAGCCATCAAAACGAAGCTAATTAAGCAACAAAATCAAAGGAGTGGATGTTTGTTACTAACCTTAAAGCAAAAAGATCAAGCCATTCTTCAAAATCCAAGCACTAGCTTCATGGTGAAGAGCAGCCGCAACAATGGAGGGAAGGGTCCAAACGCGCGCCTCTGTTCTCGGGATGGAAGAGAAGAGGAAGGAGAGGACGGCTGCAGCCTTTTTGTGTTGTAGGCTTATCACCGTCGGTTCTTGGCTAGAACCGACAGTGATAGAGCCTAATCACTATCGGCTCTTGGATTAAACCGGCAGTGATGAGTGGCTGCCAAAATATTGTTGGTTCAAGCCACAAACCGGCAGTGATGTGGTCCTAAACTGCCGGTTTTAGCCCAGCCCCAATCATTTTTTTCATTTTCAAGCTCATAACCGGCAGTGAAGGTACATCACTGCCGGTTCTCACAAATCCGGTAGTGATGATGCCGACAGTGATGTGTAAATCTGGTGTAGTTAAACCTCTCACCAATTCATTCTTTATTAGCTTCTTGAGTGAGCTCATCCCAACATGTGCAAGTCTTCTATGCCATAGCCACCTAAGTGACGTTTGATGTTTTGGTGAATAAGCATGCCTTCAAGTTTGCATCTTCAGAGGTGAAATCCACTAGATATAGGTTGTTGTATCTAAAACCCTTGAATATAACTTGATCATCAACTTTCTTAGATGCAACCACTTCCTTCTCAGTAAACAAACATTGAAAGCCAAGATCACACAATTGACCAATGGATAGCAAGTTGAAACTTAATGAAGCAACATATAGCCCATTTGATATTGCAACTTTGCCCAATCCTTGAACTTTGCCCTTTGAATGATCGTCAAATGTAATCCTTTCTTGACCATCTACTTCTTCATATAGTGAGGTGAACATACGAGGATCACCGGTCATATGTTGAGTGCAACCACTATCAATAACCCAATGACTTCCACCGCTCTTGTAGTTTACCTACACACAAGAGATCAAGCTTGTTGTTTAGGGACCCAAACTTGATGAGGGCCCTTTACTTTCTCAACAAGTGACTTTGCAACCAAAATTTGCTTAGGCCTATTCTTGTTGAGTGGACCTAAGAACATGACTTTCATTTTTCTACTAGAATCCTTTGTAAGCATGTAGTGAGCATTGAAGGCAAAGGGTCTAGCATGCTTGGGCAAAGGTTGTGGTGGTGGAGTTTGACACTCATGAGCAAAGTGACCTTCTTGTCGACACTCAAAACATCTTTTTGGCTTAGGTTTTGACTTGTATTGTTGTTGATGTTGAGCTTGAGCTTTCTTCTCTTGATTTGCCAAGTACCCAATACCACTTCTATCCATCTTTATCACGGTGTTCATGAGTAGCTCACTTTGGAGATATTGGCCTCTTGTGAACTTGCTCAAACTGGTCCTGAGATGTTCTTTCTCCAACTTGAGCTTCTTGTTTTCTTCTCTAAGTTCATCATGATTTTTCTCCATCTTGAGTCTCTTGTTCTCTTCTTTAAGCATCTCATTCTCAAGAGATATATCATAATCATTGTCAAGATTCTCTATCACAATTGTGTTGGTGGTTGATAGCTTTTCAAGATCTTTCTTGAGCTTTTCATTCTCATTCTTGAGCTTGACATAATCATCATAGTTGTCGGACTCAACCACTTTCTTGCCTTTGCTACTAGAACTTTGCCCAATGCTCTCAACAATCAAGTCATCACATGATGTAGCTATATCAATCCTAACAACATTATTAGTAGCATCATGTCGCTCATTGAATAATAACTCATGAGAAAGAACAAGATTGTCATGATTAATCTTGGGATTGGTGCACTCTTCTTTTAGCAAATTGTAACTAGTGGTGAGCTCATTATGTATCCTCTCAAGTTTATCATGTTTTTCTCTAAGCTCCTTTTTAGAGGATTTGAGCTCCTTGAGTTTGGATGACACAATGTTATTTTCTTCTCTAAGCTCAACACTAGCTTTTTTGGCTGTCATACTTTGCTAAGAGTGAGTCCTTCTCATATTCTAGTTTTTCATTTTTAGCTCTTATCTTTCTAATGATTTTAGTGTATTGGTTTAGCAACTTGACAAGATCATCATAAGAAGGTGATTCAAATTCTTCATCACTATCACTACCACTTTCATCATTGCTAGCATTATCATCACCACTACTATCATCATTATTTTGTACCTTTCGTTCATCCTTGGCCATAAGGCATAGGTGTGTAGAGGATGATGGCGGCGGTGTCGGTGAAGATAGTGAAGAATCAATCATAAGAGCGGCCACCTTCTCGTTCTCATTCTCACTTTCATCATCGGATGAGCCACTTGATTCAATATCCGTGAGCCAATCACCAACAATGTATGCCTTGCCATTCTTCTTATTCTTCTTGTGAAATTCCTTCTTCTTGCCATCCTTCTTCTTGTATGGCTTCTTCTTCTTCTTCTCATCATCATTTTCATCACTTGAGTCATCTTTCTTGCCCTTGTACTTGTCTTTCTTAGGTTTGGGACATTGATGAGCTAGATGATCAAGTTCTCCACAATTATAACAATCCATTTCGGAGATGGGCTTCTTCTATTACTAGTGAAGAATTTCTTCTTCTTGCCATCAAACTAGACACCATTCTTGTTTAGCTTCTTGAGCATCTTGGTAGTTCTTCTCACCATGAGAGCAAGACTTGCATCATCAATCTCATCATCACTTGAGCTATCATGATCAACTCTTGCTTTGCCCCTCTTCTCTTGTCTAGCCTTGAATGCCAAATCTTTCTTCTTGGTGGAAGAAAAGCCATCTTGTGGAGTGATGTGCATGTACATCTCATGTGCATTGATCTTCGTCAATATTTGAGTCCTCTGCAGTGCATATATCATGATGCACATCTTGTGGTCCATATTATAAGAACATGTGCTTTGAGGGCGAGAAAACTGTGTTCAAGGGCTTAGGGCTTCAAAATTCTTCTTTTTGCGGCGCGAGCAACTGGTAGCTCAGTTGTCTCTAGTTCACGATTTAATCATTTTTTTCAAAATAAATGAGGGGGAAGGGGGGACAAAAAGTCCACACCTGTTGTATTACCACAGATTGCGGGGTGGCGAGTTCGATGGTGGAGAGGCATAGAGCCCTTGGTTCATGCTAGAACAACCATTAAGGGCGGGATTGGTTCTCGTTTGTCCCGTATCTGGGAGCTAGGCGTAGGCTAGCCTGGTCCTGTGCATGAAGCCAGGGCATGATTGGTTGATTGGGCTTATGCATGCAGGCTCACAGGAGACTTTGTTTGGTTGGCAATAGCGCCATCTCCACGCAGAGGACGACAGCCAAAAAAATCGACACCGGGCACGCGCGCACGCACGACGCGGACCTGGCTCCGAAGGAACGAAGCCTCTTCACATTCCTACCAAGCCTGGCTCGACAATGCCACGTGCATGCGGCAAGCCTGGCCCGAGCGCCAAAGCAGCGTACCAAACACGCGAATCCTACATGCGATGGGCCATGTAGCAGTAGGAGCATTCTACCAATCACACCCTAAGGTTACAACAACAGGTAGAGGGGGGCAGAGGAACATTACATATAGGACAGAGAGGTCCAGTAGTTGGCTAGTCTGGCTTTGTTTCGTGGCAAGTGGCATTGCCAAAGTTTAGTCAAATCTCGACGGGCGAGGCGGGTGTGATGCTAGCGAGAGGAGGCCAAAGCCTTTCTTGCAGAGCTACAACTTGGTGTTAACTCGAGCCATGGCACTCTGGACTGAAGTGTACCAAAAATCCAGTGAATTCAATGCCGTCGTCAAGGTACGTAATCATCCGTCTTCCGTAGTTTTCTCACTGTTTAGCTATTGTCCGAGTAAGAAGTGACCATGTGGTAGTCTTGTTTGTAGGACTTTAGCGCTGAAATCTTTGGATCAGGCTAAGCATATATATGATGAAATGGCTGCCAAAGTCTAGAAGATCAAGGCAGGAGAAGTATTGGCAGACCAATCATGAAGGGACTGTGTAATCCCCTGGATCGACGCCTTGTACACCATGCCCGCCATAAGTCAGTGTTCATCATCCCCAAAGCTACAGGTAATGGTTTAGTCGTTCTTCAGCAATTGCATTGCTACTTCATTATTAGTTCATCTGCTAAATCCTAGTCATTTTGTTCGGTGTTGCGTTCACAACTTCTTAATTTTTCTTAACTCCTTTGTAACTATTCCCTCCATTCTAAATTATAAGTCTTTCTAACTTTTCTAAATATATATATTTTATTATGTATTTAGATATACCATATATCTCGATGCATAGCAAAAGCAAATGTACCTAGAAAAGCCAGAACAACTTATAATTTGGAACGAAGGGAGTAGAAAGGTGACCAATTCTATGCAACTTATCTTGCATTCCGTTGACAGTAATTTCTTCATAGATTTATATAGTCAAAATCATCAACAAAACATCTTTTTTGGGAGGAAATAAGCAAAGTAGTAGTGATTTTTGTACAAATAACATGGTTCCACTTGTACATGTCATCTATTTGCTTATAGGTACAAAATGGAGAAAAGCCAAGGTAGTGGGCCCACTTAGGGGGGTCGACTGACCCACCCATAGTGGCCCCACAGCCTCTCAACCCTTCCACAAGCCTTGGTGATCCATCAAACACACCCCCAAGCAATATCAATCCTTAGATTAGAAGTGTGCCTCCTGTGGATGGCACACAATCAAGGCACATGGATTGAAGGGCCCGCATCTCCATCATCCAAAGGATTCAAGTGGCCCCACTAGAGAATACTCACACTAGAAGAGAAGAAAAAGCACCCCGCCTTTGGGGATGGCCCTACCTATCATAGGGGGTCGGCCGACCCCTCTAGGTGGTCGGGTGATTACCCTACTTGCTCCACCACCTTACACCTTCCAGCACGCAAACAAGCGCAGCATTAGAAGATCCTAACCATGCAAGTTAAGGCAGTTTGGTCGAAGGGTGTTGGATGGAGAGCACATGGATCCATGGGCCCAGAAGAAGTAATATTCATTATCATATTTAGAGCATATCCACTATCCCTAGGACTATAAATACCTCCCTACTCCCTCACTCTCAAGTCATGACCACAAAGGAGGAGCTACACATTCCACTCATGGGCGAATGCCCTGCTCAACACATGATGGATAACACAGGAGTGCATATGTTGTAAAAAACGTTGCAACACATCTTAATATTCTGCAATCTGCATCTCTATGCTAAGTTGAATTTCTAAAGAGATGAGTTGGGTTTGTGTCAGAAGTCTTGCTTTCGTATTCCTCTAAGTTGCATTAACATTTGGATGACGCAATGCCAAAGCTGTTGCAATCACAAGGGAAAAATGTGACAGTAGTGTCATAGTTCAAAATAAGGCACCCAGTGACAAGATCCACATATTAGTCCTAACTCCTAACCACACTCTACTCACAAGTAGTAGTCGTCATGCCTCCAATCATTGTCATTGAGTCAGTCTAGTCATGGTCATGGTCATCATGAGAGAGAAACATATACTTTGGTTGGTCATTTCTCCCATGTGATGTACCAGTGCTACTTGGTTGGGATGTATTTTGATACTTTGGATTGCTTGTGGCTTCATCCATTGAGATGACATGATGATACTTTGGCTTGCTACAGTTAGTTTCATGATAAAGACTTGGTTTGGACCTTTATGTCTTTGTTTGTGCTTGATTATTTATGCTTTTATATTTGATGGCTTGACTATAAGACTTGAAATTGTATGAGATATGTGATTCTGATATATATACATCTTGTCTATATATGATTGTGAGGATAAGTCAAAAATAAGAGATAAGAGTTGCATCTAAATACTTGGGAGATTAGAGACTTTGAGAAGCTAGATAAGAGATTGAGAAAGACTGTCTTGATACTCATAGCTTAACATGCTTAGTATATATGGCGTCTCACTTAAACAGACAACTCCTCACATAGGTGATCTTCTATTCATCTCGCCCGATAACCTCTTGTTTGTTTATTGCCACTTCGCTAAGTTACTACCTTGGAAAATAAATATGTAAGCCTTTGATAAGTTTCATAAGATACTAATGAAACACAAAGAGGCTAGAATAAGCTAGGGAGATAAGAGTTAAATCAACTTTTAGTGTTATTCCTAAAGCATAGAAGTTTCTTAGTTAGCTTTTTATTGATACAATGATTGAGTTAAGCAAAGCTTGATAATATGTCCGCATGTGTAAGTCAACCTAGGATCTGATACCCAGGTGTGAGGGCTCTCGCCCCGCACCGGCTTGACTAGCCCGGGTGTCGTGCAGTCAACCAAACCGTCCTAGCCTTGGCGACACGAGGAGATCCTCAGGAGTGTGCCATCTGCACCTCCTCTTCAGGATCTTTCACTGGTCCGAGTTACACAAAATGAGCCATTCATCAAGTAGGTCGCATATCACAATCATTATACATCAAAGACTTAATTGGTAACTAAAACATCATTAGACCATAATATAAATTAGGTACGGGGTGGTTTACATTTGTATACATTATCCCACTCTATATTAGTTTTCCACTCAATCACTTATCTCTAACATCAGACTTAACATGTAGCTCACTTGGGGATGCCTGTCCCAATGTCTGCTACACTTCGACTTCATTGAGCTTGGCTCAATGATCATCAAGCCAGAGTACCTGCAAAACAACTTATCGGTAGCACCATGAGTACACAGGGCTTAATTCCAACACATACATATTTGGTGGATAGAAAGGGAAATATCACACATTTGTACATTTGCAGAAAAGCAATGTGTTTGTTAATAGGATGACATGCTCATGATATATATTTCAATTCTTAACAAGTATGAATATATTACATCATAGTTAAGTGATCAGCATTTCATTTTATCTCATCAAGTGTCATCATCATCGCTACACTGAGTCTAGAAGTAAGAACAACCAAAAAGGTTATGTCCCAAAGGACTTCAGGCTTTCAAAAGGATCTTTGCAGAGGTGTACAATTATACCCCCATGGACACCAAGGATGAACCACCATACCATGTGCCCACATAAGGGTTGCCTCATGGTTCCAACCTTTCCTCAATGTGGCTCTCATGTTGATGAACAATTTGACTGGGTACCGATGTAACGCCATTGCATCTACACCGCGTCACCCATCACGCCTGAATCCACCAGATAATCGAGTCACCACCAAGTTCTTGGCTCATCGCCCCCATTTGTGATATGTGGTCTGTACAGGTGGTTACTCAAACTCGCTATCCCATTCACGGTCCTTAGCTACTCCATGAGCTACATTACTTGAGATCCAACACTCACAGTGACCTTACCACTCACCGGAAGTAGAGATTACCAAATCGATCATCACTTAATCATCTCATGTTGAGGTTGGTCCTTAGTCACATTCAACAATTTTGAGTCAAGTAACACCCTTTCAGGTTTTTAAGTACTTAGTTATCTCGGTGTAGCTCTCACACGCGTGAGAGTGAGTTCGCTTCTCACACTCGACTTCTATCGATTCTAGCCAACTAAGCAATGAAACGATCCAAACCAATTTGTTAAATTGTTGGTATTTATTAACAGTGTCACTTGTTTTAAGTAGCCACCTATTATAAACCTATATCTCCTAACATTACTTTACTAGGTTGTCAATCCTCAAATGATGATGTCAGAGATGCTTGTTGGTACTACACAAGCATTACTACTAGAATAGTACTAAGTAGTTCTTTATCATTTTATGTGACTAGAAAGAATATATAAATATATGATTAAAAAGGATTTGCAAGCGCACAGATAATATACCATTGCAGCATTTTAACCGAGAGTATTCCAGGTATCATTATTTATATTTTTACCACACGGAAGGTCTAGCATGGACATGTATTGATAACTTATACTATTGAAGGAGAAATAAACCATAACCAATGTTCTACTCATAACAGGGGTAAGTCATAGGATAAGATATATATATATATATATATATATGTATATATATATGTATATATATATGTATATATATATGTATATATATATGTATATATATATATATATGATAAGTATTGATCAATAATAATGATAAATCACTCAGAGTATTCCTTTCTATGGCATTGATCAATAATAATGATAAATCACTCAGAGTATTCCTTTCTATGGCATTAGCATGGTCAGGTAGAATATTAGAGGAATAATTCCTAAGTTATTCTTAATTACAAGTCAAAGCATACATCGATTAGTACAATTATACCTAGTAGTTATTGCTAAGATCATGCTCATATCTACACATAAGGGATATTACTAAGCAAGGTTAAGAATAGATCTTGCTCTCCTTCATAACCGGAGCCTACGTGCACCTATATTCGAGGAGTGGACTACAAAGGACTCAACGGGAGTATCACATCCGCGATCTACCACATGACCCAGAATATAGGGTGTATCCGTAGGTAAACAATGTATAAGCACCACGCTTACACAATGTCGACCACTCACCCCATGAGCAGCGGAGCGAAGTGCTATATGAAATTATGCATGGATATAATGATAAACTAGCTATACTAAGCATATAACCAAAGCAAATGATGAACATTATAACAAAGAACATGAATAATATAAATTCTAATATTGTCATAACTAATTATAACTAGCATATAAAAGTAATGGAGATACAAAACAGAGGGGCTATAAAGATTATACCGAACCACGCTCTTGACAAGATCGGGAATCCAAGCGAAGCCTGCTTGCCTCCCTCTAGACCTAGCCGAACTAGCTATGCCCTAGAATATGGTGGAGCTCTGAGGATGATTAGGGTTTCTGTTTTCTCAAATGACTTATGCCTTCAGGGGGGCAGGGGTTGATATATATAGGTCCAGAGCATCCAACCTGAGCCTTTGGATCAAACAGACTTAAAGGACAGTGTAGATGCAATCTAGGAGGTGGTGGAGAACCAACATTGCAACAAGGGGTTGATAGGTGGCCCCTAGGGGGCCTGGGCATCTTACAGGTGGGGCCTGCCCGACCTCACCTAGGCGGCGTCTCGCCCTCCACTTTGGTGTGGAGTCCTCCCTGAGTCTTCTAGTGTCTGTTTCGCTAGTGGATAAGCGCAATTAAATCTGACATGTAGGTCCACCTTCATGGTTTTCTGAATAAACCCTATAGAAAATACAGATTCACCAAAACTCATAGAATTTGTTAGTTTAAACCCCTAAACCTTCATTGGTGGTTATATTTATGCCCTTATACATGTTATGTTGACTGGTTTATAATGGTTGTTAACTACCGTCAACATAAATGAAGGCTATGGATAAGTTAAGTTAGTTGGTCTAACTTAGTGAGATAGGATTAAGTAGTTTATCATTTTGTATCAATACCTCAATACATATAAGTATAAAAAATAGAGTGATAGTAGTGGGGTGCCTACCTGTCATGAAGTCCCGATGACTACGGATGATCTTGACTATGCTTACATGTTCCTCACAATCTAGATTAACCTAAAAGAAGACATTGGATGAGTTGGAGACGAGTTCCTTGATTGGATAGAGAGATAAAGAGCATCTGAGAGTGATCTTGTGATTTGGAGCTTGGGAAGACATATCTAATAGTGGATTAGTGTTACACTAATTACCATCTAAATAGGTGATAGGGTGGTTGGAACTTAGTGCCAAAGGCTAAACATTATAACATATTAAAATATTTGACGGACACTCCGTTAGAAAGGATAGACGGTCCATGAAATAAATTCCGAAGCTAACAAGTTCAGGTTGGGTTCTAGGGTGAATTGACAGAACATTCTGTGGGTATTGACATATGCTCCATGCTTTAAGGAAGGTTCCACAGAATGATACGTGGCACTGGTACTTAGTCATTTTTGGTGGTTTGTGCTCACGGACGCTCCGTGTGAATTAACAGGACATTCCATGGTCCACTTGGGTGCTCTCGAGTTCTCTATAGTTCAGTTTTGTAATTTGACAGACTTGCCGTGGATCCTCACTGGACACTCCGTGGAATTTATTGATAGTGAGGATGAAGTGCATGGCTATGAGTTTTAGATAAGTTTTTGGGTTAATGGACACTCGGTCAAATGTGACGGACACTCCGTCCTTTGTCGACAAAACCTTTGTTCTTAACCTTCCATGTTGCCCTTTTGTGATTCAAGCCTAGATGGTGAATGCTCTGCATCATGCATGTGCAAGGGATTTCTAGGGGTGTTAGGTGACATGTTGGGCTAGTGTTAGCTAGGGTTTGAGCTCTAGTTATGAAGTGCAACTAGTGATTTGAAAATTGATTAAAATCATGAGAAATTGGGAGACAAATTCATAAGATTGAGTAAGGCAACTTAGCTATAAAATTTGATGATTCCTAAGTCACCAAGATTGGATTGAGGATAGAGGCGCCTTTGAGCAACCTTGCTTCCTAGGCTGGAGATAGATTTAGACATTCTTGCAAAAATCCATAAAATTGCATGAGAGAGAGATTAGAAGGATGCATGAGAGGATTGAGTTGTAGATGATCTTGAGCTTACTCTTGAGATGGTGAAGCAACTTCCAATCCTCATGCTTCATCCATACATAGAGAGAGACATGAGCTAGGGTTTTGAGGATTGAGCTCAAGAGAATGAGAGGAGAGAGTTCTTAAGCTAACCATGAGATGAGGGAGATGATGATCATGGGTGGGGCTGATCTTGCTGCCCTTTTCTTCCTTGTTTTCTCATCTTTTCTTCTCATCCTTCACTTTCTCACTCTAGTTCATCTTGTTCTTCGTGTGTTCTTCATTTCTAGAAAGAGAGAGGGAGGAGTGGAATGGGAGAGACAGTGAGTGAGTGGAGCTGGCTCCTTCATGCCAAAGACATTGGCCATTTCATGCTGACATGTTGAATCCACTAGGGAGAGTGGAGAACAACTCACTTTCCACTCAATTTGTGGACTTAGTGAATTGATGGATAGTCCGCTTCGGTGATTTGCCTTCTGGAGTGTTCTAGAGTCTTCCTACGTCGGTTTTGCGGTGGGATTCCATAATTTCCTTTGATGAAAAGGTCTCCCCTTGATGGTTTTCTTGATAAACCCTGCTAAAAACACAAATTCACCAAAACTCAGTGGAATTTATTAGTTTAAACCCCTATACCTATGTTTGGTGATGGAATTAAATATAAATGTAGGTTATGTTGATGGCTTATAATTGATGTTGGTGACCATCAAAATTTTTTCCCAAGCATAACCTTTGCCTAGTCCCTGAGTAAAGCTAAACTCAGTAATGGATCAGGAGTTGCTACAATATTTTTACTCCTCAAAAGTAACACATGCATTCAATCAAAAATTCTCCTCCGAATTAGAATAAACTAATCTGACTTTCAAACTTACCCATATTACCTTCAACTATAGGGCTTCTTAACCTTCACTTAGGTCTTGAGCAATTGAAAGATAGAACAATCAAGTCAAGCACTATGTCTCAAGTTCTTTGTTCCAATATTGTTCTGAAGTTTTTATAAGTTTTCAAAAACTCACAGATTCCTATTGTATGACACTCTCAAGTCTCTCAATATATGTGGTATTTATGGATCCTCACCAAGGCAATAAAGATGTTATGTCTTTTTCTCTTCCTACTACTAAGGCTTATGTGGAGTTCATAGGTAGGGAGAAAGCTAGAGCATACTTGCAATACATATGTTGTAAAGTCAAACAATGGATCCAAAGAGACTTGAGTCATACAATCAAATCAAGATGTGCATGTGTGTGGATATATTGTGGATAACCTAATTCTACTATGCTCCTTAAAAACATCTCTCTCCTTTGAAACTTGGAAACAATTTGCTAGAGAGTAGGGGCTATCTTATTTGTCTTTTTTTCAGGCGGGCATCTAAGTACCCATTGTTTTAAATATCTCGGACACTTGTCCATTTTTTCTCATCTCTTCTTCTCTTTTTTTTATGAATAACTTTTGTATAGCCCCATGTCTCTTTTCTGCAACAAAACTTTTGAGAGATAGCAACAAGAACTTGGAGCATTTATTTGGTGGATGGGAAACCTAACAAGCATGTTTTTAGTGTTCACTCCTAGTGTAAGAGTAGAACATTTTTGGGTGAATCTAAATGGAAAGCATGTTCTTGCGTACTCCTAGTATAGGAGCAGCAAGTATATGTGTATGTGGTGTGTATGTGATCTTGATTTTAAGAGCATGACAAACCTCTCATTAGGGTCAACAAAGCTTGATAAAACTCAATGCAAAAGCAAGCAGCATATATGTGGAGGTTTTCTAGCCAAAATAACATGTATGGATTTGGTAGGAATTCAAGCTTTGTCATACAAGAACTCATCATGTAGCATTTTTTGTGTTTTTCTAAAGGTAAATCTCTAGAACTTTAGTGTTACTTGGAACAAGATAAATAACAGCTCAGACCTTCTCATATCATATCCGTCAATTACCTAGACATAGATCAAGCATTTGCTACCCACGAGTTCCAAGTTCAGAGTAAATCTTTATATGAAATCAGTCGTATCCAAAACTTGGGAGAATTCAAGGCTGAAAACTAGGTACTTGAAAAGGAATTACAATAGAGCAACTATTCATCATTTCCATTTAAGAGATTATTCTAAGTCCTCTTTATTTTATTCAGCTCTTAAAAACAAATTAAAGGAAACTAGACACATCTTTTATTTTGTTTTCTATTTTACCATTTCTTAACTATTTAAAAGAAACTAAAATTAAGACAAAAAGAGGAAAGAATACTTACCTAAATACACGGGAGTGCTTCTCCCCCAAGCTAGCTCTTTCGGTGAGGGTTTGGTGTTTTAAGTCCTTTGAACTAGACTTCTCCTTGTGAAGTTCATTGATCAAGTACCTTGTTTCGCTCTGAAGATGAGGATTCTTGTGATGACGCCTCTAATGGTGATGTCACCTTCTTCTGCCATATCCATCTTGGTTTTGAATTTGGACTTTGGTTTGACAGGTTCAGAACACTTGTAGAAATTGGGGAGTCAACTGTCTTTCCCCACACTTTGCTTAAGTGTGTCCTGCTCATAAAGACAAGGTAGAGATCAGGTGCATAGGCTCTATTGGTGGGAGAACACCAACAAACTCAAAACTTTATTTATTCTTCTATAACCTTAGGCACATTGAACAAGATAAAGTTGATGTTGTGTGTTTTGTTCACTTATGGGTGATAAGATCAAAGATTCAGCTGCTTAACCTATGGAAGGATTGTCCATAAGGTATTAATCTTTATATGATTGTGACTATCATCTACTAGAATTAGGATGTGCACTATTCAACTTATTTGGTTAAGACTATGGGATCAAGAAAGTGGTGCTAGGAACAAGCTTAAAGAACAAGACATGTTGAGCTAATCAGGTAAATTGTAACTCAAACATATTTTGTTTCTTATTTATGTGCCTACCAGAATCAAGGAAAAGCTTTTTAAATAATAACCAATTACCTTAGGATGTTACCTTTGTCATTGGAGCGTAATGTCACCATATGACAAAGGGTAGATGACTCGTGATGGTCCTTCCCTTTTGCTTGAAGTTTTCCTTCTTCAGCTAGTCTCATAGCTTGAGCTATTCATGAGTTTCTTGTCTCTTAGATTGCACCTTTTCTTTCTCATCCTTCTATCATGTCATCTTTCTGCTCTTCGATCTTTTGACACCTTGTTAGACCTTTTGCCTCACTCATTGTTTTATGCCTGCAAAAGATTAGTGGACAACACATACCCGAAGGAATATACAATTTTGAAACATGGGTTGTTTGTCTAGAATTTTATAATTTCCCTCTATGCTAATGAAAAGATGGTTTTGGGATTACTTTAGTATAGGGATCATGTTCTATACAAGCATGGCTTCAAGGCAAAAGGTAACTTGCAGCTAAAGACAAAGTGAATGATCTTTGATACTTATAGTTCTTTCATCCATGATGAATCAACTGTGTCTTCTTTGCGCCATGTTATTGGAGTTCGACATGTGCCTTGCTGCATCTCTGATTTGAATTCATCTTGTGACTTACCCAAATTGAGTTGAGAATTTCTTGCAAGGGTTAGTCCAACAAAATATTCAAGTGTCTACACAAGTAATTTTTAGTTCGATAACCAAACTAGACTCCATGTCTAATTTGGCTAAAGGAGGCTATTTAAGCTAAGCACCATGCTTAATTTAAACACCTATGGAAGTATGTGCAGTACTTCTAAACCAAAGCTTACTATGGCAGGCAAAGGTAGCATGAAAGCATTATAGAGATTTATTCAATTGATGATGAAAGAGCATGGTTGTTTATTTAGCAAATTGAGTATGGCTTAAAGGTAGAGACAACCAAAATAATCTAGCAGCATGGCAAAAGATTTTTTAGAGAAGTCCATCCCCCATGCTTGAATTTTGCAAATACAAAATCAAGTTTGGATGGATGTGATTAAATGTTGCATGATAATTGGTTGGACATACCTTGCGTCATCATTCCTTATTCTTTTTACTTCCGACCTGGAATGGTTAGTGACAAAAATACTCGAAGGAATATTTTTACAATTATATTTCTATGCTCATTTCATAAGGGTATCACAGCAAAAAGCGAAAGCTCATGTTACCTCCTAAAAGTTCTTGCTTTTAGGGCAAAAGCTCATCCTTGGGAAACCTTCTAATTGCACTCAAGTTGGTGAAGTAGTTTCTCCTCCAACATCAATCTTTGTGTGCCTATCTCAAGATTCATGCCAATGAGATTTGCAATATTTATGATAAACATATGCATCTACAACTACCCTTTCAAAATTTTAGGAACAAAAAGTATAAGGGGGTTGAAGACCTCATGTGCAGCAATGTTAGAGGGACCAATTAATTCAGGAGATTTCTCATATGAGCATGGATTGGATGAGGTGTTCATGAAATAACTTCCATGCTCATTGATGATATCTTCCTTTTCAAGCTCTACGGGTGTTTCTTCATGAATGTCTATAGATGGAAATATTGTTTCTAATCATTCCATGCCTATGACATTCATTGGACATTTTATTGTCCAAGATTTCCCATGGATTGGTGGCTCTCGGGTTGATCTTGTCTAAGGCTTCCTCCAAACTTGGATGAGTCATGTTTATTAAAGAGATTGATTTAAGCTTACTGTTTGGATCTAAGCCAAGTTTGGATTCTACCCATAAGGATTCAGTCCTTGTCCATCCATTCTTTAGCAATGACATATAAGTTCTTAATACATTCCTAGCCATTGATTGTTGCTCTTCTTGGTCATCCTTGTGGCCTTCATGACTCCTATACTTTGGGTGTCATGGTGGATTTCTAGGATCATCATGAGTTTGAGGAGAAAGAGCATAAGAGGAATCATCAGGGCAAGGATGGGTTTGAATGAGACATCTAATGTGGACATATAAGGGGAGAAGATAGAAATTGCTTCTAAATGACTTGGCTCTCCTATGGGTTCACTAGACATGCCATCCTTGAATTCTTCCCAATGTCCTATATGGGAATAAGTATGCTTTCTAAGAGGTCCCTTCTTGAGAGGAATTGAATTATATTGACTCGAAGGTCTCTTATAGAACTGGAAGTTTAAGCTTTTCCCAAAATCATTCAAAAAGATCATCCTCACAAGAAATTTCAAAAGGTTGAATTTCTTCTTCCTTTGGAGGATTTGGATTTTGGGGTATAGATGGTTCGGGATTGATAGCTAAACCTTGGGATTGAAAGTGGTTGTGATTTGGCTATCAAAACTTCCTCTTCTTGTTCGGGAGATGATTCCTTCTCTTCCTCAGGGGAGTTCATTATGAATGCTAGTGCAAGGAGTCTTTCCACTAATTCTACTAAGCATAGCCCTTGCTTCACTAGCAGACAAATGAAGGAAAGCTCCTCTAGAGGCTGCATCAAGGGATTCCATGGAATCCTTGCTAAGACCCATGTAAAAATGTTGAAGGAGCATTGAGTCTGGAATAGCAAGGTCTGGGCCAGTGATGATGAGTTCATTAAAACAATCCCATGACTGTACCAAGAGATTCTTCTTCTAGTTGTCTAAAATTTAGAACCTATTTCTGAAGGCTAACCACTTTAGAGATGGGAAAGAAGCATAAACAAAATTTAGAGCATAACGTTTCCCAATCTCCTTGCATACTTCCTATGGTTTGACTGTACCAATGTTTAGCTCTTCCCATCAAAGAGAACATAAATAACTTTCATCTTAAGGTTTTGTCTAGGCATGCCAGTGATGCATAAGCATGCACAGGTCTGTTCAAACTCTTGTAGGTGTGAGTATGGGTTTTTGTTGCCTTCTCCTGAGAAGAATTTATCCCAAATCAATTTTATAAAACACGGGCGCAGCTCATAGCCAGGTGTTAGGATGTGCTCTGAAGATTTTGGTGGCTTTAGGCTTGCGCTCGTGGGTTTAGCATATTGATAGATAGGAGTGGAATCCATGCTAAATGAAAAAATAAAAGAAAGAATAAAAGATAAAATGTTAAGCTAGGCTCAAAGTTAATTCAGCAACCGTTTCTCCTGACAACTGGCGCCAGAAAGCTTGTTGGTATATTTAACGCACACAGATAAATCCGCAAGTGCATGGATACCACTGTAGTTTTCACCCTAGAAGTATTCCAAGTATCGTATCCATAGGGAAACATGTGAGACTAACTATAGTCTAACCTAACTAAGGGTAGCAACAAGGTTAGGATAAATAGGTGACATAGAGAGGATAACTAAAGTTCTTTAGTTCTGACTTAGGTAAGCTTATGTCTTCTACTATTCAACTGAGGACATTACTAGGGAAAGACACCAGCAGAGGATGCTTTCCTTCACAACCGTGTCCTACATGCGCCTATAGACTGGGAGGTGGACTACGAAGGATTAACGAAGCTATATAGTACATGCTATATAGAACTTATGTCACTCACGCGATCTACCACCTTCTGAAATACAGAGTGCATCCATGATTAACCTAAGTCTAAGCACCATGCTTACACTTATGATTAATACTCTACTCCCCCTAGGAAGAGAATAAAGCACTCAAAAGAGAGTCGTGAACCTAAAGAACAATATAAACAAGATGCTTACTTGAATCAGAAGTTCATTACCAGAGAAATATTAGATGCAATCTTAGATAGAACTTGAATCCACCAAGGTACAAGCCGTAGAGAGAGAACCAACAGGCCGACACCTCCTCCAAAGTCTTCCCTCACTTTCTATCTCACTATTTCTATTCATAAGACTAGATCCTATAGAGGACTAATCTTCTCTTAATAGCTAGCTCTGATCCTGATGAGGAGAATATGAATTAGGGTTTTAGGATGGCTCCTAGGAGGGTGACAGGGGTTGGTATATATAGGACTGGAAGTATCCAACTGTGAGCCCTTGGATCAAACCGACTTAAAGGACGTCGTAGATGCAACCAAGGAGGCAGGTGGAAAACCTGACATTGCGACGCAAAGGTTGATAGGTGGGCCCAGGGGCCACCTAAACTATAGGTAGGGTCGCCTGGCCCCACATGGCAGCGCCTCGGTCTCCTCTTCGGTGATTTGCCTTCTGGAGTGTTCTAGAGTCTTCCCCGCGTCGGTTTTGTGGTGGAATTCCATAATTTTCTTTGACGAATAGGTCCCCCTTGACGGTTTTCTAAATAAACCCTGCTGAAAACACAGATTCACCAAAACTTGTGAATTTATTAGTTTAAACCCCTATACCTATGTTTGGTGATGGAATTATAAATAAATGTTGGTTATGTTCATGGCTTATAATTGATGTTAGTGACTGTCAACACTACCTTCCCCGGCAATGG
The DNA here is from genome assembly GCF_019320115.1 of Miscanthus floridulus. Taxonomy (NCBI): domain Eukaryota; kingdom Viridiplantae; phylum Streptophyta; class Magnoliopsida; order Poales; family Poaceae; genus Miscanthus; species Miscanthus floridulus. The sequence goes on along the minus strand of NC_089584.1, from coordinate 86,642,090 downwards.
CGCCAAAAATGCTTCTTGGTATTAATTAATGTGTCAATTGTTTTAAGTAGCCACCTATTATAAACCTATATCTCCTAACATTACTTTACTTGGTTGTCATCCCTAATGATGATGTCAGAGATGCTTGTTGGTACTACACAACATTACTACTAGAATAATACTAAGTAGTTCTTTATCGTTTTATGTGACTAGAAAGAATATATAAATATATGATTAAAAAGGATCTACAAGCGCACATATAATATACCATTGTAGTACTTTAACCAAGAGTATTCCAAGTATCGTTATTTATATTTTAACCATAGTGAAGGTCTAGCATGGACATGTATTGATAACTTATACTATTGAAGGACAAATAAACCATAACCAATGTTCTACTCATAACAGGGTTAAGTCATAGGATAAGATATATATGATAAGTATAATAATGATAAATCACTCAGAGTACTCCTTTCTATGGCATTAGCATGGTCAGGTAGAATATTAGAGGAATAATTCCTAAGTTATTCTTAATTACAAGTCAAAGTATACATTGATTAGTAGCAGTTATACCTAGTAGTCATTGCTAAGATCATCCTCATATCTACACATAAGGGATATTACTAAGAAAGGTTAAGAATAGATCTTGCTCTTCCTTCGTAACCGGTGCCTATATGTGCCTATATTCGGGGAGTAGACTACAAAGGACTCAATGGGAGTGTCACATCCGCGATCTACCACATGACCTAGAATATAGGGTGTATCCGTAGGTAAACAATGTATAAGCACCACGCTTACACAATGTCGACCACTCACCCCGTGCGCAATGGAGTAAGTGCTATACGAACTTATGGATGGATATAATGATAAACTAGCTATACTAAGCATATAACCAAAGTAAACGATGAACATTATAACAAATAACATGAATAAGATAAATTCTAATATTGTCATAACAATTGTAACTAGCATATAAAAGTAATGGATATACAAAAGAGAGGGGGTACAAAGATTATACTGAAGCATGCTCTTGATAAGATTAGGAATCCAAGCGAAGCCTGTTTGCCTCCCTCTAGACCTAGCCTAACTAGCTATGCCCTAAAATATGGTGGAGCTCTTTGGATGATTAAGGTTTCTATTTTCTCTAATAACTTATGCCTTTAGGGGGACAGGGGCTAATATATATTGGCCGAAGCGTCCAACCTGAGCCCTTGGATCAAACCGAACTTAAAGGACGGACATAGATGCAACCTAGGAGGTGGTGGAGAACCAACATTGCAACAAGGGGCTAATAGGTGGGCCCTTGGGGTCAAGCATCTTATAGGTGGGGCTGGCCGGCCTCACCTGGCAGCATCTCACCCTCTGCTTCAGGTGTGGAGTCCTCCCGAGTCTTCTGGTGTCTGTTTCGCTACGGATAAGTGCAATTAAATCTAACATGTATGTCCACCTTCATGATTTTCTGAATAAACCCTACAAAAAATACATATTCACCAAAACTTGTGGAATTTGTTAGTTTAAACCCCTAAACCTTCATTGGTGATTATATTTATGCCCTTATGCATGTTATATTGACAGTTTATAATGGTTGTTAACTACCATCAACATAAATGAAGGCTATGGATAAGTTAAGTGAGTAGGTCTAACTTAGTGAGATAGGAGTAAGTAGTTTATCATTTTGTATCAATACCTCAATACATATAAGTATCAAAAATAGGGCGATAGTAGTGGGGTGCCTACCTGTCATGAAGTCCTAATGACTATGGATGATCTTGACTATGCTTACATGTTCCTCACAATCTAGATTAACCTAAAAGAAGACATTGGATGAGTTGGAGACGAGTTCCTTGATTGGATAGAGAGATAAAGAGCATATGAGAGTGATCTTGTGATTTGGAGCTTGGGAAGACATATCTAATAGTGGATTAGTGTTACACTAATTACCATCTAAATAGGTGATAGGGTGGTTGGAACTTAGTGCCAAAGGCTAAACATTATAACATTTTAAAATATTTGACGGACACTCCGTTAGAAAGGATAGACGGTCCATGAAATAAATTCCTAAGCTAACAAGTTCAGGTTGGGTTCTGGGTGAATTGACAGAACATTCTGTGGGTATTGACATATGCTCCATGCTTTAAGGAAGGTTTCACAGAATGATCCGTGGTTGATCTTGGTGTCCTTTTCTTCATTGTTTTCTCTTCTTTTCTTCTCATCCTTCACTTTCTCACTCTAGTTCATCTTGTTCTTCATGTGTTCTTGATTTCTAGAAAGAGAGAGGGGGAGTGGAATGGGAGAGAGGTGAGTGAGTGAGTGGAGCTGGCTCCTTCATGCTGAAGACATTGGCCATTTCATGCTGACATGTTGGACCCACTAGGGAGAGTGGAGAACAACTCACTTTCCACTCAATTATGCAGACTTAGTGAATTGACGGATAGTCCTGTCAGTTACAATGGAATGTTTTGTCAATTCTTTTGACCTTGAGAAATTGATTTAGAAAATGGGATTTTTGGCATTGAGGCCATTCTTAATGTCCAAGAGATAGATAACCACTAGTAGAGAGATTAGGGATGTTGTTTAGCATCTTCCAGAAGGTATCCTTACGATGTTGAAGTCAAGTCGACCAAGGTTGACACCCTATTGACTTTGGTTGACTTGAGAAAACCAAAGAGATTGATTAGCAAATTTGGAGTCCTTGTCCTAGTAGAAGATACCAGGGATCTTTCAAGAGAATGATAAAGTGATCCTTGGGAGTTTGAGGGCATTTGCAAGGCAATCAAGGAGGTTCTACTTAAAAGGGCTTAGTTGCAACAACTTTGGGTCGTGACAATATCCATCTGCGATAGGATCCACAACATTTTGTCACATCTATCCTCACAACAACCTATAGGTAAAATTTTAGACCCACATCCATATCCGCGATCGCCTGCGGGTTTGGAACACCCATCAGATGTGTTAATGGCATAAATAATATATTATCATGATGGCATTAGCAAGTATATAAAGTTAAAATAGGCAATTTTTTCTCATCTTTGTATGATACATCTAATCATCTATCACATATATACCAAGTACTTGTGAAAGTTCCTAAAATAGACAAAATCTAAGGCACAAGTACCAAGCATGTTGTTGCCAATTGGATGCTTGACACATTTTTGCATAGGGTTGCCAATTATTTTGGAGGTACACATGGATGCAATTTGACACCCACACCCGACCCTCATTCATATCGGGTCTAGGCCCGGTTGAAAGCCCTAGTTTGGTTTTGGACAATTGATGAAACCTACTTGGACTAATCCTTGCATCTAAGTGTGTGACTAGATAGGGTGGTCCAATCTAAGTGGTGGAGCAAGATGAAGTCCATGGAGGTGAAGATGGACATGAGATGATGCTGATCAAGCTCCAACTTGGAAAAGAAGAAAGAGAAAAACAAAAACTAAGTGTTGATCAAGGCAAAGGTATCAAATAGGTTTTTGTTTTGGTAATCAAGACACTATAGAGAGTGTGATCACATTTAGGATCGATAGCCATACTATAAAGAGGTGAAATCTTTGGCTAAGCGGTTATCGAGTGCCACTAAGTGACATGATTCTTGCATATGCATTAGGGACCTAGTGTGCTAATAATTGACCCTTGAAAAATGCTAACACACGTGCACAAGTAATGAGACACTTTGGTGTTGGCACATGGAAACAAGGATAAAGTGATCACGCTTGAAAAGAGAAGAGACAGGGGAGTCGAACCCTAGCTCAGGAGGCGTCAGACTTTGCCTAGCCAGGTCCGATGGCTAACCCTAGCGCGCAAGCAGAGAGGAGGCAGCGTCAGACTCTGTGAATCTAGGGCATCGGGCTGGCTGGTGTCACTGTTCCTCGAGTCTGACGATGCCATGCTAACTGTCACACCCAATTTTAAGGATAAAATGGAGTGCGAAATCTTATGTGCGCCCAGAGATCAGTCACACACATAAGCCGACAAATTATGAATAGTATCATCACAAATGTTTATTACATCACGAATATGACAGAGTTATCACATAAATATAGCAGAAATAATAAAAAGATCTCTCGCGGAAGCTCCATATCACAGGGATGTCGACTGGTTGACCACAAGACTAGTAGTCCTCAGGAAAATCATCATACCCATGGTCATCTGTTACCCATCCGGGATTTTTATCCAAATAATGAAAATAAATAAGCGTAAGTACATGTCATACTCAACAAATGTAACATAGGGATCATGAGGCTCAAAGGCTTGACATAGGTTTAACAGCGTGCAACTTTTAGTTGTCATAATTTTAGCTTAAGAGTAGCAACAAGTTGTTTCAATTCCCAACGCAGAACACATGATCAAATGTAAACATGATTAATGAATAGCATAAGCAAATAAGGTTTAATGTTCATCTATTCCATAAATGTTCCAAGGCCGCTTGTGACCATGAGCATGGCTGATATACCAGTTTTACACTCTGCAGAGGTTGTACACTTTCACTGTGAGTCGTGATACCCATATGCCCGGGTTTATAACTCCCAAAACACTTCCAAGGTGAGTAGGCAGGGGTCACTATGAAGCCTTTCAAAGGTTCGTCTAACAAGTTAGGACCATTAGATTCACTCGGCAAACAGTTATAGGAACCCCCTGTCAAATGGCATAATTCCTTCACGGCTATAAACATAAGAGTAGAGGTTGTCCTATACCTGATTCATCAAGCCATTCTTACGCCAGTAAAGGTAACCACTAACAAGCTAGAAAAAGTCCTCATACTGAGCTAAAGCTAGAGCCATGTAGCCCTCACAGCTGTACTGTAAGTCCTGGATGATCACTTACAGATAAGTCCTTAGGGAGAGGAATCTGAAGCATTTAGAAAGTAGCTAAACACTCCAGCCTCCTGTTTCCATGTTGCTAAAAGTCATATTTTAATGTTTATTGCATATACCATTAGTCAAGTTACAAGATCATGGTTTAATTGAGCTCTAGCAAAGCTACCCAAATTCATAACCCATTGGTGACAAGATAATAGTTCAATTCTAGGAAATTCCTAACAAGATGACACATGCAACATGAATTTAATGAATTAAAGTGATTAGGAAACAAGGATGATCCCATGCTATACTTGCCTTGAGTAAAGTACTCCTGCTGGTCTTGCTCGTCAAAGTCGTACCCTTGATCTCCCACGAACTGCTCTCCGTCTGTACTCGTTAACTACAGCAACATACAAGCATCCAGGAGCAAACATGCAAAGCAAACAAGGCTACAGATTAGAACAGTACACCAACAGCAAAGAATCAAGATGAAAAGTTTGGAAAAAGAATCTATGTCTCGCTACGAACACACAGACGCGAAGATCACAAAAATCGGATCTAAAACAGAAAAGTTATGGATTAAACAAGTTTTCCTATAGCAAAATAATAAATTAAATCTAAGCTCGAATTTTAGAAGTTGGAAATCTACTTTATAGTAGCATGAATATGTAGATCACTTAATTATGAACCTAACGCAACTTGAATGGATCAAATCGGAGTTAAAACGGAGAAGTTATGGCTAAAACAGAAGCAGTGGCAATTCTGTAAATAGCTGAAAACGTATTTTAATCTAACCAAACCAAAATTTGCTTTCTAAAGAAAGAAACGAAATCTGAAAAAGCGCTTTGGACTGCGGGTTAACACCGAAATATTTATAAGGATGTATTTGCAAAATCGGCAGCGAAGGGGTATCCTTCGATCTGAGCCATTGGATTAGATCCGAACGGCTTAGATCAGATCCGGTGAAAGAGAGAGAATGACATGCGCCGGAACAGTGCCGGTGGCGACTGAGCGACGGCGGCGCCATGAGTGACTCGCTGGAGCACTCGGTTCTTGGCCCACAGCGCATGGTTTTTCAAATGGAGACACTCGAGAGAGAGAGAGGAGGGGATGGGGATCTCACCCGAACTGAAATAGGCGAGCAGGAGGCAGCGAAGGCGGCGTGGCGCACGGTGGATGGCGGTGGTCGACGGCGGCGCTCGAGCGTGGTGCGGCTGTGGCTACTAGGGCAAAAAATCCAGATGTCAGATGGGATAGGAGACAGAGGAGGGGTGCGGCGCTATTTATGGGGAAGGATACTTGAGTGGCACGCCACCTCGGAGGTCGTAGAAGCTCCGGACTCGGCGTCTGTAGGGGTATTAACCCCTATACCCTTACGGCTAGGCTTGGGCCGGCCCGGATCGATGGGTCCGGTCCACCAAAAGACGACGTGCGGCCCAGCCAACCTGATCGGAGTCCCACACAAGGAGTCAAGGCGGATTTGGCGATCAAGCAAGATCCTGGTCGGTTAGAATAGGAATCCTTATCCGGCCACATATGGCAATTGTAACTGGCTAGGATTAGTTTCCAGATCTTTAACCCTGCCCCCCGGACTATATAAGGCGGGCAGGGGATCCCTCTAAAAAAACATCTCTCATTGACATACAGCAATACAAATCAGACGCAGGATGTAGGTATTACGCCTTCTTGGCGGCCGAACCTGGATAAAACTTCATGTCTATCTTGCGTCACCGTCTTGTTTGTAGCTTGCGCATCTGTCTGCCAACAATCTACTACCTTGGGCATACCCCTAGGTAGACTGCCGACCATATTTCGTCGACAGTAGCGTGCCAGGTAGGGGGTATGCGTACTGTTCTCCAAGCAAACAAGATAGTCATCGTCTCCGGCTCCATGGCTACGCCGAACGGCCTCACGTTCACCGTCGGCCAGATCACCTGGACCACCGGCTCCGACGACTTCATCGCCATGGCCACGGAGGAGGCGTGGATTTAGTCTGCGCCGACCACTGCTTCACCTGCGTCGGCTACGGCTCCGACCACGATGGGTACGGTTCTGACCACGATGGATCTGGCTCCAACCATGGTACATCTAGCTCCGACCATGCCTGCATCATCTTCAGCCACGCCGACGACTCGTCGTCCGCTTCTCCGCAACAAAGGGAAGCAGATCGACAACACCGACCTGCTCGACTCCATCGATCGGGTCGGCACCAAACTCGCTGAAACCCTGGCTCTGGTAAGTACGATTCAAAGTCAACCTAACGAGCAGGTAACCGCTCCCCACAACAGATCTACCCGACCAGCTCGGACCAGTCATCCTGCACGGCTTGGTATAGATCTCGTGGTCATATCTACTCCTGAAGGGCGCTCCGCTCGTCACTGGCTAGCCTCCGCAACGGGTCTCTGGCTCTCCGAGTATGAAGCCTCGATGGAGAACCACCAGGTCCAGCCCTACGGCCTGCGAAACGCTGCCTCCAGCTACGCGTATAACCTACAATGCCGCTTGGGTCTGTGTTTTATGCACCGACCTCGACCGAAGCCACGCAACTTCATCAACATGATCCGGACTGAAGATTATCAAGAAGGATCCATCCACACAGTCCAAGAGGGCGACTCCAGCTCCTCGTCTGGCATCGCATCTAATGCATCTGTCTACACCGAGCTTCAGCATCACGAAGATGACGGTGCCAAGTATGATCTGGATCTGCCAGACCACGCCCCGGGGTTTTCACAATTCCCGTCTTTCCCACCAAGACGAGGGGATTTGATCCATGTTGTCAGCAATGACGAACCGCCAGCGGTTGGCGAAACAGAACAAGAAAGGACTGCGCGCGAAGCACGCAATATTGACCGGTTTAATCGCCGACAAATCGAAGCCGAAGCAGACCAGGAGGCGCGACGCATAAGGGTCTAGCCACGTGACCTCAATGATGCTTTCGATAGGGTGGGGGACAAACAGGTCTTTAGGACTCCAAGTGCCAACATAGCTGTCACCATGGCGATAATGCAACAGCTACCCAACACCCCGGAAACCCAAGCGGTTCACGATGAAATACAAGCCTATCTGACGGCTGCCATGGCCCAGACCGTAGAGATTGTAAATCAAGTCTGGGCTCCATCTATCTCAGTCAAGTCAAGCCACAGCCGCCAGCTCCCAAGTCGCTCACAGCCACTCAACCCACGTGGCTTGCGCAACAACGACCCATCAGACAACCGTCAAGGTGGAAACGGTGGCCACGATGGTGGTCAGGATGACAACCGCCGTCGGGAGGACAACTATCATGACGTCCGGGACGATAATCGCCGAGACAACCGCGACAATCACCGTGATAACTGTGGTCGCAGGGCTAATCCAGGTGGCAATTGAGATCGCCACGATGGCAATAATGATCTCCACCATTACCTCAGTGGACGCGATCTGCGCGCTCGCATCAACCAGAGAGCCGACGATCGAGCATCCTATGAAAGCTATCGCCGTATGGAGTATGACACTGCCCACGGTCCGCCGGGTTTGAAGCAGTTTACTCCACACCTTTGCCAAGTCATATGGCCCAAGAATTTCAAGCTTGAGAAACTTCAGAAGTACAACAGTAAGGAAAACCCCAAATTATGGGTCATGCTCTACAAAACTACGTGCAGATCAGCCATGGCTGATGAGCATGTCATGTCTAACTACTTCCCAGTCGCTGTTGGCCACATAGGTCACCAATGGCTGGTCAGCTTGCCGGCGAACTACTTTGATTCTTGGTAGGAGCTTAAGCAAGCCTTCATCGACAATTTCATCGCTACTTGTGAACAACCGGGCAACAAGTACGATCTGCAACGGATCCGAGATCGAAAAGATGAGCCACTGCGCAAGTACGTCCGGCGTTTCTCAGAGATGCGCATCAAGGTCCCATCAATCTCCGACAACGAGGCAATCGAGGCTTTCATCACTGGCCTCCGCTTCCACGACGCCCTAAGAGACAAGCTCCTCTGGAAGAGACCTGAATCGGTCATAGCACTCCTAGCCACCGCTAAGAAATATGCGGACACCGACGACGCTAAGAAGATAATTATTGAAGAAGCAGCAAGGGTTCCACGCTCCGACCACCTCCCACACCACGACGACTACCGCGGCAACCATGGTCGGAACGACAATTTTGACCACCGCAACCAGCGCAACGACTCCCGCGACCACCGCGACCAACGTAATCAGCAGCGTAACCGCCGTGACGATTACAGGAGCAAGCGTGCTTGGGAAGACGATGGTGAGGTCAATACCATTAAAAAGGGTGGTGGACGTCGTAATTACGAAGACGACTATGCCAAAGCACTGAAAGGGCCCTGCCAGCTCCATCCTAAGTCAAACCATACCATGGAGAATTACCACGTTCTCAAGTCTATCTATACACGTCAACAGGCTCTAGATACATCCGACAAGCCTAACGATGCAGGGGAACAGCGCAACGAGGATAACGACGACGACGATGCAGACCCTCATCACAAGTACATCAAGCCAACCGATCACGTGCACACCATCATCGGGGGCAAAGTGTCCATCGAGACTAGGCGGGAACGCAAGCTGCTCGCCCGAGCTTGCTTGAACATGTCCAACGCCGACAACCTCCTCGCTGATCCGCGGCTCCCTCCGTGGTCTCACCGCGAAATATCTTTCAGCAGAAGGGACCAATGGGCTGCAATTCCTGAGCCAGGACGTTTTCCCTTGGTCCTCGATCCTTGTATCAACAAGGTCCAATTCGACAGAGTACTAATCGACGGCGGCAGCTCCATCGATATACTATTCAAGAACAGTCTGCCCGCCCTGAAGATAGCTCAGGTGGATCTCAAGCCATACGAGGCATAGTTCTGGGGTGTCCTTCCCAGATAGAGCTCTACGCCTCTCGGGCAGATTACGCTACCTATGCAGTTTGGGACCCCAGACCACTTCCGCACTGACTACGTCAACTTCGTGGTCGCTGACTTTGACGGCACCTACCATGCTATTCTTGGTCGACCGTCGCTCACCAAGTTCATGGCCATACCTCATTACAGGTATCTGGTGCTCAAGATGCCTACCGAGAAAGGAGTCTTAACCCTCCGAGGCAACATGTATGCGGCTTACACCTGCGAAGATGACAGTTTCAAAATAGCAGAGGCCCACGACCTCTCTATTTGCATGGCCGAGACCATGCTCGACGCTAAGAAGACCTCAGCCGATCACCTGGAGATCCCAGAGCTCGAGGCTCCACGCAAGAACATCAAGTCCAAGGAGCACAAGGTGATCCAGCTGGTCGACGGTGATTCTAGCAAAACGGCCCTTATCGGGGCCAACCTAGATCCCAAATAGGAAGATGCGCTCGTCAGGTTCTTGAGGAGCAACGCGGATGTGTTCGCATGGAAACCTGCCGACATGCCCGGTGTACCTCAGAACTTGATCGAGCACTCCTTGAATGTCAACAGCAAGGCCAAACCTATCAAGCAGAAGCTACGACGGTTCGCTCATGACAAAAAGGAGGCGATTAGGGTAGAAGTTACATGGCTTTTGGCAGCCAGATTTATCAAAGAAGTGTATCATCCAGAGTGGTTAGCCAACCCGGTTCTTGTACGCAAAAAGAATAATGAATGGAGAATGTGCGTTGATTACACTGATCTCAACAAACACTGCCCTAAGGACCCCTTCGGCTTACCTTGCATAGACGAGGTCGTAGATTCAACCGCCGGTTGCGAGCTCCTTTCCTTTCTCGATTGCTACTCTGGTTATCACCAGATCGCTCTCAAAAAGGACGATCAGATCAAGACGTCTTTCATCACGCCCTTCGGCGCCTACTACTACACGACTATGTCGTTCGGGCTCAAGAATGCCGGGGCTACATACCAACATGCCATTCAGGCCTGCCTCACAGACAAGATAAAAGACGACCTTGTAGAGGCCTATGTGGATGATGTAGTTGTCAAAACCAAGGAAGCACATACCCTTGTTGACAACCTAAAACACACCTTTGCAGCCCTCAATACATTCCAATGGAAGTTAAACCCAAAGAAGTGCATCTTTGGTGTTCCTTCCGGTATATTGCTAGGCAACGTCGTCAGTTACGATGGCATACGCCCCAATCCGGAGAAAGTCAAAGTTGTCTTAGACATGAAGCCCCCAAAAAGGTGAAGGATGTCCAGAAGCTTACCGAATGCATGGCCGCTCTCAGTTGTTTCATATCAAGATTGGGAGAAAAAGGACTACCATTTTTCAAACTGCTCAAAGCATCCGAGAAGTTTGAGTGGTCGGATGAAGCAGACGCTGCCTTCACGCAGCTAAAACAATACCTTACGTCACCTTCGGTCCTCACTGCTCCCAGAGAAGATGAAACTCTCCTACTTTACATTGCGGCAACCATTCGGGTGGTCTCCACTACCATGGTGGTCGAGCGCGATGAGCCGGGCCACGCCTATAAGGTACAACGGCCGATTTATTTCATCAGTGAGGTACTCAATGAATCCAAGACCAGGTACCCACAGATTCAGAAACTGCTCTATGCCATACTGATAACATCCCGAAAGTTGAGACATTACTTCGACGGATATCGGGTGGTGGTCATGACCGAGTACCCTTTGGGGGACATCATTCGCAATAAGGATGCGAACGGGCGCATCGTCAAATGGGCAATGGAGCTATGCCCCTTCTCCTTGGAATTTGCAAGCCGTACTATGATCAAGTCTCAGGCACTCGTCGATTTCATCATCGAGTGGACAGACTTAAGTACGCCTGACTCCCCGGGATTCGACGAGTATTGGACAATGTACTTCGACGGCTCTCTCAACATTGGCGGTGCGGGAGCAGGAGTCCTCTTCGTGTCACCATCCAAGGAGCAGCTCCGGTATGTCCTCAGGATTTATTTCCCAGCATCTAATAACGCCGCCAAGTATGAAGCATGCCTGCATGGTTTACGCATTGCGGTTGAGCTTGGTGTTAAACGTCTCTATGTCTACGGAGACTCGACTCTAGTCATTAACCAACTCAACAAGGACTGGGACATGACCAGCGAAAAGATGGACGCATACTGCAAATCGATAAGAAAGCTGGAAGGCAGGTTCTATGGCATCGAGTATATACACGTGGTTCGGGACAAGAACCAAGCAGCAGATGCGCTGTCAAAGTTAGGATCTTCCCGAGCCAAAATCCCACATGGTGTATTCGTCCAAGACCTGCTCACGCCTTCCATCGAAGGGGAAGATTCCACAGCAGACAAGCCTCCAGACCAGTAATTGGTGGCTACGGTTCCGGCATCGAGCACCATCGAGCCGCCTCCGACCACTCATGAGCTCGACTGGAGAATACCTTTCATCAATTACTTAACAGATGGCAGCGGTTATACTGATCGGACAGAAAACGAGTGCCTGATACGTCGCAGTAAGCAGTATCTGCTCGTCGAGGGCAAGCTATGGCGAAAAAACGCAAAGGTGGAAATCTTGATGAAGTGTATAACCCAGGAAGAAGGCGAACATCTCCTAGACCAAATCCATTTTGGCTCCTACGGCAACCACGCGGCCTCAAGAACACTGGTCGGTAAGGCTTTCTGAGCGGGGTTCTATTGGCCGTCAGCAGTAGCCGACGCAGAAAAGCTAGTCCGCCACTATGAGGGTTGTCAATTCTTCGCCAAGAGAATCCATGTACCAGCACATGAGATCTAGACAATACCAGCCTCTTGGCCCTTCGCATGCTAGGGACTGGATATGATCGGGCCCTTCAAACCGGCTCCTGGGAAATTTACATGCGTCTTTGTGCTGATCGATAAATTTTCTAAGTGGATAGAATACATGCCTTTGGTACAGGCATCCTCAGAGAAGGCTGTGACATTCCTCGACTAGGTCATCCACCATTTTGGCATACCCAACAACATCATCACTGATCTGGGTACTCAGTTCACCGGGAACACTTTTTGGGACTTCTACGATGAAAGGAGCATAGTAGTAAAATACGTCTCGGTAGCGCACCCTAGAGCTAATGGACAAGTCGAGCGGGCAAATGGCATGATCTTGGACGCATTGAAGAAGAGGATGTACAGAGAAAATGACAAAGCTCCCAGAAGATGGCTCAAGGAGTTACCAGCCGTGGTCTGGGGCCTTAGAACTCAGCCCAGTCGTAACACCGGCGTCTCACCATACTTTATGGTTTATGGCGCTGAGGCAGTCCTCCCACCAGATATAGCTTTCAGATCAGCACGGGTAGAGAACTTCGACGAAGGCAAGGTCAATGAAGTACGGGAGCTAGAAGTGAACAACGCATAAGAGAAAAGGCTCGATTCTTGTGTACGTACGGCCAAATACCTTGCTGTTTTGCGCAGGTACTACAACAAGAACGTTAAAGAGCGTTTCTTCATGGTTGGGGACTTGGTCCTGAAGTGGAAGATGAACCAGGCTGGTGTCCACAAACTCGCAACCCCATGGGAGGGACCCTTCATGATCAAGGAAGTCACACGACCAACGTCTTACAGGTTAGCTCACATGGACGGTACGAACGTACCAAACTCGTGGCACATCGACAAGCTTAGACGTTTCTATGCTTAACTACTGAGATATGTACTCCTCTTGTACTTTTGATTTACTTCAATAAAGCAATTATGATTTCTCCGACCACTCTAATGTGTCACTTCGAATTTTATGGTTAAGCATAGAAACGTCTCTGACCACTCTAATAGCCAGTAAAAGCCGACCACCACTCCTTCTATGGTTTTTGGAGCAGGCCCTGTCTCTGGTTCCTCCCAACACGTGCATGGGATCTGCTCTCTACGTTACGGGTGATCGGCAGGTCCCTCTTGGTTTGACTTGTCCGCGTCTACGTGTGCACAGGTCACTGTACCTCACACTCTGACCACATGGCAAACTAGGGCCGCACAAACCTTTCGGGATGATGTGTCGAGCAAAATGGTACAACTAAATAGAACGTTAACATGTTCTCACTTAGTTACACCAACATAAAGTTTCAAGCTTAAATACGTTTTATATAAAGCAAACAAGCTTATAATGATATACAGTTATGTTATTACAAGCTTGCCTGAAGAGGCTCAAGTTTACAATAACACAACTATGTCCTCCTTCTACAGCTCTAAGCCTACTACATTGGCTGGTCGGGGCGCATGGCACTTACTGCTCGCCGCTTCCGATATCCTACTCGAGTCTCGGGGACTCTTGTGCTAGTCGAGCTAAAGGGGATGGCCTTGCCGATGCCTGGCTGGTTGAGACCACAGGCTTCGTTGGTTGGCTTGCAACTGATGGCGTTTCCAGCTGACTTGTCGATGGCGTACCCTGTACAGGTGCTGTCCCACCTCCACACAGGTTAATGTCGCCAATTATCTTTGACGACAAGTCCAACTAGGCCGTCTGAAGCTCCTCCGCCTTGTCTGGGTCTACCTCCTTTGGGTACCCAGCCTCCAAGCGCTTGAGATCGATCAGGGGGTAGTGGGCACGCACCATGCTTAGTACATGGGCACCCATGTACTCACCCGCCTCCTTCTCGAACTCTTGGAACCATCCCCACGCTTGTCTGCATCTCTCGACTAGTCTGAGCTGGGGCGTCCTTGGCTCTTCCTCTGTGAGCGCCGGGTCGATAAGGTCGAGGATGGGCATAATGCCAGTTGCCACTTCTTGGCATTGGTTCTTCCACGTGTCCCGCTCCTCGGTGGCCTCGAGGCATCGTGCTTTCCAGCCGTCACGCTCTTTGATCATGGCCTCTAGATGCCTCTTGGCATTAACTTTTATAACTGAACACCGTACAAGACATCAAATGTAATGGCACGATAAGACAAGGCGGGCAACAGAATGAGAAAGGTGGTCTGGTATACTTACTTTTCAGTTCCTCCTTCATCTTGGTCGTGCGGTCCCGGAGTTCAGACTAGTCGCGTGCTAGTTTCTCGTTGTCCTCCCTCAGGCGACCACATTCTACGGTCACATGGCTATTCTCCCCTTGGAGGCGGGTCACTTCAGCTTCTAAACCTGCATTAAAGCTGTTACTGCCAACAATGCAACCACACAAGTCCTGCACTTGCTACGATAAGATGAAAACTTACTTGTTTTCTCCCGCTCTTTGTTATTGAGCTGGCCGACCAGGTTTTGGTTCTGTGCCTCTCACTCTGTCCTCTCCTGGTCAGCGGCTTTGAGCTGGCGGCGCAAGCGTTCCACCTCGGCCGCTAGTTCTTTATTGTTCGCCGTGATCCCCTCAATCTGGTCGAAGCACCTCTTTTGGTACTTTGCGGTCTTCATCAAGTCCTGCATATAGACAAGCTAAGTCAGACAGTTCGACTACATAACAGGGTCGAATGGTCAAACCAGACATACCTAGACTTCTGTCACCAGACGCTTTGCCGCTCGTTCAACTTTTAGGGTCTCTTCGACCTCTGGGATTTCTTTGTGCATAACCCACTCCTCGTTCCGCCAGCGCAACACATATACATGTTGTCACTTATCTTGGGGATAGCCCAGGACCTCTTCTACTTTGTCCTCTTCAGCCTCCTATTCAGGGGGCGGCGCTGGTCTGGAGTCTACAGTCTCCGCGACCACCATGGCTTTCCCACGAGCTGTTGCATCGGCAAGAGTGCTCTGTGCCACCTCCGGCTACTGCTCCTCGGCTTGGTCTGGTTCCCTTGGCGCCAAGGTATCCACCTCAGCAGGGTTAGTGCTTGGAACACTTGTATTTAGCTCGGCTATCTTCTCGACCAGCTGCTCGGGAACTGTCGTCGGGCCGCTCGCCTGCTGAGGTTCCGGTGGAGTTTCTTCTACAGGTTCCTCCATAGCTGGCTGCTGGGCAGTTTTTTCCGCCATTGCTGGCGAAGTCGTGCCGCACCCGGCTAGCTGGTTGGGATTTTCGGTGGACGCCGACCTAATATATCAGAGAAAAGTTCAGAAGACAATAGTATTCAATACAAATTGTAAGCTTACATCAAAGTTACAGATACTTACAGCTTGGAAGCGCAGAATGATGTGGAGAAGGAGTGTCTCTTCGACCGCCCCTGCTCCACATGCTCGGCAGGTTCCACTGGATCTTTTTCCACCACCGGTACAGGCGCCGGGGTTTGATGCTCGACATTTCCCCTGCTTGTCCTCTGTGCTGCAGTGGTCGGTTATGCGATCACTGCTGGCACAGAGGAGCCACCCTGCTCTGTCGACACCATTTGTCTCCTCTTCTTTCGAGGGATGAGCCGAAAGATGTCCGCATCCTCTGCTTCGTCGTCTAAAAGGGGAAGATGGCTTAGCACTGTTTGTTGGCAGCCGGCCGCTTGCCAGCAGCTCTGGTCGATGCATCCTCTGCAACCTCGAGTTCCGCCCAGTGGACGTCTTCGATCCTGGCACTGGTCTGGGCGGCTGGGCTAGCAATTTGCGGCCAATCCACACCAGGGGGCGGAGACACGAACACTGCTGCCCGGTCATGACCATTATTCTAAGAAACATAGAGGAGACAATAGTCAATTTCTTGTTACAACATGATTCTATAGGTACAAGGAAGTATCATTTACCTTTGGGGGAGGTCGGGCCAGCTTGAAGGCATGCTCGATGTCGTTTAACCGGACATAATTGGGATCGGCTAGGTTGAATAGCTCCCCAATCCTGGCCTTGACTTCTATCTTGTCGAGCGCCTCTTTCCTGGTCCTCGTTGGATCTATGCTCCCCTGGTACTCGAAGCCAGGATGTACCCTCTTCTGGCAGGGCTAGATCCTTCGGCTGATGAAGTTGCCGACCACGCTTGGACCATCCAGCTTTCCCCACGAGATCATCCTGAGCAGTTCTGCGATCTGCTCCAAGTTCTCGGGCTTCTCCGACCAGCTGTTCTTCTTCTCTGGAATCAACCCCGCGTCGCATAGGGTGATTGTGTTCGGCTCTTTGCGGATGTAGAACCACTTCTTGTACCACTCGTCCAGTGAGGTGTTCCAGGGGCAGTGCAAGTATTAGGCTTTCATACCATCACACAGATTGAGGTAGACGCCTCCGGCTGTCTTCGAGCCACCGCTCCCTTTCTTCTGCAGATAGAACAGGTGACGAAAGAGGTTGAAATGGGGCTGGAAGCCACCATAGGCCTCGCAGAGATGGATGAAGGTGGAGACAAGAAGAATCGAGTTGGGATGCAGATTGCAAATCCCAATCTCGTAATACAAGCAGAGACCCTGAAGGAAAGGGTGCATTGGAACCCCAAAACCCCGCTTGAAGAAATCCTCGAAAACCACAATCTCACCTGGTTGTGGATCGGGGAAGCTTTCCCCTTCCGGCGCACACCATCCCGCGAGTGCCTTGTTGTGGAGCACTCCCATGGCGACGAGGTCTTCGATGGTCTGCTCATTGCTCCGTGACTTCCACCACTCCTTCGCCATGACTCCGCCTTTCTTCTGGGCATCTCTCTTCGCCATTAGTCTGTCCTTACTAAGGGGGTGGATGCGGTGGCGAGGGGATTGGTGATGATTTTTGGAGGAATAGGGTTCGGCAAGAGGAAGAAGAAGGTTGCGGCGGCGAATGACAATGGGGATCGGTAAAAGTAACTTACCAGATCTATATTATAAATAACAAAGAGCTCCGTTGTTTCGTCCGCCCGAGACTCTTGGGAGATGTGCGCACGCGCCGCAGATGGTTGTTCACACAACCTCGAGATCTACGCCAGTAAACGCGCCCCATCGTTACTAGTGTACGCGCCTCTTCGTTGATAGTGTAAGAGGGCCCACACTGACGCACCTCCATACAGGTGCCAAGCGACTGTTTGCCAGAAAAGAGCAAGAAGATAGAGTGACGTACTATACCCATCTGCTATTTTTGACCAGACGTGTCAGACTGAACTTGACAGAGAAAGGAGATAAATAAATACACCAAATAATATTACAAGCGGTGTTCGTATTTTCGCTTCATTTTTTGTGCTCAAGGATAGATCAGACTACTACAATGCTCGGGGACTGCCCAGACCACTGCAATGCTCGGGGACTGCCCAGACCACTGCCGTGCTCGGGGACTGCCCAGACCATGGCCATGCTCGTGGACTGCCCAGACCACTACCGTGCTCGGGGACTGCTCCGACAACTTATGTGCTCGGGGACTATCCCGACCACTGCTCGGAGAATGGTTCTCCTCGGCTACATGTGATTTGTACTCACATACAGTTGAGAGACATTTATTTAGACCTTGCTACAAGGCTCATACCTCGCCTTCCAGCAAGCTCGGGGACTACGTCGGTACGATGCACCTGCCGGTGCATCTCATTTTTGTTTGTACGACAATTGGGTTCTCAACTTAAGTGGGAATTCTCTTTAGACCCTGGCACCACGTGCCTACGTCACCTACTACCAGGCTCGGGGACTAAGTGGGCACACTTTACCTTGCGGTGAATGTGTTTGTTTTTCGACCCCTACGCCTCTGACGTTCAAGGACGCTATGCTTCAAGACCACTTACATTTCTTTCCAGAAATACATGTGGGCACACTTCTTAGGACGGAAATCTTTTTCTTTTTTCTTAAGAGCACCATACATTCTTCGGACAATTTACTTCTCCGGCGATGACGGTGGTCAGAGATGTCAAGGACTCAAGCCTTACTTGTCGGAGAAGGTTAAAATGGCGTGTCGCAGCATAATACATGGTGCTCGAGGACTAGCTGTAGGGGTATTAACCCCTATACCCTTACAGCTAGGCTTGGGCCAGCCCGGATCGATGGGTCTGGTCCACCAAAAGACGACGTGCGGCCCAGCCAACCTGATCGGAGTCCCGCACAAGGAGTCAAGGCAGATTTGGCGATCAAGCAAGATCATGGTCGGTTAGAATAGGAATCCTTATCCGGCCACATATGGCAATTGTAACTGGCTAGGATTAGTTTCCAGATCTGTAACCCTGCCCCTCGGACTATATAAGGCAGGCAGGGGATCCCTCTAAAAAACATCTCTCATTGACATATAGCAATACAAATCAGACGTAGGACGTAGGTATTACACCTTCTTGGTGGCCGAACCTGGATAAAACTTCGTGTCTGTCTTGCATCACCGTCTTGTTTGTGGCTTGCGCATCTGTCTGTCGACAATCTACTACCTTGGGCATACCCCTAGGTAGACTGCCGACCATATTTCATCGACAGCGTCGGTGCGGAGGAGGAGTCCGAGCCGGCCACAACATGAGGAAGGAGAAGCCTAACCAGCGGGCTTGGTCGGTCAGTGGCAGAAGGAGGCATGCGGTCTACGGGAGCGGGCGTGCGGCTGGGCCGGCGCCTTGCTGGGCCGCGCGAGCTGATCATTGCGGCGCGCCAGGGAGAAGGCAAGCTGGGCTTCGGCCCAAGCGGGGAAGAGATCGTCAGCCTTGGAAGGAAAGAAGCGGCCACGGGCAGCAGTAGGCCTACGGGCCAAAACAGAGGAAGGAGAAAGGATTTTATTCTTTTCTTTTTCCATTTTTTTCCAAAGAAATTTTGAAGGCAAAATTCAAATCAAGTTCAAATTTGAGTTCAAATCAAACCATTCCAAAAATTAATATGCAGCAGCATGAATGCACACACATGGTCATTGACCTATTTTTTATTTTAATTCGATAAAATTATTATTTTTCTAAATTCAAATGCCCACAAAATACTTAGTTAACCAATTTCCTCCTAGTTTAAAATGTTGTAAAATCTAGGGTGTTACAATTCTACCCCCCTTAAAATAAATCTCATCCTCGAGATTCGGACGATGCTTACTCAAATAACTGCGGGTATGCTTTCCTTAGATCCTCTTCTCTTTCCCAAGTAGCCTCATCTTCTGTATACCGATTCCACTGAACCTTACACATCTTTATAACTCGGCTCCTTGTAACTCTTTCTGCCGTCTCCAAAATCCTTACCGAAAACTCCTCATATGTGAGATCTTCCTTAACTATAAGCTCCTCTAATGGTATCTACTCCTCAGGTACTCACAAACACTTCTTTAGCTGAGACACATGGAACACATCATGTACACCTGACAAACTCTCAGGCAATTCCAACTGATAAGCTACTTCACCACGTCTCTCCAAAATTTTGAAAGGTCCAATATACCTTGGTGCCAACTTTCCCTTCATGTTAAACCTTTTCACACTTCTCATAGGGTTCACCATCAAGTAGACATAATCACCTACTTCAAAAACTAATTCTCTTCTTCTAGTGTCGGCATAGCTCTTCTGTCGAGACTGAGCTACTCTCAAGTTATCTCTGATCATCCTTACTTGCTCTTCTGCGTCTCTCAAAACATCTGGTCCGAACACTTGAGTTTCTCCCATTTGATTCCAAAACAACAGGGTTCTACACTTTCGTCCATAGAAAGCTTTGAAAGGTGCCATATTGAGACTTTTCTGATAACTGTTGTTATACGAGAACTCTGCATAAGGCAAACTCTTGTCCCAACTTGTACCATACTGCAACGCACAAGCTCTCAACATATCCTCTAATATTTGATTAATTCTCTCAGTTTGCCCATCTGTTTGAGGATGATATGCTGTACTAAAATTTAACTTGGTTCCCAATGAACTATGTACTTGCTACCAAAAATGAGATGTAAATTGGGTACCTCGATCAGACACAATTTTCTTGGGAACCCCATGCAGACAAACTATCCTCTCCATATATAACGCAGCCAATTGGGGACCAGTATAGGTAGTCTTGACCGGTAAGAAGTGAGCAACCTTAGTTAACCAATCTACTATTACCTAAATCGAATCATAACCTCTCTGAGTACGTGGTAACCTGACTATAAAATCCATACCAACTTCTTCCCACTTCCACTCAGGTATCTTCATTGGTTGCAGCAATCCTGCAGGTCTTTGGTGTTCGGCTTTGACTCTCTGACATGTATCACACAAAGCAACATATTAAGCAACATCTCTCTTTAGTCCGTACCACCAATACTTCTCTTTCAAATCTAAATACATCTTAGTACTTCTAGGATGAATAGAGTAAGTAGACTGATGCGCCTCATGAAGAATTGCCTCTTGTAAAGCCTTATCCTCAAACACACATAGCCTTTTCCCAAACCAAAGAGTTCCATTGTCATCCATATGGAATCCTGGTGCCTTACCCATCACTATGTTTTCCACTATCTCTCTCAACTTCGCATCTTGTAACTGTCCTTTACGTATTTCTTGCTCCAATTTAGGCTCCAACACCAACTCCATTGCATTAGTGACAAATCCTAAATTCAGTCGCTCAAACTTAGCACACAACTCACTTGACATCGATGTCACTTGCACCTCATTGGCATAACTCTTCCTACTAAGAGCATCAGCGACAACATTCGCCTTTCCAGGATGATAGTGTACCTCCAGATCATAATCTTTGATCAACTCTAACCATCAACGCTATCTCATATTTAGATCCATCTGAGTGAAAATGTACTTTAGACTCTTGTGATCAGTATAGATGTCACTCTTATGTCCAATGAGATAGTGCCTCCATATCTTCAAAGCATGAACTACTGCTGCTAACTCCAAGTCATGAGTAGGATAGTTCAACTCATGCTTTCTCAACTGATGGGAAGCATAAGCCACTACTCTGCCCTCTTGCATAAGGACACATCCGAGACCCTGACGAGATGCGTCACAATAGATAGAAAAACTCTTGTTCAAATCTGGCAAAACCAATACTGGGGCTGTAGTCAACCTCTTCTTCAACTCTTCAAAGTTAGCCTGGCACTTCTCGGACCACACAAACTTAGCATTTTTCTCCAACAAAGCTGTCATAGGCTTGGCAAGCTTAGAGAAACATTCAATGAACCTTCTGTAGTATCCAGCTAATCCCAGGAAACTACAAATCTCTCCCACATCCATTGGTGGTTTCCAATTCAATATATCTTTCACCTTACTTGGATCTACTGCAATTCCACCATTAGAGACAACATGGCCTAGGAAAGAAACTTCCTTCAACCAGAATTCACACTTGCTTCGTTTAGCATACAACTTGTGTTCTCTGAGCTTATGCAAGACCAACCTTAGATGTTCAGCATGCTCTTCTTCTATTTTGGAGAATATCAATATATCATCAATGAATACCACCACAAACTTATCCAAAAACTCCATGAACACCTTGTTCATCAAATACATAAAGTAGGCAGGTGCATTGGTCAAACCAAAGGACATAACAGTGTACTCATACAAACCATACCTCATAGTAAAAGCTATCTTGGGTATGTCAGTTGCACGAATCTTCAATTGATGATAGCCAGAACGAATATCAATCTTAGAGAAAACACAAGCACCTCTCAACTGATCAAACAAATCATCAATTCTAGGCAACGGATACTTATTCTTGATAGTAACCTCATTGAGCGACCAATAATCAATACACATCCTCTGAGTACCATCCTTCTTGTCAACAAATATAACCGGTGCTCCCCAAGGTGACGAGCTAGGACGAATAAAACCTTTCTCCTGTAACTCCTTAATTTGTTTCTTAAGTTCTTCTAATTCCTTAACCCCCATTCTATATGGACGCTTAGCTATAGGTGCAGTTTGAGGTAATAATTCAATAATAAAGTCAATGTCATGGTTAGGTGGCAAACCTGGCAAGTCATCGGGAAACACATCTGGAAATTCATCCACCACTGGATCCTCCTGGTTGCCGCTATCACCGAGCTGGTTCACAGTAGCTGTCGGCTGCGCTTGTATTACAACATCAACCCTAATTCTTTCTCCATTCGGTGCGGTCACCACAACTACCTTCTCCTTACACTGAATCACTGCTTGTTGTTGCATCATCCAGTCCATACCCAGAATCACATCTATAACAGATGCTCTCAACACAATGGGGCTCACTTTAAACTCTACCCCCCTTAAGAATAGACTAGTAAGTAGACAACGATATGAAGCTTGCATACTTCCACCCGGTGAGTTTACTAATATGGGATTTTGGATGGCACATAATGGTATGCTATGATTCCTAACAAATGCTTGCGATATGAATGAATGCGAAGCTCCAGAATAAAAAAGAACAGTGGCAGGGGTTGAGTTGACATTGAACGTACTGAGCATGACTTCTGGCTCTACAAGCGTCATATCAGTAGACACATGGTTCACATTTCCTATGTTGGGTGTTGGCTTCTGTGGCGTTCCCTTCTAATTACTCTTCTGACCCTGGGGTGTCTGCTGATTCTGCTTCATGGGGCAATGATTAGCATAATGCCCAACTTCTCCACAACAATAGCATACGTTGGGGGTACTAGGTGCACTGGTCTTCATGGGAGTGTAGTTGGGTGTTCCCTACCGTGGTGTCTGCGGTCCACTCTGCTGCTGAGGACGCTGATTGCTAACTTGCTGCTGGTTCGGGTTGCGCTGAGGATACTAACCACGATTCCACTGACTGGGTGGTCCCTAAAATCTCTGCTGGAAGCCTTGCTGAGGATTGGTACGAGGACGAGTATTACTTCCAAAGGCCTGGCCCTGAAGCCTCCTCTTCTTGGCCTCCATTTCTTTGCGCTTGTTGTCAATAACAATAGCATGATTCACCAACGTCTGAAAATTGGGATAGGTATTGGACATAAGCTGGAGCTGCAGACCATCATACAAACCTTTGAGAAAGCAGCATTGCTTGTCAGCATCATCAGCCACTTCATTTGGAGCATAACGTGACAACTGAGCAAACTTGTCACGGTACTCAGCGATGGACATGGATCCTTGCTTCAGAGCTCTGAATTCCTCCTGCTTGAGCTCTATCAGTCCCTATGGTATGTGATAAGATCTGAAATTCTCTTTGAACTCCTACCAGGTAACAGGAGGAGCGTTGGCGGGGCATCCATACTCGAATGACTCCCACCAGTCTTGAGCTTCTCCCTGGAGCTGTCCTGAAGCGTACAACACCTTCTGTTGATTATCACATTGTGCTATGTTGAGCTTCCTCTCCACTGCACGAAGCCAATCATCTGCTTCCAGTGGATCAGTGGCACGAGAGAACACCGGGGGACAACCCTTCAAGAATTCACCACGCTTATCACGTGGTGCTCCACCACCCTATTGGTTCTGCTGATTCTGCACCAACGTTTGCATGAGCTACGTTTGTACTGCCAAGAGTTGTTCAATAGTCGGTGGTGGTGGCGGTGGATGTGGGGGAACACCTCCACGACCTCGGCCTCTTCCTCTTCCAGACATCTTCTATCAAACATTCAAAATTTAGAAATCTCCAAGTTAGAATACATTCTGAAAATTTTCTGGACGAGTCTCAACATCAGCAGCTCTGTAAAACAGTCATATCTCGAGTTCCAGAATCCCAAATAAGGCGTACTTTATATGGTTGGAAAGTTTAAGAAAGTAGCTACAACTTTTATTCAGATAACATTACCAGATTCTGTCGTTAGTTTACTCAAAAACAGGATACAACCGAAACTGTCTCCAGATTC
The DNA here is from genome assembly GCF_019320115.1 of Miscanthus floridulus. Taxonomy (NCBI): domain Eukaryota; kingdom Viridiplantae; phylum Streptophyta; class Magnoliopsida; order Poales; family Poaceae; genus Miscanthus; species Miscanthus floridulus. Next base: position 86,617,996 of record NC_089584.1, on the reverse strand, counting down.
CAGACTGCACAGAGACTTTAACTTGAAACAGAGATATCTCACGAACCAGATCAGATATGGGGGTGATTCTAGAGGCATTGGAAAGATGCTTAAGTATAGTTGTTCCCATAAAAATTTCATAATCTTTGGTCATGTAGATTTTAATTGGCATTAAGATAAAGACAGACTACTCCGAGAAACAGATTCAGAGAGAACAAGATGTAACATACCCAACTATTCATTTATTGACCCAATCTTTAATATTCTTAACTATGGAACTTGCGGACATGCCCACAAAGTTCCAGCACACATTACAAAGATCCAACTCACACATAAACATAATAACAAATCAACTAAACACACCAATGTTCACACCGCACTAATAGACTCGACTAGACTCAACTTAACTCGTTCTACTATCGTGTTATTACATAAAGAGGGACTCCAACATCTATGAGCGATGCTTATGGGGAAGCTCCTCATACATCTTTGGCAAATTGAGGCACACCCTTTGTTCGTCTATCACCTACCGGTGCCTCTTGATAGTTTCCTGCTGCGCCTTCAATTGATTCTCCAATCGGCGAATCTTTGACAGAGACTCAAAGCCAAAGTGTACCATCGCCTGGGTGGTTGGATCCGTGCCCTGCGGGTCCATCATCGCCCATCCCAATTTTGGGTGTTGGTGAGGGAGGAATCAATATTGATCATCCTTCATGTCCTCGAATCGGCGACCACGGAGGCCTATGCAAGCTTCAGCGGCTGCATCTTCTATGCCTTCCTCCATGGTTGCTCGGTGACCATAGTGCGCATAGTTTGAATCCAGCTGATAAGCGCCTTTCTGTTCATCCTTGATGGTGATGCACACCCTGGTCTTCCAATAGGTATCTTCAAGAGGGTGTGTATGTTCTTCACAAACGTATTCCACAGCTACATCCCAGTCGCTGTAGTAGGTCTGAAGCATGCTCATGAGTCGGTGATGTGAAACAGAGGATTCACATCCTGGCTTATACCACACCTTTGTTGTCCACCCCAGGGGCGGGATCGGCTCATCTTCTTCAACAATATCTTCCTCTTCATTTTCGGACAAGTCGACGACCTCGACTTCTTGGGGTTCCTCCTGAACGGGCTCAGGCATAGGTATTGGTGTTGGCGGATCGAATTCCTGTTCCTTGGGTTCTTCCTCCTTAGGCTCCATGGACAAACCTTGAGGTGGGTAGTACCCTCCAGTGCTGATGCGGGTAGTCCTGTGGGCACGAGGCATCTATAGAATTAGACTTAGTTAGATTAGGTTAGAAGCAATAATTTTCATAATAGAATAAGGCAAAAGAAGCATAAAACTTTAGCAAATATCAAGGGTGAGATAGAAAGCATGAAACGAGTGAAGCAAAAGAAGCTAAAAACGACCATTGCTAACTAGGCTTGCGTCCTACAATCAACACAGCTCTGATACCAATCTGTCACACCCAATTTTAAGGATAAAATGGAGTGCAAAATCTTATGTGCGCCCAGATATCAGTCACACACATAAGCCGACAAATTATGAATAGTATCATCACAAATGTTTATTACATCACAAATATGACAGAGTTATCACATAAATATAGCGGAAATAATAAAAAGATCTCTCGCGGAAGCTCCATATCATAGGGACGTTGACTGATTAACCACAAGACTAGTAGTCCTCAGGAAAATCATCATACCCATGATCATCTGTTACCCATCCGGTATTTTTATCCAAATAATGAAAATAAACAAGCGTAAGTACATGTCGTACTCAACAAGTGTAACATGGGGTTCATGAGGCTCAAAGGCTTGACACAGGTTTAATAGCGTGCAACTTTTAGTTGTCATAATTTTAGCTTAAGAGTAGCAACAAGTTATTTCAATTCCCAACGCAGAACACATGATCAAATGTAAACATGATTAATGAATATCATAAACAGATAAGGTTTAATGTTCATCTATTCCATAAATGTTCTAATGCCGCTCGTGACTGTGAGCACGGCTGATATACCAGTTTTACACTCTGCAGAGGTTGTACACTTTCATTGTGAGTTGTGATACCCATATGCCCGGGTTTAAAACTCCCAAAACACTTCAAGGTGAGCAGGCAGGGGTCAGTATGAAGCCTTTCAAAGGTTCATCTAACAAGTTAGGGCCATTAGATTCACTCGGCAAACAGTTATAGGAACCCCCCCTGTCAAATGTCACAATTCCTTCACGGCTATACACATAAGAGTAGAGGTTGTCCTATACCCGATTCGTCAAGCCATTCTTACGCCAGTAAAGGTAACCACTAACAAGCTAGAAAAAGTCCTTATACTGAGCTAAAGCCAGAGCCATATAGCCCTCACAGCTGTACTGTAAGTCCCGGATGATCACTTACAGATAAGTCCTTAGGGAGAGGAATCTAAAGCATTTAGAAAGTAGCTAAACACTCCAGCCCCCTGTTTCCATGTTGCTAAAAGTCATATTTTAATGTTTATTGCATATACCATTAGTCAAGTTACAAGATCATGGTTTCATTGAGCTATAGCAAAGCTACCCAAATGCATAACCCATAGGTGACAAGGTAATAGTTCAATTCTAGGAAATTCCTAACAAGATGACACTTGCAACATGAATTTAATAAATTCAAGTGATTAGGAAACAAGGATGATCCCATGCTATACTTGCCTTGAGTAAAGTACTTCTACTGGTCTTGCTCATCAAAGTCGTACCCTTGATCTCCCACGAACTGCTCACCGTCTATAGTCGTTAACCACAGCAACATACAAGCATCTAGGAGCAAACATGCAAAGCAAACAAGGCTACAGATTAGAGCTGTACACCAACAGCAAAGAATCAAGATGAAAAGTTTGGAAAATGAATCTACGATTCGCTACGAACACACAGACGCGAAGATCACAAAAATCGGATCTAAAACAGAAAAGTTATGGATTAAACAAGTTTTCCTATAGCAAAATAATAAATTAAATCTAAGCTTGAATTTTAGAAGTTGGAAATATACTTTACAGTAGCATGAATATGTAGATCACTTAATTATGAACCTAACGCAACTTGAACGGATCAAATCGGAGTTAAAACGAAGAAGTTATGGCTAAAACAAAAGCAATGGCAATTCTGTAAATAGCTGAAAACATATTTTAATCTAACCGAACCAAAATACGCTTTCTAAAGAAAGAAACAAAATCTGTAAAAGCGCTTTGGACTGTGGGTTAACACCGAAATATTTATAAGGACGTATTTGCAAAATCGGCAGCGAAGGGGTATCCTTCGATCTGAACCATTGGATTAGATCCGAATGGCTTAGATCAGATTCGGCGGAAGAGAGAGAATGACATGCGCCGAAATAGTGCCGGCGGCGACTGAGCGATGGTGGCGCCATGAGTGACTCGCTGGAGCACTCGGTTCTTGGCCCACAGTGCACGGTTTTTCAAACGGAGACACTCGAGAGAGAGGAGGGGATGGGGATCTCACCCGAACCGAAATTGGTGAGCGGGAGGCAGCGAAGGCGGCGCGGCGCTCGGTGGATGGCGGCGGTCGATGGCGGCACTCGAGTGTGGTGCGGCTGTGGCTGCTAGGGCAAAAAATCTGGACGTCAGATGGGATAGGAGACAGAGGAGGGGCGCGGCGCTATTTATGTTGAGGGATACTTGAGCGGCATGCCACCTCGGAGGTCGTAGAAGCTCTGGACTCGGCGTCGGTGCGGAGGAGGAGTCTGAGTCGGCCATGACGTGAGGAAGGAGAAGCCTGACCAGCGGGCCCAGCCGGTTAGTGGCGGAAGGAGGCGCGCGGTCTACGGGAGCGAGCGTGCGGCTGGGCCGGCGCCTTGCTGGGCCGCACGAGCTAGTCATTGCGCCACGCCAGGGAGAAGGCAAGCTGGGCTCCAGCCCAAGCGGGGAAGAGAGCGTCGGCCTAGGAAGGAAAGAAGCGGCCACGGGCAGCAGCAGGCCTATGGGCCGAAACAGAGGAAGGAGAAAGGATTTTATTCTTTTCCTTTTCCAATTTTTTTTCCAAAGCAATTTTGAAGGCAAAATTCAAATCAAGTTCAAATTTGAGTTCAAATCAAACCATTCCAAAAATTAATATGCAGCAGCATGAATGCACACACATGGTCATTGACCTATTTTTGATTTTAATTCAATAAATTATTATTTTTCTAAATTCAAATGCCCACAAAATACTTAGTTAACCAATTTCCTCCTAGTTTAAAATGTTGTAAAATTTAGGGTGTTACACTAACAAGAGTGTTTACACAGACGCAACATGTGGTAGCACCGGACTCTTCCTAGGTTCGACCCAAAAACACGTTCTAGAAGCTCTAGGTGTGATTTTATCAAGCATCGGACTCTGGGCGTCGGCTAGTCCGATGGTCACGCCTGGCTAGGTCCGATGGTGGTGATCAACACATGACTAAGGGTTGTTGGGTGGCAATGGTCGATTTGATTTGAATGGGTTGCATGGCAGTGCAGGAGTGGTCGCAACAGGGCATCAGACCCTGCGTCGAACAGTCCGATGGCCTTGTGTAGCCGAGTCCGACGGTCACTTATGTGACCTAACGGCTCTATCTCATGGTGGCACCAGGTGGGCTTACGCTCTTGGCACTTTCACATACTTGACATCCTTATGAGCCTAAGCAAAGACCTCCCGCTCATCTCCATCATTGATTCATCATCATTGTGAGATTGAGAGTGATTCCTAGTGCAATTGCTTGAGTGATTGCATCTAGTGGCACTTGGGAATTGTTGTGGCTGCGAAATTCTTGTTACTCTTTGTGGTTGCCGCCACCTAGATGGCTTGGAGTAGTGGAGGAGCATTAGCACGAGTTAGTGATTGTTCATGGCCATCTCTCGGTGATTGTGAGGGGTCTTATACCTTCCCCGATGGAGAGCCAAAAGATAACTCTACTGGATTGCTCGTGTCATTGAGTTACCTCACTTATGGGTAGGTTCTAGCGGCACCCAAGTGTTGGGCTAGGTTTGTGGAACACCTATTAGCCACCAAACCACCAAGTGTTGGTCGACACAATGGGGACTAGCATGCCGGCAAGCACGTGAACCTGAGGAGAAAATCTTGTGTCAAATTGTGGTTGGAATTCTTTCGGTGATTCATTTAGCATTCATTGATTGGTTCATCATCTCTTGCCACGGTGGTATAATCACCTCACTCACTCTCTTGTATTTACATTCTAGTGAAGCTAAGCTCTTTAGTGTAATTAGTTTTGAGAGCTAGCTTGTTTTATGAGTAGTTTGGTTAGTGAGGCTCTTTAGTCTAGTCTTTGAGTGCTCACTAACTTAGTTGGTAGTGTCTTAGCCTTTGCTTGTCATAGAGATCATGGTCAACTAGAATTATGGTGTAGGTGGCTTGCAACCCTTGCAGAGCTAGAGCAAAATTGCATTTCACCATTTAGGTTACTAACCATTTGCTCTAGTGAATTTGTAGAGAATTTTTATAGACTATTCAACCCCTCTAGCTATTTAGGACCTTTCAAGTGGTATCAGAGCCATGGTCACCATTTGATTAAGGATTCACAACCTTCGGTGTCAAAAGATAACTCAAATAGTGTTCAACCATGTTGGGGGTAAACCACCACACTTTGATGGAACATGTTATGATTATTGAAAGAGAAAGATGAAGATGTATTTGGGTTCAATCGATGACAAGGTGTGGGATGTGACCGAGAGTGATTTTGTGATTCTTGATCCCACCAATCCTACCCCAAGAGAGCTAGAGAATAAGCAATGCAACATAATGGCGCTCAACACCATCTACAATGCCATTGACTCAAAGGTGTTTGAGCAAATCAAAGATCTTGAGAGAGCTAGTGAGGTTTGGAAAAGATTGGAGGAGACTTATGAGGGCACTCCGGCGGTCAAGAGTGCAAAATTGTACATTCTCAAGGACAAGTTGATAAGCTTTAAGATGAAGGATAACGAGAGCATTTTGGAGATGTTCCATAGATTACAAGTCGTTGTCAATGATCTCAAGAGTTTGGGTGAGAAGGTACAAGATGATGATTTCTCTCATCGGTTCTTGATGTGCCTACCTCTAAGGTTTGAAACATTGAGATTGATCATCATAAGAAGAGGATTGAAGGACATAACCCCTAACCAAGTACTAGATGATGTCATGACACAAGAGACATACCATATAGAAAGGGAGGGGGTTGATCAAGATGAGAAGAAGGATGAGGACAAGAAGAAGAAGAGTGTAGCATTCAAGGCTAGCCCATCATCCAAGAGCAAGGGCAAAGCAAAGAAAGTAGAATCAAGTGATGATGAAGATGCTAGTGACATTGATGATGAAGCCATGGCTCTCTTTGTGCGCAAGATGGGCAAATTTATGAAGAAGAAAGGCTATGGTGCAAGAAAGAGAAGAGATCACAACAAGGAGTATGTGAGAAGAAGCTACAAATGCAAGAGCAAGGATCACGTGCTAGCGGATTGTCCTACACAATAGTGATAATGATGAGTATGAGAAGAAGAAAGAAAAGAAGGAGAAGAAGGAGAAGAAAGAAAAGAAGATGACATTCAAGAAGAAGAAGAAGGGTGGAGGCTATGTGGTCACTTGGGATAGTGATGGCTCTTTGGATGATGATGACTCTAGTGATATGACAAGAAATCCATCAAGAAGGCACTAGCTAGCATCGCCATCAACAACAAGCCTTCCATCTTCGACACTCCATCGACTTGCCTCATGGCGAAGCCCACCAAGGTAAATATATGATGTGAGTGATAATGATGATTGTGAAAGTGATTATTGTAGGAGTGATGATGATGATGATGAGTAATCAAAGGAGGAGCTCATGGATATGTTAGAGCATTTTCATACTTGCTTTGAGATGAAGAGAAAGGAGTGCAAAGAATTGCGTAAGAAGGTTAAATCTCTTGAGCAATCCTTTAATGAGCTCAATACCACTCATGAGAGTCTAATGGAAGCCCATGAGAAGATTGGCAAAGCTAACTCTAAGCTTGAAAAAGCTCACTTCTCTCTCCTTGAGCAAGCCAAGAAGGAGGTCATTGTGACTTGTGACGTGGGCTCCACATGTGATCTAATCAATGAATCTTTCTTTGAGCCTATTGTTGTTGCTCCTACTAACCCTTCTTGTAGAACTTCCATTTCTACCTCATCTACTAGTGATGGTTTCACTTGTGATGCCACATTAATAGTTGAGAAAGAAACCCTCAAGAAGGAGGTGTATGAGCTCACTCGTGCATTAGGCAATGCCTATGGTGGAGATGTCCTCTTGCTAAAGTGCTTGGGTAGCCAAAGGTTTTCTCTCAATAAAGAGGGATTAGGCTATACCCCCAAAAATGGTAAGGCGGCCCTTGTCACTCACAAGACTAGTTTTGTGAGGGGCAATGGTTGGTTTTGCAATAGATGCAAGCAAGTTAGGCACATAGAGTAATACTGCAAGAACAAGAACAAGCAAACTAATGTATCCTCAATTAAGTTTGATTCTTGTTATTTGCTTACCAAAGGTGCCAATGGTGTTGCTAAGTTCATTGGTACTCTAATTGTGGGCTCAAAGAAGAAAGCCATTTTGGTGCCAAAGACCTTAGTTACTAACCTTTAAGGACCCAAGCAAGTTTGGGTACCTAAAAAGAATTGATGTTCTTTTATAGGTCAATTATAAAGCCAGAGGAAGGCATTAGGTGCTTGATAGTGGTGCACACAACACATGATTGGTGATTCAAGAATGTTCAATTCAATCAACATAAATGATAGCAATGGGGTTGATAGTATAACATTTGGTGATAATGGCAATGGCAAGGTCAAAGGGCTTGGTAAGATTGCAATATCCAATGACTTGAGCATATCCACTGGGTTGCTAGTAGAGAGCTTGAACTTCAACCTTTTGTCAGTAGCACAACTATGTGATCTTGGTTTCAAGTGCATATTTGGTGTGGATAATGTAGAGATCATAAGTGTAGATGCTCACTAAGTCTAGCATGGGTTGGTTATGGTATAGAAGGCTTGGTTATGTTGGAATGAAACAATTGAACAAATTGATTAAGCATGATCTAGTAAGGGGCTTGAAGGATGTCACATTTGAGAAGGATAAGCTATGTAGTGCATGTCAAGCCAGAAAACAAGTTGGTAACACACCCTAAGAAGAGCATGATAAGGACATCTAAGGCATTTGAGTTATTGCACATGGATTTGTTTAGGCCAACAACATATACTAGTATTGGTGGCAATAAGTATGGCTTTGTGATAGTGGATGATTATACAAGATATATAAGGGTAGTCTTTCTTGTTGACAAGAGTGATGTCTTTGCTACATTCAAGTCATTTATTAAGAGAATTCACAATGAGTTTGAAACTACAATCAAGAAAGTGAGAAGTGACAATGGTAGTGAATTAAAGAATACCAGAATTGATGAGTTATGTGATGAATTTGGAATTAGACATCAATTCTCAGCCTAGTACACTCCACAATCAAATAGCCTTGTTGAGAGGAAGAATAGAACACTCATTGATATGGCAAGATCTGTGCTTAGTGAGTATAATGTGAGTCATTCTTTTTGGGCCGAAGCAATCAACATGGCTTGCTACTATAGCGATCGCCTCTATTGTCATCCATTGAAAGAGAAGACCCCATATGAGCTATTGAATGATAGAAAGCCCAACATTGCATACTTTAGAGTCTTTGGTTGCAAATGCTACATTTTGAAGAAATGCACTAGATTGAGCAAATTTGAGAAGAAATGTGATGAAGGGTTCTTACTTTGTTACTTCACTACTAGCAAGGCCTATAGAGTTTGGAATTTGGCTAGTGGTACTCTTGAGGAGGTTCATAATGTTGAATTTGATGAAACCAAGGGTTCCCAAGATAAAGATGAGAATCTAGATGATGTGAGAGGGACTTAATTGGTAAATACACTGAAGAATATGGACATTGGTGATATAAGGCCTAGAGAAGTGATTGATGTTGAAGATGACAAGAATCAAGTGCTATCTAACTAAAATGTGCAAGCTAGTGGTTCTTATGATCAAAGTTAAGCTAGTGCAAGTGATGACAAATAGCAAGATCAACAATAAGTGGCTAGTTCATCATCTTAACCAAATGATCAACCAAGTGCAAGCAATCCAGTTCAAGTGCTCCAACCAACCAATGTTGCAAGATATCATCCATTGGACTCTATAATTGGTGATATGTCAAGAGGTGTGCAAACAAGATCAAGATTGACACCATTTTGTGAACATTTCTCATTTGTGTCATCCATTGAACCAAAGAAGATAGATGAAACTTTGAAGGATGTTGATTGGGTCAATGCCATGCATGAAGAGCTAAACAACTTCACAAGATATCAAGTATGGGATTTAGTTTAGAGTCCTAAGGATTATAATACAATTGGAACAAAGTAGGTCTTTCGGAACAAGCAAGATCAAGATGGGATAGTAGTAAGGAACAAAGCAAGATTTGTAGTACAAGGCTATACACAAGTTGAAGGTCTTGACTTTGGTGAAACATATGCCCTGGTTGCAAGATTGGAAGCAATTAGGATTTTGCTAGCCTATGCTTGTGCCCACAACATCAAATTGTACCAAATGGATGTGAGAGTACATTTCTCAATGGGTACATCAATGAGCTTGTGTATGCAGAACAACCATCCGGTTTTGAAGATGAGAAGAAGCCCAACCATGTCTACAAGTAGAAGAAGGCATTGTATGGATTGAAGCAAGCACCTAGAGCATGGTATGAGAGGTTGAGGGACTTCCTACTCTCTAAGGGTTTCAAAATAGGCAAGGTTGACACCACTCTCTTCACCAAGAAGATAGGCAATGACTTGTTTGTGTTGCAAATATATGTGGATGATATCATATTTGGATCAACCAATCAAGATTTTTGTGATGAGTTTAGAAAGATGATGGCAAATGAGTTTGAGATGTCCATGATTGGAGAGCTTAGTTACTTCCTTGGTCTTTAAATCAAGCAAATGAAGAATGACACATTTTTGAGTCAAGGCAAGTACATAAAAGACATGCTTAAGAGGTTTGGAATGGATGATGCAAAGGCAATTAGTACACCAATGGGGACAAATAGAAACTTGGATAGTGATGCTAGTAGCAATATGGTAGATCAAAAGATGTATCAGTCTATGATTAGAAGCCTACTCTAAGTGACCGCATCAAGACCGACTGTGATGTTTAGTGTATGCATGTGTGCAAGATTTCAAGCCTCACCAAGAGAAAGTCACTTGAAGACAACAAAGAGAATATTGAGGTATTTGAAGCATACACAAAATGTTGAATTGTGGTATCCCAAAGGAGCTAGATTTGAGTTTATTGGATATTCGAACTCCGATTATGTGGGATGCAAAGTTGAGGGCAAGAGTACATCGGGCACATGTGAAGTTGGGAAGATCACTTGTGTCTTGGTCATCAAAGAAGTAAAATAGTGTAGTACTTTCAACCACCGAAGCGGAGTACATTTTGGCCGGTAGTTGTTGTACTCAATTACTTTGGATGAAGGCTACTTTGAGTGATTTTGGAATCAAGTTCAAACAAGTGCCATTGCTATGAGATAATGAGAGTGCCGTGAATCTCACCAATAACCTAGTTCAATATTCAAGAACAAAGCATATAGATGTTCGCCATGATTTCATAAAAGATCATCAACAAAAAGGGGATATTTGAATTGAGAGTATGGGCACTGAAGATCAACTTGCCAACATATTCACCAAGCCACTTGATGAGAAGAGGTTTTGCAAGCTAAGGAATGAGTTAAACATATTGGATTTCTCAAATATGTGTTGATGCACCCCCACTTATATGGCATGCCTCTCCTTCGAACAAACAAAGGTAAAATTGTTTGGCATGGCATACATCCTTTTCTAAGGACTTGTTTAGTGCATCTAATCATTCCTATCATGTCTTAGGCTCATTCATGAAAATCAAATGAATTTTATGCTTGTAAGGTACCACTATTGCTTTTATGATTGACATAATCTAGTGGTAGCATATGATATGTTTATAGGCTTGTGAACCTAGTGTCTAATCTAAAAAATGAACTATAAGTGTTTAACTCAACATTGTCAAGATAACCCTTGAAATGAGGTGTGAAGAAGCTTGCCATTGGATCAAACCAAGTTAAATATCTTTGGTGCTTGATCTAGATTAAACCAAACATAGGAAAATGATCCTCACTTCACATGGTTTCACACTAACTTATCTAAAATTTGAGCTCACCTTTTGTGTTAATTAATGACAAAGGGGGAGAGAAATTCCCAAAGATAATTAAAGGGGAGTGAATTACAAAGATGGATAGGGAATTGACAAAGGAAGGAGATAAATTAAAATTTGAAGCACACAAGTAGGGAGAGCAAGCTCATAAACTTGTATGTTGCATTTGGATGTGCATTACATATGTTTGCTTGCATGGCATAAGTTTTTAAATTCCATATCCATGCTTGTGTGGTGTATGCTAGATGGTAAAAAAATGACTGATGTAATGAAAACTAGCATGCATAGGATAGCTAGACACTTGATTTGTTTCTACAAGTGGTACTAGAACCTTGCTTCCAATATTGATCTCATGAGATATATAGTGTTTTTAGTTTTCAAGTGATATCTAGCAAACCATGGTGCTAAGGATGGTGTTCAAATAGCAACTCCGATTGGTATCATGCTTCAAATGTCCATTCTTTACACCTTAGCATCATTTTGTAGTCATTACTCTCTCATACTTCCTAATCCATGCATATGTGCAAGCTTTCAAATCCAAACTCTTAGCACATATGTAGGGGGAGCTAATGCTACCAATTCGGGTTTATGAAACTTGTCCATATCCTTTACACATGGTAAAATGCTTGGGCAAGCAACATGAATCCAAAAAGATTTTATTGAATATCTTTGTGAAAGGTTGTCATCAATTATCAAAAAAGGAGAGATTGAAAGCCCTGGTTTGATTTTAGATAATTGATGAAACCTAATTGGACTAATCCTTGCATCTAAGTGTCTGACTAGATAGGGTGGTCCAATCCAAGTGGTGGAGCAAGATAAAGTCCATGGAGGTGAAGATGGACATGAGATGATGGTGATCAAGCTCCAACTTGGAAAAGAAGAAAGAGAAAAACAAAAACCAAGTGTTTATCAACGCAAAGGTATCAAATAGGTCTTTGTTTTGGTGATCAAGACACTATAGAGAGTATGATCACATTTAAGATCGATAGCCATACTATAAAGAGGGGAAATCTTTCGCTAAGCGGTTATCGAGTGCCACTAAGTGACATGATTCTTGCATATGGATTAGGGACCTAGTGTGCTAACAATTTACCCTTGAAAAATGCTTAGTAAATGCTAACACACGTGCACATGCGGTGAGACACTTTGGTGTTGGCACATGGAAACAAGGGTGAAGTGATCGCGCTTGAAAAGAGAATAGATAGGGGCGTCGGACCCTAGCTCAGTAGGCATCGGACTCTGCCTAGCCAGGTTTGATGGCTTACCCTAGCACGTGAGCAGAGAGGAGGCAGCGTTGGACTCTGTGAATCTAGGGCGTTGGACTGGCTGGTGTCACTATTCCTCAAGTCCGCTGATGCCTTGCTGATGAGAGTGTTTATGCAGACGTGACACGTGGCAGCATCGGACTCTCCTTGGGTCCGATGGTGGGCATCAGACCGAGGACCGACCCAAAAACACATTCTGGAACCTCTCAGTGTGATTTTGTCGAGCATTGGACTCTAGGCATCGGCTGGTCCGCTGGTCACTCCTGTCTAGGTCCGACGGTGGTGATCAACTCGTGACTAAGGGCTGCTGGGCGGCAACAATCAATTTGATTTGAATAGGACATGTGGTAGCATAGGAGCGGCCACAGCAGGGCATCGGACCCTACGTCAAATGGTCCGACGGCCTCGCGTAGCCAAGTCTGACAGTCACTTATGTGACCTAACAGCTCTATCTTGTGGTGGCACCTATTTAAGGTGCTTGGCTAGCTTGGGGCTTACTCTCTTGGCACTTTGATAGACTTAACATCCTTGTGAGCCTAAGCAAACACCTCCCACTCATCTCCATCATTGATTCATCATCATTGTGTGATTAGGAGTGATTCCTAGTGCATTTGCTTGAGTGATTGCATGTAGTGGCACTTGGGAATCATTGTGGCTGTGGAATTCTTTTTACTCTTGGTAGTTGCTGTCACCTAGACGGCTTGGAGCAGCGGAGGAGCATTGGCATGAGTTGGTGATTGTTCGTAGCCATCTCCCGGTGATTGTGAGGGGTCTTGTACCATCCTTGGTGGAGAGCCAAAAGGTAACTCTAGTGGATTGCTCGTCTCATTGAGTTACCTCACTTGTGGGTAGGCTCTTGCGGTGCCCAAGTGTTGGGCTAGGTTTGTCGAACACCTATTAGCCACCAAACCACCAAGTGTTGGTCGACACAATGGGGACTAGTGTGCTAGCAAGCACGTGAACCTCGGGAGAAAAATCTTGTGTCAAATTGTGATTGGAATTCTCCTGGAGATTCATTTGGCATTCATTGATTGGTTTAGCATCTCTTGCCACGGTGGTATAATCACCTCACTCACTCTCTTATATTTACATTCTAGTGTAGCTAAGCTCCTTAGTGTAATTAGTTTTGAGAGTTAACTTGTTTTGTGAGTAGTTTGGTTAGTGAGGCTCTTTAGTCTAGTCTTTGAGTGCTCACTAACTTAGTTGGTAGTGTCTTAGCCTTTGCTTGTCATAGAGATCATAGTCAACTAGAATTGTGGTGTAGGTGGCTTGCAACCTCTGTAGAGTTAGAGCAAAATTGCATTTCGCTATTTAGGTTACTAACCATTTGCTCTAGCAAATTTGTGGAGAATTTTTATAGGCTATTCACCCCCTCTAGCCTTTTAAGACCTTTCACCGATGACACCAGTGGGTGTGATTTGGCACCCACGACCTCATCCTAGCGAGTGCGGTGCCCATTGTAACACCCTAGGTGTTAGGCTTGCATAATTTGACTTGCATTGCATGAGCATGAGCATCGAGCATTCATATATAAGCTTTTACAATTGAAACATGTGATTGAAACATATGAAACAGGCTTGTTATTCTATGTTTCCTTGTATATATGCATATGATCATGAGTGAATACATGTAAATGGTTTATGTGAGTCACTAAAACATCTTAGCTACACTTAGGATGACTAGTGAACAATGTTCATGAAGGTCACTTTGCATGATCAAGTCCTTAAGTGATGCTATGTATGTTGACCTGGAAAGCTTTATGTGTAACCAATGTATGAAATGATTGTGTGACCCTAGGAATAGGTTAAACATGTTTGGAATGTCATTAGGAACAACTTCGGTATTCATGGCTTGGGCTAATTTGGTCGCTAAGTCATAGTTTAAGTGTATACCATCATTTGAATGTAGTAGGTTTGACCTAGTTTGAACTATGTCATAGAGACTTTTCATGGATGTGGTCACTAAAGCAAAGTTCTAGTATTTGATGAGAGGAACAACTTTTATTTTTGGGTCATAAGCTAGTTCAGCCCCTAACATGCTTGACATGGGCTCACAAAAACCAGCTTTGCACTTTTTCAACACTTTTTTGCTAAGTCATATCTCACTGACAGTGTGACGAGCTCAACTTTGGGCTGATATATCTCTCTAACCATCGAGAATTAGGAGAAGGTTTCTTAAGCATTATTGTAGCTAGTACTTTGGGCTACTTGTTTTGTTCAGTTGGTTTGCACTAAGAAGCTACGGATTAAGAGTTTGATCACTAGCAAATCGCGTCGTTAGGTCGGCCTATCGAACACTCATGGCCGATTCGGCTTGGCCTCGGTGGCCGACCGGCCACAGAGCATGGCTGCTATGTGGCCAACACTAGCCGGTGACGGGCCCTTGACGCCGTGAGCTAGTGCTCGTTATCTGCACGCCCCACGCACCCGAGCTCACTCACTCACTCTCCATCGCCTGCTTTCTCTCTCGCCGCGGAACTAGAGCAACGCCGTCGGGCACAGCGCAGCTCCATCGCTGCCTAGCACCCACTCCACCACACCGTCGCCATCTCCACCTAGCCCACAGCTATGCCACATCCCCAACTACCTCCTTGACTTGATTGCAGCAGCTGACGAGCTTCGGTGAGGGCGTATTCACCATTTTCTTCCTCGCCAGAGTTCTCGGACACCATGGCCGCCTCCACGGCGAACTCGCCACTACTTGGCTCATGCGCACGTTGCTTCCGATTGTTTGCATTAGAGCTTGTACAGGGTGTAGTGTATTTGGTTGCATGAAGTTACCGCGCATGGGTGTCTCGCCGCCGCGGAACACGGCAACCCGCGTCGCCGCGCTCGCACCTCCGCACCACCATGCACACGGGCAGGGCTCGTCGGAGAACCTTGAGTCGCCTAGGTCACCTAAATAGATCTACATTGTCACCGTGATGCTGGTGCGCTCCTTACCTGGCTTCGCCATGGCCGGTGATGGCCGGCACACCGCAGAGCAGCGCCGCCATGCCGCCATGGCCGGCGATGAGCACGCTCTGCCACCACCTAGGTTACTAGATGTGGTTTCTTCTGTAGATCACGTCGGCGCACTTGGTTTAGAGAGCTCACCGGCGACGAGCTAGGGCCGGTCCGCGTGGCTCCCCTACTTCCTGTGTCGCTGACTAGTGGGCCCGACTGACCTTTGGGTCCCGGCTGTCAGTGGCACGGAGTTGTAGGATAGCTCAGTTATTTTCAGATTTACATGCTAGCTTTGGAAAATCATAAGTTGAGTTATAGGGATCCAAATCTTGTGAAACAAATTTTGTTGTGTTCCTGAGGAAGTGTAGTATTTTATAAAAACATGATATGTACAGTTCTGATGTTTTTATTAGGGATTTAAATGTATTTAGATAAATGTTTTTTGAATGTTAATAATCTTGTAAAATAGATATCTTAAGCTAGAAAACTCCTAAAATTGTGATTCTAGTTTTGTGGGTTTTGTATTAACATGCTCTAGCTAGTAAAAATATTAAGCTTGCTGCAAACTTGATTTAAATATGGTCTTTCTATTTATTTACTAATAAATGGCATTTTCTAAGGAAATTTGTAGGGATAAAAGTATGTAATATATTGCTATGCAAATTTTTGTACAGTAGTATGGCACTAATATGAAGCTAGGAAAAATATATAATTTGTTGATTGACACTTTTCTATAGGGTTTACTATTTTCACTAAATTAACCCTTGCTAGCTTATCATTTTTGCATAGGATGTTATACATGTGCAAATGGTATGAAATTTTCACAGTAGCCTATTGTGAGCATTAGGAGTCCACTATAATTTTATGAGAATTTATTGTGCAGCTTTGGTGTATGTTTATTATTTACCCTAATTATTTAATTAAATTAATAAAGGTATTTAAGTAATTAAATTGGGGTTCACCATGATGTTTTCTATGATTCTTGTGATGTATAGTAACTGTTGATGTTCATAGTAAGGTGTAGAAGCCATTGGTTGTATGCAATTATTTAATTGTTACTTTGTAATTCAAATAGGTGGTTGCATGTATAGTTTTGATGGTGTGGATGATTTCATGTGGATAATGATTTTTGCTGAAAACTTGTTAATAACAAAGTTGTCGATAACTTACTAATCTACCTTATGTTAAATTTTCACAGTCAAAGGCCTTAAGGTTTAAGAGTTCTAGCTGTTACAATTTTGCTGTCCGAAAGGTTTACTTTCTAGATAGATTTGATTAAATGATTTGTTTGTCCTATATAACTATTGAATCATAGTAAGGGTATTAAAAGAAAGTTGAATACAATTTCTTAAGCTTTCCAGAATGTTCACAACCATATGATTTTGATGTAAATAACTCTAGTTATGAGTAAAACAAGTAGTTACTGTTTTGTGGTGTAGTAAATGATTGGTAGAAGTGTTTGATTAAGTAATCAGGAAGAGATATGCACCTACTCAGTAAAATGTGATGCACTTGTTATTACTTTAACACCATGCTATTAAGAATACTTACAAGAATGGATTCATCATTTGTCATCATAATATACTTGTCAGTATGTATGCATTCGCAATATCTTATGTCATATTCATGCATATAGGATCCACAGAGGAAATAACGTTGTTGGAATTCAACGAAGGAGAGGAAGGGGACTAGCAGGAGATTCCTCAAGCCGTAGCTCCCGAAGAAGAGGAGCAGACCCCAGAAGAGCTTCTGGAGTGCCCTAACCACCACCCCACTTCCTTTCTAAAAGGCAAGCCCCGTAGCATTCTAAGTCTCCTAGTGTTTTACAAAATACTACTTGAGTCATTTATGATTGATGCATTTGGTTATAAGAGTTGTCTAGAAAGACTTGATGCATGGAACTACCTTTTCTAGATATATACACCTTTAACCCTGTGCAGGTCCAAGATCGAATATATACTTAGCCCTGCTTAGACCGGTAGAAGTTAGGTGATTTTCTGTCACCTGCGAGATATAGGTGGATACCGAGGCACGTTTGGCTATATTTGCTTGGAATAGAACCATAGGGTAAAGGTAAATGGAGGCCGGGTGGAGTCTATGTGTAGGTTGACTCATGTGATTCCATCTGTACCGATTAAGGACCGTACCGTTGTTGGCGATGTTTGACAAGATTGAACGCATGCCTATCACTTAGCTGGCCAGATAACTCATTCCAACTATGCAGCCGAGTAGCTCAACTCAAGCCAGGCCCTGCTCTATAAGAGTGCGCACTCTGGATGGTAGTAAGGATGTGCAAGGAGCCAGACGTGAGCCCAAGGGCAGGCTGGGCCAGAACGCCCTAGCAGTTGGTTGTCCTTGATTGTGCGGCACTGGGCGAACCAGCGAAATGTGTACTTGAGTTGTACCAAAGGTGACCTAAGGTGACCGTTGATCTAGTCTACCTGGGTTTGTGTTAGGAATAAATTCCCAGCTGGTTGAAATCGATTCGAATCGCCGTCTCTCCCGGATAGTGAGAAACTTGGCTAGTACCAACATCGTAGTAATTGTATTATGGAATATGATGGTTCGGATAAACATGGAATTACTATACCTGCTATGGTTACTATTGTATGCTCCTAAATGATGTATCACATGTTTAGCATAGGATAGTTGCTAATTTAGTGATGGATAGTTATAATTAACTTGATAACAGAATTATAATTGTATAACTGAGTTAATCACTTTTTATGCAAAATATTGTCAAGCTACCTCCACTTATACAGCCTTGCATAATCCTTGGAGTCAATTTATTTTTGGTTTATGATGGGTAAGTCTAGCTGAGTACCTTCTCGTACTCAGGGTTTTATTCCCATTGTTGTAGATGGCACAGTATATCATGGATATTGCAAGAGTTGCTTCTATCCCGTTGTGGATGAGGAGTAAGCCTTGGGTAGGCTTCTTTACTAATCCCTCTATATGCTTTTGTGGACTGTGATCATATGTTGGCACTGTATTAAACTATGTTGACAAATGCTACTTTTGAACTTAATTTGCTTCCATTATTATCTATCAAACTTGGTTTGTAATAACTTTATTTCATACTCTGATGATGGAAATGTATCTACGAACTTTATGTAATATGTGACATGTATGTTGAATCATGTACGATCTTGGTTGTTTGTGGATCGTTTATCGAGACTCGTCATGGTACTCGACAGACTACCAGGTTTATATGGGCTCAAGTATGATAGTGCGACCACTTGCGAGTTGCCATTGTACTTGTGCTCTTATAAATTTGTCGGTTCTGCGACAGCTGGTATCAGAGCAAGATTCAACGTTAATTGTCACATGTATATTTAAAATAAAGGTTTTTGTTTTCCAAAATCATTTTCTAGCAACTAATAGCTATACAAATAGGTATTTGAAACCTAAAGTGTGCTAGTGATCACTTTCCTTATGCCTAGTTAAGGACTCTTAGGTGGCTATTTAAGCACTACCATGGGGGTTTTTTTATTTTCGTCGTCCATACGGCGTGCTATTGTATGGATGCCATTCACTTGAATGGTAATATATGGATCAAATGCCTCTACATCAAGGTAAGAAGGTAAGTTGATGAGCGGCATGACCGCAAGATGTGAGCGTGCGGTCGGGGAGAGTTAGCTTTGGTACGACTATGTATGCATGCTTGAATGTGTATATGGTGCGTATTTAATTGTGGGTATAAACTATCATCGGGTAGCTTTGATACGGAAGTATATGTATGGGTACACATATATGGAAGTATTTAGATTTATATTCTGCATATATAATTGTGGGGTTTGGGCTAAAATGAAACTCTTATGCAGGTACATTAACAATGAAACGTGTAGCTCGACTAGTTACGCTATATATGAGAGAATGTATGTATGCCATCGTGTATGTCATTAGAAATAATTTTTTTCCTAAGCTTGTGAGGACGTACGGAACATGCATGCATCATGATAATAATTATTCAATACTTGCATTGTTCCTCCCCTTATAAATTTCTTACTCGGTTATGTAACTCTTATCCATTATGGCCTTGTCTCACAAAAGTTGTACATGTTTATGGTACAGATGGCAGCACCAATTGGATGTGAGAGTTTCCTGATGGTTTTCGGAACTCCTGCCTTGCTTTGGAGAGTTTTGCACTTTGCGGGGTATCGTGAACCACCCCTCTATCATTGAAATGAAGAGTACCTAGAGGGATAGCCATGGTATGAAGTGAGGCTAACCATACTAGCCCACACATAGGCACCTTTCTAGCAGGAGTGGAAGGTGGAATCTAAAGGGAAAACTCCTTGGGAGGCTGCCCAAGTAGTGGCCTTTGAGGTATTGTGTCGGATCTATCAGCAGCATGGGAATGCACTTACCGGCAGTGCCGCTGGTATGTTTCCTCAGGTGGATCCATCCACAGCAATATGGGAACAACACAACCATAATGCATTGATCCGAGATCGGGATGAGCGGGCCAATAGCTCTAGTCTCGCTATGAGTGCCATGTTTGCGGTGATGAAGATGTTCTATACACGCCAGGACACCAGAGATTTTTGGCAGGAAGCATACACCACTTGCATGGACAAGGTCATGAGAGCTGAAGCCGCACAACGTAAGCTCAAAAAGTGTGTGCGCAAGCATAAGAAGGCAGCCAGTGAGGCCTGATGGGAATCTGACCAAGCCTATGTAGCTTTGGGCAATTTCCATACCCAAATGGAGCAAGTGGATCAATAGAGAGCAGCAGCCCAAGAAGCTAGAGCGGATGATCAAGCTATGTTAGCAGGACTATGGGAGCAGTTGGAGGCCGCCCGTGCCGAGGCGTCCACAGCTACGCACCAGCGGGACGCAGCAAACAACCGTGCCGCTGCAGCAAAAATAGAACGAGATAGGCATCGCACCATAAATGCCATGCAGGACTATGCTGAGAGGGATTTGTGTCGATAGCTTGCACAGGCTTAGCTTCAAGTGATGGACCTTCAGCATGAGGTGCATTATCTGAACAACCAGCTGAACCCAATCCTTGATGGGGAAGAAGATGGTCCAAATATGGAGGAAGATGACGACGAGGACGAGGAAGAAGTGGAGCTAGAGGAGGGAGATGATCCTATCTCTGACCTCGACAATGATCATAATGAGGATTAGATTGCTTAGTGGCTAGTGGAAATGCTTGATGCATCATCGCTATTTATGTAATGGACCTGCAGTTTGAGTTTGGTGTTGGTGATTGGACTATCATGTAATATTGGTATTTGCATGTTATCTCACCTCTGGTTAAACGCTAATGCAATTCTAGTTCATTTATCGGTGATCATGATTTGAATGTTAATGTGCTATGAGCCCGATAAGTGATCAAATTGGTGGTGTCATATTGTAAGAATGAATTATTATGCCTCTATTTTTATTGTATGAATTTAAGATTCTCTCTAGTAAATTTAGTTTGGCATGATTATATAATTCATCTATAATCTCTTAACATCATCCAATAATCACTTATTGTTGCAACTTTGTAGATGACTCGCACCCATGCCGGAGCTAGCAGCAGCCATGATGGCAATGATGCTGACTTACCACCACCACCGCCGCTGTCTGCTCAGAAGTTCTTTACCCAATTCTTGGGAAGCCAAAGGACTATGGAGGAAGCTCTACGCCTCTAATGAGGACATGACACCCATGCATATGACCATGTTTGACGCATGGTATGGAGGGATAGGAGGCCAACAAGGGTGTCCAAGTTAAGAAGGAGGTCCGAGGCTAATTCGGTTCAAGTCCCCAAGGTGGAGGCCCAAAGCAACTCAAGTTCGAGTCTGCCTCGGCCTCCAGGACTAGTCTACCTTAAACTGGTCACCCAGGACGCATCCGGACTCTGTTTTTGATGATCCACATATGGTTGGAAAGATAATTTGATAAGGAAGCCAATCCAAGTGGTCTCACATCAAAAGACCTTTGGAATCAACAGAAATCATCAAAGTCAGCATCCAGAATCTGCTAGGGTGCTGTGACACCGTCTTTTGGTCCGTTGGACCGTGTATCATGTTTGGGCCCATTAGGGGGTGCGTCCAGGGGGTGACGCCCAAGACTCTATAAATAGCAGTTGTCGCTCTCTTTAGGGTTTGGCTTTTATTTAGTTCTTAATTTCCTTGTGAAACAAACATCGTTTTGCTGCAACCGTGCCACCAAGGCTTGTGAAATTGACCGATTGCACCGCTTGTTGCTTTGGTAAGAACACTTGTAAGACCATGGTAAGATGCTTGAGAGTTGAGTGCCTTGTTTTTCCTTGTCCACAACCTAAGTAGTTGACAGGGATAATACTTTTGTGTTGTCTTTTGTTGTCTTCTAACAATGATAGGTTGTTCGTATCCACCGACTTATGATGGTATAGGTGCTGATGAGTACATGGAGTGGGAAATTGCCATCGATAACATATTTGCTACTCGTTTTATGTGTCCAAGGAGGAAGGTAAAAAAATGCAGCTAGTGTTTTGCGACATTCTGCTTTATCTTGGTGGGAGTCTTTAGATCCTTATGATAAACCGCAAACTTGGAATGATATGAAACTCCTTATGCGAGAAACCTTTGTTAATCCACCTCCTGTTTTGACTTTATATGCTGAGGTGTACTATTTAGAGGAAGAGTCCGTTGTTATTCCTCTTGCTATGACTAACCTTCTGCAGGATAATGTACATAATCGAGAGGATGACATGGAAGAAAATGAGGAGCTCACAACCTCATATGCAAATTCAGAACCATCACTTCACAATGCACCTATTACTCCTACTAAGAACATAGGTAATGCCCTTGGTGCTACACTCACAGAAGGTGAGAATTGTTTTAATGTACTAAATTCTTCCACAAACTATGCTATCATAGAGCAATTGTTAGTGGAACCCTCTCTTGATTTATCTCTGTCCCATGATAATTTGCTTGAAGTTCCCTGTGATAAAGATGAATTGGTTGATGATGCCTCAGTTTTACATGTTTTAGAACCAGTCACTTGTGCTGAAAATAAACATGTTATTCATATTGCTACTAAAACTGATGAGTTCAAACTGTTGTCTTCTTTATGTACTTTGGGTTATATTGAATTTGATGTTTTATGTAACCTAGATTGTTTGGAGGAGAGCCTATTTAAATATGTTGATTTGCCTTGGTTTTCTAAACATACATATCTTGTTATTGGCAAATATAACAACAAGGGACAATATATGATACATCGAGTATACATTCGTAGTAATATGAATTCTCCTTTTGTTGTACAAGATTATGATCGTTTAGAGGGCAGCAATAATAATACAAACATTTTCTCATGTTCCTCAAAGAAACAAGTTCACTTCCAAGAAGGGGAGCATTGTTGGTTGCTACCTATGTCTGCTAGATCATCTATTCCTGCATTGTCTTTGGTTAGTTCTAATCTTTTGCAGGATAGTGTTGACATACATCGTGTGCATTTGGATCATGGAGTCTACATGCTTGCTAAATTTTTTATGCGAGATGACATGCTAGAAACTTGGAAACATGGTCACATTCCTTCTCACAATTATTTTAGTTCCCTTTGTCTTCGCTACCCTGTTCTCCTTTATGTTGTGCAGGATCAGTTTCAAGCACAATCGATGCCGAGGACGGCTTTTCATCAAGAAGGGGAGGATGATGAGGACTTGACACCCATGCATATGACCATGTTTGGCACATGGTATGGAGGGGTAGGAGGCCAGCAAGGGTGTCCAAGTTAAAAAGGAGGTCTGAGGCTAATTCGGTTCAAGTCCCTGAGGTGGAGGCCCAAAGCAACTCAAGTTCAAGTCTGCCTCAGCCTCTAGGACCAGTCTGCCTTAAACTGCTCACCCAGGACGCATCTGGATTCCGTTTTTGATGATTCACATATGGTTGGAAAGCTAATTTGATAAGGAAGCCAATCCAAGTGGTCTCATGTAAAAAACCTTTGGAAACAATGGGAATCATCGAAACAAGTCAGCGTCCAGAATCTATCAGGGTGCTGCGACACCGTCTTTTGGTCCGTTGGACCATGTATCGTGTTTGGGCCCATTAGGGGGCGCGTCCAAGGGGGTAACGCCCAAGACTCTATAAATAGCAGCCATCGCTCTCCTTATGGTTTAGGTTTTGTTTAGTTTTTGATTTTCTTGTGAAACAAACATCGTTTTGCTACAACTGTGCCGCCAAGGCTGCTTGCTGTGAACCAGGGCCCCAGTTCTTGATCTTGTTCGCTTGTGGCGATTAGTCCTTTTGAATAAAGACTTGAACTCCTTCTTGTTATCATAAGCCTCATATTTATTTGCAATTTCAGATTGTGTTCATCACATTCTTGCTTGTGTTCTCGATTCGCTTGTAGGAAAGCCTTCTCAGCAAGGTCAATCGTGTTCACGTGGTTGATAACTAACAGAGCAGTGGTGTAACGGTTGCGGGGGTCCAAATCAATCTTGGTTCGAAGCCCAGATCGTGAACGTCGAGTCTCCACCAATCAATGCTATCATACCTTTTGGAAGATCGGGCCTAGTCTACATCAGCCTCATTGCACAGAACACGGCTCGTGCCCACCACAGCAACAGGGGCCTAAGCCAAACTAGTATAGTACCTTCAAGGAATTTCTAGATACAAAGCACCGTATTTTCAAGGTGGCAGAGAAACCGCTCCAGGCAGACGAGTGGCTCAACACTATTGAGCAGAAGTTTCATCTGCTAAGGGTCACCGAGCACCAAAAGGCTAAGTATGCGTCCCATCAGTTGTAGGGACCGGCAAGGATTTGGTGGACACATTTCTTGTCCTCTCTACCTGCTAATGCACAAGTAACATGGGAGCAGTTCAAGCTGGCTTTTCGGGGACATCACATTCCCCCAAGGCTGATGCACATAAAGGCGGCTGAATTTATGAGGCTCACACAAGGAACTAAGACACTCACTGAATATATGCATGCTTTCAACAACCTATCCAGGTATGCCCCAGGTTTTGTTGATACCAAAGAAAAGAAGATAGAGAGCTTCAAGCGTGGTCTTGGCACGAAGCTGATAAAGACTATGGCCAACTCCAAGTGCACCACCTACAATGAGTTTATTAGTGGTGCTTTGACCTAGGAAAATCATAACAATATGCATGCGGCAGCTAAGGGTGATATCAGTCCAGAGCTCCTATAACAGCTAGGCCACAGTTCTACTCACCAGCACCTAAGTTCAGGCCTCCACCACCAAAAGCTCAGAACAGCAGGCCTCAAAAAGTGTTTCGTAAGGCATTTACTATTGCCTTACCCAAAGGGAATGGCGGTCAAGGAAGCTCCACAGGACCTAGGAGCAATCAACCCTGCTACAACTATAATCAAGTGGGTCATTAGGCCAAAGAGTGCCCCACCCTAAGAAGAACGACAATTAGAATCAGAATAATCAGAGGCAGGCGAACTCAAGGGCATGTCCTGGATATGTGCACTATACTGTTGTTGAGGAGGTGCCCACGAGAGAAGTTATCACGACTGGTATGTTTCTTGTCAACAAGCATCTCGCTATTGTTTTATTTGATTTGGGAGCTTCTCATTCATTTATGAGCCAATCATTTGCATCTAGACATGATCAGAAAGTAATTGAAGTAAGCAAGGGTGGTTATAATATAAGTTCAGCTGGGGCTACTATTTCTACAAATAAGATAGTCAGAAATGTGCTCATCTCTATATAAGAGAGGGAGTATACAATGGATTTGATAGTATTGCCCGGGTTATCCATAAGCGTAATCTTAGGCGTGAATTGGATGAAGGATCATGGTGTTCTCATTGACACTAGCACTCGTACTGTTATGTTGAGAGAACCCAAGGGAGGTAATGCTTTTCTAGCACCACTTTCCCAAAATTTTGAACTCCAACACTTAGCTTGTGCTATCCAAACCACTACCCTTTGCGATATTCCAGTGGTTTGTGAGTTTCCTGATGTATTCCTAGATGAGTTACTAGGTTTACCACCTGATAGTGATGTGGAGTTTAAGATTGAGTTAGTGCCAAGTACGGCACCTATCTCAAGAAGACCTTATAGGATGCCACCAAATGAGTTAGCAGAACTTAAAATTCAGTTACAAGATCTATTGGACAAAGGTCTCATTGAACCTAGTTCATCTCCATGGGGATGTCCAGCATTGTTTGTAAAGAAGAAGGATAAGTCCTTGAGAATGTGTGTGGATTACAGGCCACTTAATGTTGTGACCATTAAAAACAAGTACCCGTTGCCTCGCATCGACATCTTGTTTGATCAGTTGGCAAAGGCAAAGGTATTCTCCAAGATTGATTTGAGATTAGGTTATCATCAGATAAAGATCAGGCCAGAGGATATACCTAAAACTACTTTCTCCACTAGGCACGGCTTATATGAGTATTTGGTTATGTCTTTTGGACTAACGAATGCCCTTGCCTACTTCATGTACCTGATGAATTCTGTATTCATGCCCAAACTCGACAAGTTCGTGGTAGTGTTTATCGATGATATATTGATTTATTTGGAGAATGAGACAGATCATGCCGAGCATCTGAGAATTGTTCTATCCAGATTAAGGGAGCATAAGCTTTATGCAAAGTTTAGCGAGTGTGAATTCTGGTTGAGTAAGGTACCTTTCTTAGGTCATATCTTATCAAGAGATGGAATATCTATAGACCCATCAAAAGTACAAGTGGTCATGGATTGGAAGGCCCCAACTTCGGTTCATGAAGTTCAGAGTTTTCTAGGGTTAGCAGGATATTATCGTCATTTCATTATGGATTTCTCCAAGATAGCTAAGCCCATGACTAGGCTACTTTAGAAAGATGAGAAGTTCAATTGGACATCAGAGTGTGAAGCAGCTTTTCACACCCTCGGGACTCTGTTAACTACAACTCCTATTTTAGCACAACCCGACATTGAAAAGCCTTTCGATGTTTTTTGTGATGCATCAGGTATAGGTTTGGGGTGTGTGCTCATGCAAGAAGAGTTGTTGCATATGCTTCTCGGTAGTTGAGGAAACATGAAGTCAACTACCCTATGCATGATTTAGAACTTGCAGTAGTTGTTCATGCATTAAATATATAGAGACATTATTTGTTGGGCAATGTATGTCACATATATACTGACCACAAAAGTCTCAAGTATATCTTTACCCAACCTAAGTTGAATATGAGACAGCGAAGATGGCTAGAGCTGATTAAGGATTACAATTTGGAAGTGCACTACCATCCGGGGAAAGCCAATGTTGTAGCCGATGCACTTAGTCGGAAGTCTCATTGCAACACTGTGGAAGCATTATTGGAAGATGGATTTAATTTACTACATCCTGTTGTACTGCATAATATCACTATCAGTTGTTCACTTGAGAGCAAAGGCATAGAACTATAGAAGACAAATGTAGGTATATTTCACATCAAGAGAAAGATGCAAGAGCAAGAAACTAAGCATTTCAGATTAGATGAAAGGGGTGTGCTATGGTTTGAGGACCGACTTGTGGTACCAAAAGACCGTGAGCTTAGAAATCAAATTCTAGATGAAGCTCATTCGTCCAAATGTCTATCCATTCGGGTAGTAGTAAGATGTATCAAGATTTGAAAACTCGTTTTTAGTGGACTAAGATGAAGAAGGAGATCGCAGCCTATGTCGCTAGGTGCGATAACTGCAGTAGAGTAAAAGTTGTTCATATGAAACCTGTCGGATTACTTCAGCCATTACCTATTCTAGGATGGAAATGGGAAGAAATTAGTATGGACTTTATCATAGGCCTTCCGGTGACACAGCAAGGTCATGATTCTATATGGGTCATTGTAGATCGCCTTACCAAGTTAGCACATTTTATACCGGTGAACACAGGGTATGTAGCTAGGAGGTACGCCGAGTTGTATATTTCTCAGATCATGAGACTACATGGAATACCTAGGACTATAATCTTAGATCAGGGACCACAGTTTGTGGCTCATTTCTGGGAACACTTGCACCAGGCTTTGGGGACTAAACTGATCAGAAGTTCGGCATACCATCCACAAACTTTGGGACAAACTGAGCGAGTAAACCAGATCTTAGAAGATTTGCTGAGAGCTTGTGTCATATCTTCCAAGGGTTCGTGGGAGAAATGGTTACCATTAGCCGAGTTTTCCTACAACAACAGTTATCAAGCAAGCATCAAGATGGCTCCTTCTGAAGCCTTGTACGGTAGAAAATGTAGAACTCCATTGAATTGGATTGAGCCCGATGAAAGAAGATACTTTGGTATTGACTTTGTCACTGAAGCTAAAGATCAAGTGTGTATTATTCAACAGCATATGAAAGTCGCTCAGTCTGGACAAAAGTTATGCTGATAAAAGAATAAGACCACTGACTTTTGAAGTGGGAGACTATGTATACTTGAAAGTGTCACCCATGAAGGGAGTATAGAGATTTGGAGTGAAAAGAAAGCTTGCGCCTAGGTATGTGGGGCCATACAAGATTGTGGAATGGAAAGAGAATGTCGCTTATAAGTTACAACTTCCACCAGAGATGAGTGCAATATTCGATGTCTTCCATGTTTTTCAATTGAAGAGATGTCTTCGTGTACCTGAGGAAGCTATTGCACCCACCAACATAAAGCTTCAATCGGATTTGACCTATGAAGAGAAACCAATCCGAGTGTTAGAAGAGATGGAAAGAGTAACATGGAGTAAGATTATTAAGTTCTATAAGATGGTGTGGAACAATCACAGTGAACAAGATGCCACGTGGAAACGAGAGGATTATTTACGAAAGGTTTATCTCGCCTTTTTCCAAGAATGGTAGGTCTTGCAAATCTTGGGACGAGATTTTTATAAGGGGGAGGGGTTGTAACACCCTAGGTGTTAGGCTTGCATAATTTGACTTGCATTGCATGAGCATGAGCATCTGGCATTCATATATAAGCTTTTACAATTGAAACATGTGATTGAAACATATGAACCATGCTTGTTATTCTATGTTTCCTTGTATATATGCATATGATCATGAGTGAATACATGTAAATGGTTGATGTGAGTCACTAAAACATCTTAGCTACACTTAGGATGACTAGTGGAACAATGTTCGTGAAGGTCACTTTGCATGATCAAGTCCTTAAGTGATGCTATGTATGTTGACCTAGAAAGCTTTATGTGTAACCAATGTATGAAATGATTGTTTGACCCTAGGAATAGGTTAAACATGTTTGGAATGTCATTAGGAACAACTTTGGTATTCATGGCTAGGGCTAATTTGGTCGCTAAGTCATAGTTTAAGTGTATACCATCATTTGAATGTAGTAGGTTTGACCTAGTTTGAACTATGTCATAGAGACTTTGCATGGATGTGGTCACTAAAGCAAAGTTGTAGTATTTGATGAGAGGAACAACTTTTATTTTTGGGTCATAAGCTAGTTCAGCTCCTAACATGTTTGAAATGGGCTCGCAAAAATTAGCTTTGCACTTTTTTCAACACTTAGAATTTTTGCTAAGTCATGCTTCACTGACAGTGTGGCGAGCTCAATTTGGGCTGAGATATCTCTCTAACCATCAAGAATTAGGAGAAGGTTTCTTAAGCATTATTGTAGCTGGTACTTAGGGCTACATGTTTTGTTCAATTGGTTTGCACTAAGGAGCTACGGATTAAGAGTTTGATCGCTAGCAAATCGCATCATCAATTCAGCCTGTCGAACACTCATGGCCGATTTGACATGGCCTCGGTGGCCGACTGGCCACAGAGCATGGCCACCGCATGGCCAACGCTGGCCGGTGATGGGCCCTCGACGCTGCGAGCTGGCGCTCACTATCTACACGCTCCGCGCCCCATTTCCACACACCCGAGCTCACTCACTCACTCTCCATCTCTTGCTTTCGCTCTCGCCGTAGAACCAGAGCAACGCCGCCGGGCACAGCACAGCTCCACCACCACCTAGCACCCACTCCACTGCACTGTCGCCATCTCCACCTCGCCCATAGCTATGCCACATCCCACTCTACCTCCTTGACTTGATTGCGGCAGCTGACGAGCTTCAGTGAGGGCGTATTCGCCATTTTCTTCCTCGCCGGAGTTCTCGGCTGCCATGGCCGCCTCCACGGCGAACTCGCCACTGCTTGGCTCACACATGCATTGCTTCCAATTGTTTGTGTTAGAGCTTGTATAGGTGAAAGGTCCAAATGGCTAGAGGGGGTGAATAGCCTATTAAAAATTTCTACAACAACACTTAACAAACCAGTTAGACAATTATGAGGCGAAGCAAGTGTTGCGCTAGCCTACTAAAATAGCAAGCCACCTACCACAATTCTAGTTTATATAGTTTCTATCCACACAATAGCTATGACACTACACTAAGTTAGTGTGCTCTCAAAAACTAACTAAAGAGCCACACTAACCAAACTAACAAGCTCTCACAACTAGCTACACTAAAGAGCTTGACAACTAATTTACGGTAATGTAATGAGAGTGAGCAAGAAGGTTATACCGCCGAGTCGAGAAAGATGCCAATCAATCATAAGAATGAATAACAATGAAGACCAATCACCTCGGAATCAAATGATGACACAATGATTTTTTACCGA
The DNA here is from genome assembly GCF_019320115.1 of Miscanthus floridulus. Classification (NCBI taxonomy): domain Eukaryota; kingdom Viridiplantae; phylum Streptophyta; class Magnoliopsida; order Poales; family Poaceae; genus Miscanthus; species Miscanthus floridulus. The sequence goes on along the minus strand of NC_089584.1, from coordinate 86,588,103 downwards.
GGTTCACTTGCTTGCCAGCAAGCTACTCCTCGTTGTGGCGATTCACTCACTTGGAGGTTCATGAGCTAATTGGCATCACACGCCAAACCCTCAATAGGGTGCCGCACAACCAACACAAGATGAGGACCACAACAAGCCTTGAGCAATCCACTAGAGTACCTTTTGGCTCTCCACCGGGGAAAGGTCAAGAACCCCTCACAATCACCATGATCGGAGCCGGAGACAATCACCACCCTCCGCTCGATGATCCTCACTGCTCCAAGCCATCTAGGTGGCGGCAACCACCAAGAGTAAGAAGTGAATCCTGCAGCGAAACACGAACACCAAGTGCCACTAGATGCAATCACTCAAGCAATGCACTTGGATTCTCTCCCAATCTCACAAAGATGATGAATCAATGATGGAGATGAGTGGGAGGGCTTTGGCTAAGCTCACAAGGTTGCTATGTCAATGCAAATGGGCAAGAGAGTGAGCTTGAGCTAGCCATGGGGCTTAAATAGAAGCCCCCATGAAATAGAGCCGTTGTACCCCTTCGCTGGGCACAACACGGGGTGACCGGATGCTCTGGTCATATTGACTGGATGCTGGACCTTAGCGTTCGGTCACGCGATGCGTGCCACATGTCCCCTCTCTTCAATCACTGAATGCCTGATCTCAATGGTCATATGACGACCGGACACTGTAGCACAAAGTGACCGGATGCTGAACCCCAGTGTCTGGTCGTTTCTAGTAAGCATCCAGAGATGACTTTTCATGCTCGACCGGACACACCCAGCGTTCGGTCGCTCGGTGACTCCTCTGTGCACGACCATGTTAGTGTGACCAGACGTAGCCAGCCAGCATCCGATCGTTTTAGCGCCAGCGTCCGGTCAATGACCGACGCTACGCTTTTTCTGCTGCTACTGACCGGACGTGCTGGTCCTTCAGAGACCAGCGTCCGGTCACTTACAGTGACCTTCGTCTTTTCTGTCTAGGGTGCCGGTGGCACCGTCGGACTGTCCGCACTCTACGGGCGGACACTCCACCGGTGAAGTTCCTAACCCTTGCTCAGCCAACCACCAAGTGTATCACCTTGTGCACATGTGTTAGCATATTTTCACAAATATTTTTCAAGGGTGTTAGCGCTCCACTAGATCCTAAATGCATACGCAATGAGTTAGAGCATCTAGTGGCACTTTGATAACCGCATTTTGATATGAGTTTCACGCCTCTTAATAGTACGGCTATCGATCCTAAATGTGATCACACTCACTAAGTGTCTTGATCACCAAAACAAAATAGCTCCTACCATTTATACCTTTGCCTTGAGCCTTTTGTTTTTCTCTTTCTTCTTTTCAAGTCCAAGCACTTGATCATCACCATGACATCACCATCATCATGTCATGATGTTTATTTGCTTCACCACTTGGAATGTGCTACCTATCTCATGATCACTTGATAAACTAGGTTAGCACTTAGGGTTTCATCAATTCACCAAAACCAAACTAGAGCTTTCAATCTCCCCCTTTTTGGTAATTGATGACAACCCTTTCACAAAGATATGAATTGAAATTCAATTGAATCCATGTTGCTTGCCCAAGCATATTTACCATGTGTAAAAGGATATGGACAAGTTTCATAAACCCCAAATGGTTGCAATTGCTCCCCCTACATATGTCCTAAGAGTTTGGATTGAAGATTGCACATATGCTTAGATAGGAAATATAGGAGACAATGTCTACCCCATGATGCTAAGGTATAAAAGATGGACCTTTGAAGCGTGATGCCAATCGTAGTGCACCATTATACCATCCTTAGCACCATGGTTAGCTTGATACCACTTGGAAACGCTTGGAAATGAAATCACTAGATAAACTTATGCATGCTAGATTTTTATTTCATCATTAAACCTACAACTAGCATACACCACACAAGCATGGATATTGAAATTTAAAACTTGTGCCATGCAAGTAAACATATGAAATGCACATTCAAATGCACCATACAAGGTTATGAGTTTGCTCCCCCTACTTGTGTGCTCAACATTTTAATTGATCCCTTTCCTTTGTCATATTTCTCCCCTTATGTCAAGTTCTCCCCCTATCACTTGTATCTTTATTTCTCTTCCCTTTGTGTTGTCTTTTCACTATCTTTGTGCACTATTTCTCCCCCTTTGTCATCAATGACCACAAAGGCTTGAATTATAGATAGGTTGAGATTATCAATGTCAATCAATGGGGTGAGGATCATTTTCCTAAATTTGGTCCAATCTAGATCATTTACCAAAGATATTTAACTCGGTTTGATCCAAGGACAAGCTTCTTCACACCTCCAAATAAGGGTTATCTTGTACCATGTTGAGTTAAACACTTAGAGCTCATTTTCTATATCAAACACTAGGTTTACAAGCCCAAAAACATGTCATATGCTACCACTAGATCAAAATAAGCATAGAAGCAATAGTGGTACCATATAATCATCAAATCCATTTGATTTTCATGAATGAGCCTATTAAATATGAAAGATGTCTAGATGCACTAAACATGTCCTTAGTAAGGATGTATGCCATGCCAATCAACTTTTACCTTGGATTGCTCGAATGAGAGGCATGTCATATAAGGGGGGTGCATCAACACATATTTGAGAAATCCAATATGTTTAACTCATTCCTTAGCTTGCAAAACCTTTTCTCATCCAATGGCTTGGTGAATATATCGGCAAGTTGATCTTTGATGCCTACACTCTCAATGCAAATGTCCCCTTTTTGTTGGTGGTCCCTTATGAAATGGTGGCGGACATCAATGTGCTTTGTTCTTGTATGTTGAACCGGATTGTTGGTCAACTTGATTGCACTTTCATTGTCACATAGCAATGGCACTTTCTTGAACTTGATTCCAAAATCACTCAAAGTGGCCTTCATCCAAAGTATTTGTGCACAACAACTACCAGCGGATATGTATTCGGCTTTGGCGAATGATAATGCAACACTATTTTGCTTCTTTGATGACCATGAAACAAGTGATCTTCCCAACAATTGACATGTGCCCAAGGTGCTCTTCCTTTCAACCTTGCATCCCGCATAATCTGAGTCGGAGTAACCAACTAGCTCAAACTTTGCTCCTTTGGGATACCACAAACCAATATTTTGTGTATGCTTCAAGTACCTCAATATTCTCTTAGTAGCCTTCAAATGACTTTCTCTTAGAGAGGCTTGAAATCTTGCACACATGCATACACTAAACATGATATCCGGCCTTGATGCGGTCACATAGAGTAGGCTTCCAATCATAGACCAATACAATTTTTGATCCACCATATTTCCACTTGCATTACTATCTAAGTTGCCATTTGTTCCCATTGGTGTGCTAATGGCTTTACTATCACTCATGCCAAACTTCTTGATCATGTCCTTGATATACTTGCCTTGACTCATAAATGTACCATTCTTCAATTGCTTGATTTGAAGACCAAGGAAGTAACTCAACTCTCCAATCATGGATATTTCAAACTCATTAGCCATCATCTTTCCAAACTCATCACAAAAATCTTGATCGGTTGATCCAAATATGATGTCATCAACACAGATTTGCAACACAAACAACTTATTTCCAATCTTCTTGACAAAAAGAGTGGTGTCAACCTTGCCCATTATGAACCATTTAGAGGGTAGAAAGTCCCTCAATCTCTCATACCATGCTCTAGGTGCTTGCTTCAAGCCATACAATGCCTTCTTCAACTTGTACACATGGTTGGGCTTCTTGTCATCTTCAAAACCGGGACGTTGCTCAACATATACTTCTTCATTGATGTAACCATTAAGAAATGCACTCTTAACATCCATTTGATAGAGCTTGATGTTGTGGGCACAAGCATAGGCTAGCAAGATTCTTATTGCTTCCAATCTAGCCATCGGGGCATATGTTTCTCCAAAGTCAAGACCTTCAACTTGTGTATAGCCTTGTGCTACCAATCTTGCTTTGTTCCTTACCACTATCCCATCTTGATCTTGCTTGTTTCTAAAGACCCATTTGGTTCCAATCACATTGTGTCCTTTTGGTCTTTCCACTAATTCCCATACTTGATTTCTTGTGAAGTTATTTAACTCCTCATGCATAGCATTCACCCAATCAACATCATTCAATGCTTCATCTATCTTCCTTGGTTCAATGGATGACACAAATGAGAAATGCTCACAAAATGAAGCCAATCTAGATCTTGTTTGTATACCTCTAGAAATATCACCAATTATAGTGTCCAATGGATGATCCCTTGCAATATTGGTTGGTTGGAGGATTGGAACTTGATTGCTTGCACTTGCTTGATCATTGGGTTGAGATGATGTACTAGCCACTTGATCTTGTTCATTATCATGAGAGCTTGCTTGAGTTGTATCCTCTTGCACATTTGAGTTAGAGAGCACTTGCTCTTGATCATCTTCATCATCATTCACTTGCCTAGGCCTTAATTCACCAATGTCCATGTTCTTCATGGCATTTGAAAGTTAAATGCCTCTAACATCTTCCAAGTTCTCATTCTCTACTTGTGAACCCTTGGTTTCATCAAATTCAACATCATGAACTTCCTCAAGAGTACCACTATCCAAATTCCAAACTCTATATGCTTTGCTTGTAGTGGAGTAACCAAGTAGGAATCCTTCATCACATTTCTTGTCAAACTTGCCCAGTCTAGTGCCTTTCTTCAAGATATAGCATTTGCAACCAAAGACCCGAAAATATGCAATGTTGGGATTTCTACCATTCAAGAGCTCATATGGTGTCTTCTCTTTCAATGGGTGACAATAGAGATGGTTGCTACAATAGCAAGCCGTGTTGATAGCTTCGACACAAAAAGATTGACTAACATTGTACTCACTAAGCATAGACCTTGCCATATCAATGAGTGTTCTATTTTTCCTCTCAACAAGGCTATTTGATTGTGGAGTGTACTTGGCTGGGAATTGATGTCTAATTCCAAATTCATCACACAACTCATCAATTCTAGTGTTCTTGAACTCACTACCATTATCACTTCTAACTCTCTTGATGGTTGTTTCAAACTCATTGTGAATACCCATGTGTATCTAGTGTAGTCATCGACTATCATAAAGCCATATTTGTTACCACCAATGCTAGTGTATCATGTTGGCCTAAACAAATCCATGTGCAATAACTCAAATGCTTTGCTAGTGCTCATCATGCTTTTCTTAGAATGGGTGTTTCCAACTTGTTTTCTAGCTTGACAAGAGCTACAAAGCTTATCCTTTTTAAACACAACATCTTTCAAGCCTCTAACCAAGTCATGCTTAACCAATCTATTCAATTGTTTCATTTCAACATGACCAAGCCTTCTATGCCATAACCAACCCATGCTAGACTTAGTGAACAAGCATGTAGATAATCTAGCTTCACTAGCATTGAAATCAACCAAGTATAGATTCTCATATCTAAAGCCTTTGAAGATCAAGTTAGAGCCATCTATACTTATGATCTCTACATCATCTACCCCAAATATACATTTGAATCCAAGATCACATAATTGAGCCATGAATAGAAAATTGAAGTTCAAGCTCTCTACTAGCAATACATTGGATATGCTCATATCATTGGATATTGCAATCTTACCAAGCCCTTTGACCTTGCCTTTGCCATTATCACCAAATGTGATACTATCATAACCATCATTGCCATTGGTGTTGATTGAGTTGAACATTCTCGCATCATCAATCATATGTTGAGTGCACCCACTATCAAGAACACAATGCCTTCCTCTGGCTTTGTAATTGGCCTACAAAAGAAGGTCAATTCTTTTTAGGTACCCAAACTTGCTTGGGTCCTTGAAGGTTAGTTACTAAGCTCTTTGGTACCCAAATGGTTTTCTTCTTTGAGCCCATCCATGGTTTACCAATGAACTTAGCCTTCACATCATTTTTACCCTTAGTGAGCACATAGAAAGAATTAATCTTAATTGAGGATACATTACCATTTTTGCTCTTGTTTTTGCACTCATGCTCTTTATGACTAACTTGCTTGCAACTAGTGCAAAACCGACCATTGTTCTTCACAAAACTAGTCTTGTGAGGAGCAAAGGCTACCTTGCCTTTCTTGGGGGTATAGCCCAATCCCTCTTTGTAGAGAGAAGTTCTTTGGCTACCCAAGCACATAAGCAAGCAGTCCTCACCACCATAGGCTTTAGCTAAGGTGTGAGTGAGCTTATTGACCTCCTTCTTGAGGTTCTCATTCTCAACCATTAGTGAGATATCACAAGTGAAACCATCACTACTAGATGAGGTGGAAGTAGAAGTACTACAAGAAGGGTTAGTGGGAGCAACAATGATAGGCATAGATAATGATTCATCAATTATATCACAAGTTAAGTCCATATTGCAAGTTTCAACATGCTTCTTTTCATTTTGCTCATTAAGCAAAGAAGAATGAGCTTTTTCAAGCTTCTTGTGAGCCTTGCCAAGCTTCTCATGGGCTTCCTCTAGCCTCTCATGAGTTGCTTTGAGATCATTAAGGGCTTGCTTAAGGGCTTTTACCTCCTTATTCAAGCTCTTGCATTTCCTTCTCTTAATGTCAAAGTGTTCTTTGGCATCTTCTAGCATGTCAAATAATTCATCTTTAGTAGGTTCATCATCATCACTATCACTATCATTTTCATTTTCATTTTTGTTATCATGTTCTTTATCACTTCCATCAACACAAATTTGTACCTTAGTGGCCTTAGCCATGAAGCATGATGGAGTGTCAAAGAGAGAAGGCTTCTCATTGATAGCAATGCTTGCAAGTGCCTTCTTCTTGGTGGTCTTATCATCATCACTATCATCACCATCACTTGAGGAGGCATCACTATCCCAAGTGACCACATATGAACCACCCTTCTTCTTCTTAAGGGTCGTCTTGTCCTTCTTCTCTTTCTTTTCCTTCTTGTCCTTCTTCTTGTTCTTCTTGTTGTCATCATCATTGTCGCTATTGTATGGACATTGAGCAACAAGATGATCGTTGCTTCCACATTTGAAGCACCTTCTTGACTCTTCCTTGTTCTTGGATGAAGATTTCTTTCTTCTAGCACGGTAACCTTCATCATGAATTTGCCAAATTTCTTGATGAAGAGAGCCATCTTCTCATCGTCATCATCATCTCATGAGCCATCATCTTCACTTGATGTTTCTTGCTTAACCTTGCCCTTGGATGATGTGGCCTTGAATGCCACACTCTTCTTCTTCTCATCTTTCTTCTCCTTCTTTTCTTCCTTCTCATCATCATCTCTATATGTATCATCGGTCATTATATCTCCCAACACTTGGTTTGGTGTCATGGTGTCCAAACCACTTCTCACTAGAATAGTGACCAATGTGCCAAATCTTGAAGGTAAACATCTCAAGAATTTGTGGGAGAAGTCTTTGTCCTTCACCTCTTCTCCAAGTGCTTTGAGATCATTGATAAGCACTTGAAGCCTATGGAACATCTCCGACACACTCTCATCCTCCTTCATCTTGAAGCTTGCAAACTTCTCTTTGAGAATGTATGCCTTTGCACCCTTCACGGCTTGAGTGCCTTCAAATGATTCTTCCAACTTCTTTCAAGCCTCATGAGCCATCTCAATATTCTTGATTTGCTCAAATGTTCTCTCATCAATTGCATCATGAATGGCACTTAGAGCAATGCCATTGTTTTGGAGAAGCACTTCTTCGGCCGTGGTGGGATTCTCCGGATCACCAATCTCAATTTTGGTTTCTACCATCTTCCACACTTTTCTATTGATTGACTTGATATGTGTGGTCATCTTTGATTTCCAATACAGATAATTTGTGCCATCAAATTGGGGTGGCTTCTTGGTGTTGTTGATTTGAGCCATTTTTACACCGAAGGTTGTTAAGCCTCAAATCACGGTGACCTCAGCTCTGATACCACTTGAAAGGTCCTAATGGCTAGAGAGGGGTGAATAGCCTATTAAAAAAATCTACAACAACACTTAACAAACTGGTTAGATAATTATGAGGCGAAGCAAGTATTGCGCTAGCCTACTAAAATAGCAAGCCACCTACCACAATTCTAGTTTATATAGTTTCTATCCACACAATAGCTATGACACTACACTAAGTTAGTGTGCTCTCAAAAACTAACTAAAGAGCAACACTAACCAAACTAACAAGCTCTCACAACTAGCTACACTAAAGAGCTTGACAACTAGTTTGCGGTAATGTAATGAGAGTGAGCAAGAAGGTTATACCGCCGAGTTGAGGAAGATGCCAATCAATCATAAGAATGAATAACAATGAATACCAATCACCTTGGAATCAAATGATGACACAATAATTTTTTACCATGGTTCACTTGCTTGCCGACAAGCTACTCCTCATCGTGGCGATTCACTCACTTGGAGGTTCATGATCTAATTGGCATCACACGCCAAACCCTCAATAGGGTGCCGCACAACCAACACAAGATGAGGACCACAACAAGCCACGAGCAATCCACTAGAGCACCTTTTGGCTCTCCACCGGGGAAAGGTCAAGAACCCCTCACAATCACCACGATCAGAGCTGGAGACAATCACCACCCTCCGCTCGACGATCCTCACTACTCCAAGCTATCTAGGTGGCAGAAACCACCAAGAGTAACAAGTGAATCCCATAGCAAAACACGAACACCAAGTGCCTCTAGATGCAATCACTCAAGCAATGCACTTGGATTCTCTCCCAATCTCACAAAGATGATGAATCAATGATAGAGATGAGTGGGAGGGCTTTGGCTAAGCTCACAAGGTTGCTATGTCAATGCAAATGGCCAAGAGAGTGAGTTTGAGTTGGCCATGGGGCTTAAATAGAAGCCCCCATGAAATAGAGCCATTGTACCCCTTCACTGGGCACAACACGGGGTGACCGGACACTCTGGTCATATTGATCGGACGCTGGACCTCAGTGTCCGGTCATGCGATGCGTGCCACGTGTCCCCTCTCTTCAATCACTGAACACCCGATCTCAACGGTCATATGATGACAGGACGTTGTAGCACAAAGTGACCGGATGCTGAACCCCAACATCCGGTCATTTCTAGTAAGCATCTAGAGATGACTTTTTATGACCGGACGCGTCCGGTCATGCTCGACCGAACACACCCAGCGTCCGGTCACTCGGCGACTCCTCTATGCATGACCATGTTAGTGTGACCGGACGCAGCCAGCCAGTGTCCAATCATTTCAGCACCAGCATCCGGTCACTCAGCGACTCCTCTGTGCACGACCATGTTAGTGTGACCGGACGCAGCCAGCCAGCGTCTGGTCGTTTCAGCGCCAGCGTCCGGTCGATGACCGACGCTGCACTTTTTCTGCTGCTACTGACCGGACGCAATGAGTTAGAGCATATAGTGGCACTTTGATAACCACATTTTGATACGAGTTTCATGCCTCTTAATAGTACAGCTATCGATCCTAAATGTGATCACACTCACTAAGTGTCTCAATCACCAAAACAAAATAGCTCCTACCATTTATACCTTTGCCTTGAGCCTTTTGTTTTTCTCTTTCTTCTTTTCAAGTCCAAACACTTGATCATCACCATGGCATCACCATCATCATATCATGATCTTTATTTGCTTCACCACTTGGAATGTGCTACCTATCTTATGATCACTTGATAAACTAGGTTAGCACTTAGGGTTTCATCAATTCACCAAAACTAAACGAGAGCTTTCAACAGGGTGTAGTGTAGTTGGTTGCATGAAGTTACCGTGCATGGGTGTCTCACCGACGCAGAACATGGTGACCCGTGTCACCGTGCTCGCACCTCCGTACTACCACGCATGCGGGCAGGGCTCGTCGGAGCACCTCGAGCCGCCTAGGTCACCTAAATAGATCTACATGGTCACTGTGATGCTGGTGCGCTCATTGACTAGCTTTGCCATGGCCGGTGATGGCCGGCTCACCACAGAGCAGTGCCGCCATGCCACCATGGCCGGTGATGAGCACGCTCCACCGCACATGCGCTACCATCACCTAGGTCACTAGATGCGGTTTGTTCTGTAGATCACGTCGGTGCACTTGGTTTCGCCGAAGAGCTCACCGGCTATGAGCTAGGGCCAGTCCGCGTGGCTCCCCTGCTTCCTGTGTCGCTGACCAATGGGCCCGACTGACCTCTGGGTATCGGCTGTCAGTGGCACAGAGTTGTAGGATAGCTCAGTTATTTTTAGATTTACATGCTAGGTTTGGAAAATCATAAGTTGAGTTATAGGGATCCAAATCTTGTGAAACAAATTTTGTTGTGTTCCTAAGGAAGTGTAGTATTTTATAAAAATATGATATATATAGTTTCTGATATTTTTATTAGGGATTTAAATGTATTTAGATAAATGCTTTTTGAATGTTAATAATCTCGTAAAATAGATATCTTAAGCTAGAAAACTCCTAAAAATGTGATTCTAATTTTGTGGGTTTTGTATTGACATGCTCTAGCTAGTAAAAATGTTAAGCTTGCTGCAAACTTGCATTAAATATGGTATTTCTATTTATTTACTAATAAATGACATTTTCTAAGGAAATTTGTAGGGATAAAAGTATGTAATATATGGCTATGCAAATTTTTCTACAGCAGTATGGCACTAATATGAAGCTAGGAAAAATATATAATCTGTTGCTTGACACTTTTCTGTAGGGTTTACTATTTTCACTAAATTAACCCTTGCTAGCTTATCATTTTTGCATAGGATGTTATACATGTGCAAATGGTACGAAATTTTCACAGTAGCCTACTATGAGCATTAGGAGTCCACTGTAATTTTATGAGAATTTATTGTGTAGCTTTGGTGTATGTTTATTATTTACCCTAATTATTTAATTAAATTAATAAAGGCATCTAAGTAATTAAATTGGGGTTCACCATGATGTTTTCTATGATTCTTGTGATGCATAGTAACTGTTGATGTTCATAGTAAGGTGTAGAAGCCATTGGTTGTATGCAATTAATTAATTGTTACTTTGTGATTCAAATAGGTGGTTGCATGTATAGTTTTGATGGTGTGGATGATTTCATATGGATAATGATTTTTGCTGTAAAACTTGTTAATAACAAAGTTGTAGATAACTTACTAGTCTACCTTGTGTTAAATTTTCACGTCAAAGGCCTTAAGGTTTAAGAGTTCTAGCTGTTACAATTTTGCTGTCCGAAAGGTTTACTTTCTGGATAGATTTGATTGAATGATTTGTTTGCCCAATATAACTATTGAATCACAGTAAGGGTATTAAAACAAAGTTGTAGAAAATTTCTTAAGCTTTCCATAATGTCCACAACCATATGATTTCGATGTAAATAACTCCAGTTATGAGTAAAACAAGTAGCTGATGTTTTGTGGTGTAGTAAATGAATGGTAGAAGTGTTTGATTAAGTAATCAAGAAGAGATATGCACCTACTCAGTAAAATGTGATGCGCTTGTTATTACTTTAACACCATGCTATTAAGAATACTTACAAGAATGCATTCATCATGTGTCATCATAATATACTTGTCAGCATGTATGCATTCGCAATATCTTATGCCATATTCATGCATATAGGATCGACAGAGGAAATAACGTTGTTGAAATTCAACAAAAGAGAGGAATGGGACCAGCAGGAGATTCCTCAAGCCATAGCTCCCGAAGAAGATGAGTAGACCCTAAATGAGCTTCTGGAGTGCCCTAACCACCGCCCCACTTCCTTTCTGAAAGGCAAGCCCTGGAGCATTCTAAGTCTTCTAGTGTTTTACAAAAGACTACTTGAGTCCTTTATGATTGATGCATTAGGTTATAAGAGTTGTCTGGAAATACTTGATGCATGGAACTACCTTGTCCAGATATATACACCTTTAACCCTATGTAGGTCCAGGATCGAATATATGCTTAGCCCTGCTTAGACCAGTAGAAGTCGGGTGATTTCCTGTCACCTGCGAGATATAGGTGGATACCGAGGCACGGTTGGCTATATTTGCTATCGTGGAAAAGAACCATGGGGTAAAAGTAAATAGAGGCTGGGTAGAGTCTATGTGTAGGTTGACTCATGTGATTCTGTCTGTGTCGATTAAGGACCGTACCGTTATTGGCACTGTTTGACAAGATTAAACGCATGTCTATCACTTAGCTGGCCGGATAACTCATTCTGACTGTGAAGCCGAGTAGCTCAAATCAAGCTAGGCCCCACTCTGTAAGAGTGCACACTCTAGATGGTAGTAAGGATGCACGAGGAGCCAGACCTAAGCCCATGGGTAGGCTGGGCCTAAATGTCCTGGTAGTTGGTTGTCCCTGATTGTGCGGCACTGGGCGAACCCACGAAATGTGTACTTGAGTTCTACCAAAGGTGACCTAAGATGACCGTTGATCTGGTATGCCTGGGTTTGTGTTAGGAATAAATTCCCAGCTGGTTGAAATCGATTCAAATTGCCTTCTCTCCCGGATAGTGAGAAACTTGGCTAGTACTAACATCGTAGTAATTGTATTATGGAATATGATGGTTCGGATAAACATGGAATAACTATACCTGCTATGGTTACTATTGTATGCTCTTAAAATGATGTATCACATGTTTGGCACAGGATAGTTGCTAATTTAGTGATGGATAGTTATAATTAACTTGATAATGGAATTATTATTGTATAACTAAGTTAATTGCTTTGTATGCAAAATGTTGTCAAGCTACCTCCACTTATATAGCCTTGCATAATCCTTGCAGTCAATTTATTTCTGGTTTATGATGGGTAAGTCTAGCTGAGTACCTTCTCGTACTCAGGGTTTCATTCCCATTGTTGCAGATAGCACAGTATATCATGGATATTGCAAGTGTTGCTTCTATCCCACTGTGGATGAGGTGTAAGCCTTGGGCAGGCTTCTTTGTTAATCCCTCTATATGCTTTTGTGGACTGTGATCATATGTTGGCACTATATTAAACTATGTTGGCAAATGCTACTTTCGAACTTAATTTGCTTCTGCTATTATCTATCAAACTTGGTTTGTAATAACTTTATTTTATACTCTGATGATGGAAATGTATCTGCGAACTTTATGTAATATGTGACATATATGTTGAATCATGTATGATCTTGGTTGTTCGTGGATCATTTATTGAGACCTGTCGTGGTACTCGATAGACTACCGGGTTTATATGGGCTCAAGTATGACAGTGCGTCCGCTTGCGGGCCATCATTGTACTTGTGCTCTTATAAATTAGTCAGTTATGCGACACCCGTGGGTCAAAAAACCATCCCATCTATACCGCAAAGGACGAATGTCATACATGTTGTTCACAAGTTGGTACTCCCTCCATCTAAAAATGAATGCAGATATAGGTTTGGGATAAGTCTAGGTTTCTTAAGTTTGATCAAATTTATAAAAAATACTATCAATATTTATATTTCAAAATATATTTCTAGTGATATTTATTTGGCATCATAAATATTAATATTTTTTCTATAAATTTGGTCAAAGTAGAATTTATCGACTCTTGAGGAAATGAAATTGTATTCTTTTCGATGGAGGAAGTATTAAATATCTAATTTTCTATTAAGTTACAAATATATAAAAATTATATTATCTACATACTAAATAATTATGGTTAGCGAAATATTTTTTTCATAATATATCGCTTTGGAGTCATAAATATTAATAGTCTATAAACTTAGTTAAGTTCAAAAAGGCTTGCCTTAATTCAAATTTAGAACTATATTTTGATGGATGTAGTAATTCAAAAGAAGAAGCTTATCTTTATTCGTGGAAGAACATATTCTAGTCTCTCGGCCTGATCTGACTCTAACCTAATATTTGTCTTATAAGCCGTACTTTTTCAGTGAAGGAACAATGTTTTTCTCTCACAACAAATCAGCCAATAGTACTTTTTAGCCTGACTTTTTAGCCAAGCGTACGTAGCAATAGCGCACTGCCTAGCTGAACCTAATCAAGGACCAAGACGGAGACGAGAGTCCGAGACCATGGCCGTCTGCTTGTACCTACCAGGTACAAATAGAGCCAGGATCACAAGCTAGATAAGGGAACCATGCATATATCCAGTAAATAAACTAACTCAGAACCACGTAATTGTTTGGAAGCAACAACTACGCTTGTTCTCTAGCTAAAAACATACTCCCTCTGTCCCAATATATCTGTCCTTCTGGCATTTTACCAACTACAAGAAAGATTCTCTAAATCTAGACATATGTTACGTCCGGATGCATATAACATTGTGTAAATCTAGACACCCAAAATCACTGCTAGAATGACAGATATAATGGGACAGAGGGGGTAGTTGTTTCCATGCTATGCATTGTGCCAATGTGGCATTGTTGGGTGCCGGTGAAGGACCAATGTTTCTGACTTTCTGATTTAGAAATCTAAGTAAAAAATTTACATGTTGGTCTCGAACTGGTGGGGGTGTTATTCAAACGGCCATTTCTGAGTGTCATCTAAATCTTAGATTTAAGAAATGTGATTTTATGTTGCTAAACTTAGTTTCAAATGTCATCCAAGTCCTGAATCCCAACCAACTCCCTGTGTTGACATGGCATGCTAACCATCTATTGATGTAGACCCATTATGTGGGGTTCGTATGCCATATATTCAGCTCCATCTCTCTTCTCTCTCCTTCATCTCTCCTATTTCTTTGTCTCTTGTGTCATAGTGTACCCAATGTCCTTGGTGCCCCACCTTTTCTCCTTGCCATCGTGCACTCCTTCATATCCATGCTCTTGCACCGCCCTATAGTAGGCTAGTGGCAGCAACCGAAAGTTGACCATCACACACAGTTAGGAGTGAGGGGAGGTGGACACTTATGTTAGTCCACATCAATGCACAATCAATATCCTCATTGCCACATCAGTGTAGGGAGTGGGCCAGGATAGATTTTGAGTTCTATATGGCTTTTTTTTCTCTTCACTCGGACCAATCCACCTAGTCGACTTCTTATATTTTTGTGAGTTGTGTATCGACTCCAATAATACTATTGTCAAGTACCTTTAGGGATGAGGATCTCGACAAGATATGCAGTTCTTGAAGAATGAAAAAACTGATCTACTTCTCTTTGGTATTTGTTTGGATTCGGAATGACCCCTTGATTCAAGTTTAGGGATTTGAAATGCCATTTCCTACATTAGAGCTAGCAATTGTAGCAAGGCTCCCATCTTATTTGTGGGTGTTGGAGAAAAAAAGTCCACTATGGTAGGGCTCATACAGACCCCCAAAAGTAGATCAAGGCCCTATTTCATGCACACGGAATGAAGGGCATTCAAGGCTCCCCTACTTTTCCCATTTCTTCCGTTTCGTAACCACGAACTCACGGACTCAGCTCGCATCTCTCTCTCTCTCTCGTGCACTGCCTCACCCTGGCTGGCTTTGATTCTGGCTACCGGATCTGCTACTACTATGGAGTGATGATGCTCTTAGGGTATCTAAGATGACACCTAGAATTAAGTTTAGGATCCAAAAATGATATTTCCTTAGTTGAGGGACCGAGGTGACAGAATTTTACTCTCTGGAATCCGTGAGACGATTCATACCATTAGCCATGGGACTAGGCACTGGCCAGCGCCAGTTAGGGTTTATGGTTTCATAAGGAGCACGGAGCTTCCTGTCCTTGCTTGTTGTTTTAGGATATTGTTGCTTCTCCATAAGCAGCAGTGGTGCCACACAACCAATGCTCAACGCCTCGTTCATATCATAACAACTACCCCTCTATTCAAAATTGAAAGTTGCTTTGACTTTTTTTGTACATCCTTTTGCTATGAATCTAGATATAATAATATGTCTAGAAACATAATAAAGTGGATGAACCAAAAAAGTAAAAGCGACATATAATTTGGAACTGAGGGAGTATTCAAAAAAATGATCGGCATGATCACTGGTCAATTCAGTCTATCCCTATCACTCGATCAGACCATTTCTAGATGTGACCACTACCGGAAACAACAGATTTGCTGAGTGCCAAAATCTTTGCCAAGTGTATTTCATCGGGCACTCGGTAAAAAAGTTGTTTGCCGAGTGCATCAGAAGCCACACTCGGCAAAACAACGACACTCAACATACAAATATCTTTGCTGAGTGTTGAAAAAAGAACACTCGGTAAACTAGAAAAAACACACTATAAAATAGAGACACTCGGCAAAAAATCGCCACATGGACATCCGTCAGCTAGTGTGCCAGCCATTAGGAGTTTGCCGAGTGTCTGTTAGTGGCACTCGACAAAGAAGTAAGTTTACCGAGTGTTTTCCTTTAGCACTCAACAAAGAAATAATTTTGCCGAGTGTTTTTTTGGCACTCGGCAAATAAATAAGTTCTTTTTCACTTCTAGCCTTGAAATTTTTTCTACTGTCCACATACAACATGTGGTACTCCATGTTAAGATTTGGTATATTTCTAGATCCATTTTGCCATATTTAATTAATTTATTGTATTTCAACGAATTTTTTGGTATAAGTCAAATTTGAACTACAAGTGACTCATGTTATTAAGTCCGGTGTGAGGCCTTACCCAGGAAATGAAAAGAAATTTCGAACATCTTGTTCAGGAAACACGACCACAAACATGTGGCCGAAGGGTTTTTAAATTCTAAAAAAGCAAACGAAGTCTGAAAATCATGAGATTTGTTAAGATCTTGTGATATCATATGTGGAGGCCATGGTAAAAAATTGAGAAGGTTTCGCACAATCTATCACGTACGATGTTTACAAAACGAAGTACCTCAGAAAAAGAATCGTAGCGTTGAGAAGGATTCAGTAAGATTTAGAGTCAAAGTGACGGTAGAATTAGGGTTTAACTTCAAAACTTTTTATATAGGCAATAGAGAACAAGATTGATTCATGTGTAATTTTGTTAATCTTTTGGATCCATTTGATAATTTTAATTTATTAAGTGCAATTATAGAATTTTAATTGATATACATTGAATTTGAGCTATGACTGCATGAAATAATAAGTTTTTTCACTTCTGGCCTTGAAACTCTTTCTACTATCCACGTACAACATGTGGTACTCCATGTTAAGATTTGATATATTTTTAGATCCGTTTGCAATATTTAATTAATTTATCGCTTTTCAAGGATTTTTTTGGTATAAGTCAAATTTGAACTACAAGTGATTCAAATATTAGAATTAAATGAGTAGAAAAATGATATTCTTGTTATTGAGTCCGGTGTGAGGCCTTACCTAGAAAATGAAAAGAAATTTCGAACACCTTGTTCAGGAAACATGACCATGAACATGTCACTACTACAGGAATCAATTTGCGCAGCGTGGCCAAAATGGGCTCCGTGGTGGGCACCTCTTTTGCCCGCCACGGTTAACCGGTGGCCGGCCACCGAGGCGCCCACTGCGGGAAAATGGTTTACCGCGGCGGGCCACCTTATTTGCCCACTGCAGGAAATCATTATTTACTGCGGTGGGCAGTATGAATCACCCGCCGCGGTTAATACGATGTACCGTAGCGGGCTCTTTAAACTGCCCGCCGCGGTAAAGAGTTCATTTCCTGCGGCGGACGCTTTATATTGCCCACCGTGGTAAAGCCTATACAAATAATCACCGCCGCCCCTTCGTCTTCTCCACGGGTCTTCCTCTCTCTCAAACTCATGGGGGAGGTTTTGCCCTAAAATTTGAAGAAACTTTTGATTTGAGTTGAAGGGCTTGGATTTGAGGGAGGAGGACATCATAAGAGGTTCATAAAGACTCCCCCTCTCTCCTTCCATCCTCTCTCTCTCTATTTCCATCACCTAGAGTTCTCTCTAGATCTATATCTAGATCTAGATCAATTTTAATGGAAAAAATGATGTCATGTATTTCTTTAACCTTAGATTCATCATAGATGCATGCTTCATCTTTCACATCGTTATTTCCTCTCTTTTTCATGATTTTGGATGTAAAAATCATCAATTTCTCCTAATTCTTCTTTATTTGTTGATTGTGACGGATAATGTTCGCAGGTATGATGGATAGGTCAGAATGGATGTACCGGATCGATAGAGTGAATGATCTACGGTACCTCTTTGAATTAAGGAAGTTTATTGCTGCTGGTAAAGCTCACCGTGAGAGACTAAAGCGGATGACAACCATATGTCCATGTTCTCGTTGCAAGAACCTGAAAGCCCACCGAGACAGCGAGGTGCAAACTCATTTGATCATGTATGGTTTCGTCGAGGGCTACACCATCTGTACATTTCACGGCGAAAGAGTTGGTGCGAGTGGCGGTGCATCTAGAGTGAGCTCTTCGACGCCGACGACGACAGCACCATCGGTGAATAAAGATCCTTTAGGAGCACCCGGCTCCTCATCATCTTCAGCAGCAGCTGCGCCAGCCGACAGTGACAACAGTTGTCGTGATTACATCATGGTGGATGATCTAATGCAAGACATGGCCGACGAAGCCGGCGACGGTGGGGATGGTCAGGATACTGTGAGCCAACCCGAGGATGTGCAGCTTGTTGAAGATCTAGTCAAACATTTCGATGAAGATGACGTTGTGTTGGGTTGCCCAAAGTGGTTGGAGAATTTCAGAGAGTTGAAGCAGGCGGCAGTTGATCCTCTCTATAAGGACGATGGCGATTGTCTGAAGGAGTGCACGGCGCTCTGTTTTAACCTCCATATGTTGATGTTGAAGGCTCGTCATGGTTGGTCTGACACTAGCTTCAATGAGTTGTTAAGCTACCTTGCCACCACGTACCCAACGGCTAACAAGGTGCCCGCCAATACTTATCGGGCCAAGAAGCTGATCCGGCCAGTGGCGATGAAGCTTAGAAAGTTTGATGCATGCCCTAACCACTGCATCCTGTATCAGGGCAATGAGTATGAGAATTTGACGAGTTGTTCGCACTACGGCTTTAGTCGGTATAAGAAAAATGCTGGTTGTCGCGTGGATGTAGAAGACAAGGGAGGCTTGCGGGGTGGTCGGAAGAAGAACAAGAAGGGGGCAAAGAAGAGCAGTGTGGCCAAATAGATCTCGGCTCAGCAGGACGATGAAGAAGAGGGTTACACGCACAGGAAAAGTCCAGCACTGTCGGTGTGGTACCTGCCCGTGACCGATCGCCTGTGTGCAATATTCAGGAACCCGGACGATGCCAAGCTCATGTCCTAGCATGCATCAGCTGACCGCCTGAACGACGATGGCAAGCTACGGCACCCATCCGATGGCAAGCAGTGGAAGGATTTCGACGAGGCCTACCCGGAGTTTGGCAAAGAGCCCAGGCATGTTAGGTTCGCGCTAAGTACCGACGGGATGAACCCGTTTGGTGAGCTTAGCAGCTCGCATAGCACTTGGCCCGTCATGCTCACCATGTACAACCTACCTCCCCATCTATGTCAGAAGCGTAGGTACCTTATGCTGACCATGCTTATCTCTAGACCGAAGCAGCCCAGCAACGATATAGATGTGTTCCTGGAGCCGTTCATGGAGGAAATGAAGATACTATTTGATGTTGGGGTCCAGATGGTGGATGCATCCCGCAAGGAGAAGTTCACACTAAAAGCAATCATCTTTGTCACCATCACCGATTACCCCGGTCTCTTCTCACTGTCGGGGCAGATCAAAGGGAAGACCGGCTGCGTAATTTGCATCGATGGGACCTACTACACTTACCTTAAGGGATCCAATAAGATGGTGTACACAAGGCACAGACGGTTCCTCGCAAAAAATCATAGGTATAGAAGAAGTATTATGAACAAATACTTTGACAATCAGGATGAGCAGCAGCATGATCAACCGACGCAGACTAGTTGGGGGACAAAGGTGTATGAGATGGTCAAGGACATGGATCAGGTGGAGTTTGGAAAGAAGAAGAAGCCGCCTGAAGAGGGGAGCAAGCAGACAAGGAAGCGAAAGCGGGACCAGACGGAGGAAGTCCCCGCTGCCGTTCCTTTCAAGAAGAAGTCAATTTTCTTCAAGTACCTGTCGTATTGGAAAACACTGAATACACCCCATGCCATAGACTGCATGCACCTAGAGAAAAATGTCTTCGAAAGCACGATCGGTGTCCTACTGGACATCAAGGGCAAGACAAAGGATGGTATCAAGTCACGGACGGATCTTGTCAATCTAGGCATCAGGCCAGACCTTCACCCGGGACCACCTTAGAACGGTAAAGTCAATATCCCGGGTGTGGCCTGCAACCTAATGCAAGACGAGAGGATGGCTTTTCTTAAATTGCTTAGGGGTATCAAGGTGCCGACTGGTTTCTCTTCCAACATCAAGAGTCTGGTCTCCATGAAAGACCTCATAATGACCGGCTACAACTCACATGACTGCCACGTCATGCTGATGGTGTTCCTACCAATTGCGATTAGGGCTATCCATCTAGAGTACGTGAAGATGGTCATCACACGGATGTCATACTTCTTTAATCGCATCACCCAGAAGGTCATTGATAAGGCTGAGCTGCCTGCCCTGAAGGAGTTCATCACGGAGACCCTTTGCTAGCTCGAGATGTGCTTTCCACCATCTTACTTTGATATTATGCCACACCTAATGATGCATATGGTCGATCAGATCCATCAACTAGGCCCCATGTACCTACACCAGATGTGGACGTACGAGCGGTTCATGTCCACCCTCAATAGATACGTCCATAACCGCGCTTACCTGGAGGGCTCTATGATCGAGGCATACACAACAGAGGAGGCTGTGAACTGGTGTATGAGGTACATAAGAGATGGGAGGGTGATTGGGTTGCCTGTCCATCACCACGAAGGCAAAACCTCAGGGATGGGGTGCACAGGCCAAAAAGTGTGCACCGATGTGGCAAACCGAATGGTGCAAGAAGCTCATTACAGCATCCTTCATCAGTTAGTGAGCATGGAGAAATATATTGAAAAGAACCTGGAAGAGATCCGCGCCGCTAATGATGGACAACGCACGGAGGCATGGGTCCAGAACCATCACAAGAGCAATTTCATAGAGTGGCTCAAAGAGCAACACATACCCCTTGAAGGATGCCCTGATGAAGATACAGAGACCGTTAAGAGGCTTGTGTTAGGCCCATCCAGCCAAATCACCATGTGGCAAGGGTATGATGTCTAGGGCTACAGGTTCCACATGAAAGACAAGGACAAGAAGAGCTCGGCACAGAACTGCGGTGTTCGATACGAGGGCGAAGAAGAGTACACGGGCCAGAGGAGGCAATACTATGGGCAAGTCGAAGAAATATGGGAACTTGACTATGGCCAGAACCTACGCATAACCGTCTTCCGTTGCCAGTGGGTCAAACCGAATGCGGTTGCAGTGGACAGTTATGGGCTAACCACCGTGGACCTCAAAAGTATCGGCTACAAAGATGACCCGTGGGTACTAGCAACTAATGTCGCGCAAGTGGCCTACTATATATATGCAGATGACGCAAAAAGGCATGTGGTTGTGTTTGGAAAGCAGCGGATTGTGTGAGCTGATGGGGTGCAGAGTCCCGAACAATACAACAACTACGCAGAGCTCGAGCTTTTTACCGATCATCCAAAGAAGATCAAGGCCGTCGAGGACCGATTCAACAAGTCTAGGATGATGCTGTGGGCCTGCCCTGACGGTGAGAAGAGGACGGTGAAAGCACCTACACCAAAATGATATATGTATCCCAGAGACATATATGTAATAATATAGCTCGATCTATTGAAGACAAGTTTTGTAACTTATTATTAATATCATGGAACCATACTACTCTACTAGTACTACTGAATCTACTACTACTTCTATACAATACTACTCTACTAGTACTACTCAACCTACTACTACTATAGAATACTACTACTATCTATTGTACTAATACTACTCTCTACTACTCACATGTACTCTACTACTACACAGCACTACTCTACTACTACTACACAGTACTACTCTACTACTACACAACACTACTCTCTACTTACACACTACTAGTCTCTACTAATAATAAATATCAGTGCCCATAAATTTTAGATTAATAAGTTTTAGATTGATAATAAATATCAGTGAGCAAATGAAAAAATATTAACCGTGGCGGGCACGTAACAGCGCCCGCCGCGGTTAATCGATTAACCGTGGCGGGCAGTTTAAGGTGCCCGCTACAGTAAACATTTACCGCGGCGGGCGGATTATATTGCCCGCCGCGGTTAATCCGTGGCTATATATGTGCCGCTGCTCGCACAAATTTTCTTATTCCATCGTGCCCTCGAATTCGACCCGAAGGGCTGCCGAAATATAGCGCCGCCGCCGCCATCCCCGCCGCCGAGCTCCTCCGTGGTGACCCCCGCCCCCATCCTCCTCCCCCGTGCCCATGCCCCACCCCCGTCCTCATCTCCCTTGCCCGCGCCCCATCCCCGTGCTCCTCCGGTGCCCCGTCCCCAGAACCCTAGCTCCGGTGCGTCGCCGACTCTGACCCGTTCGCCGCCGCCAAATTCCTCGACGGCCTTCTCCACCCTTCTCTAGTTCAGGCAGCACTACACAGCGCGCAAGGAAACAACGCCACCAGCGGTACGTAACCTAACCTCTGCATGTCCTGCGCCTGAAACCATGCCCTTCTCCTACTCTCCTAGTAGCAGCTTTCTACGGTCTTCACGCCGTGTTTGTTTATTAGTGTCGATTTTATCGTGCTATGTCCTAGGGGAAATTCGTGGAGCAAGCTATTGGTATTCTTGTGCTGGTTGGTTTCTGGGGCATATCGTCGAGCATATATTTCAGATTGTGGGGCTTCGCTTCCTCAATTTTATTTCGTTTGGCATAGGGAGGGTTGCATCGTTGCCAGTTCTGGGAATTATAGCAACTAGAAATATATTTCAGCTGTGAATCCTATCCGTGCCTGCATTCTGGTATTTACCTTATGGGAATTGCAGGAGTAGCGTTAGGTAGGCGTCTGCCTTTGCTTCCCCTGCATCTCGCGTGAAACATTGGGTTCAAAGAAGCATAACACTTTACTAGATTATCTCCACCTGTGCATCTAATTTCTGTTTGAGGAAAAATAAAAGAGTTTATATGTGTTTAAGGTGCTTCAATTTTTCTTTGTGTTCTCTGTGTTTCGGATTCTTAATTTAGTAGATCGCGATCGATCCGCTGGTGTCCGTCCTGCCATACAGGACGATATGCCAATGCAAGCGATCGACGTCATCATTTGTAATAATCATCATGACATCATCATCCCATGAACACAAGCTTTGTGTATGTAGTTGATCATCATTTGTAATTACAACCAATGAAACCACAGAAAATAGTTCCACCATTTTTCTTTTCCCACATAGTGCTTTCACCCACTTATATACTTATAAACTGAAAGGCCAATTCAAACACGTGGTCATGGTCTCATGGGCACCTTCTAGTTCGCTTCTGCCTCCCACTTGTCCACCACCTCATTGATATCTGGTGCAGTTAGGTGCTTACATGTTCCTTTTCCCTAGTCTAGAACAGAATGGGTGGTTCTTGTTCATATTTTCTTTATCAAACAGTCATTTGAGTGAACATATGTACACTAGCCCCATGAATGATAGAATACTATATTTTCCGGTATTTGTATGGCACATTTTGTCCTGGATCAGAAAGGTGATTGGATATCGGACTATCAATTGGTTATATGTTGTGAGATTTTTTTTCAATTTTAGTGTTCAGCAGATGGACATTGAACAATAAATCAATGCATAAGTTCATGTATGTTAATCCTACTGGACTGCTCAGGCTATAAACTAATTCACACCTATCGATATTTTGTTAGGGTTAGATTAGCATATCCTTAATTTGCAAATGAAAGGAATGCTGTGGTCTTATTTAAACCATTCGATTGAGCTAGTCTTTTTTCCCAGTACTCAGGTGCCTGATTTCTTTCCCTTCTTTCTCTAATTTCCCTCTCAACTCCTAATCTTATCCCTGATCTAGGGTGTGGAGACATTGAGAAAAATCATTGAGGAGCAGGGCATGAGCTATTAGGCTTTCATGCCATATATACTAATTTTTTCCTTGCTGGATTGTCTCAACCCCTGAAATGTACAGTTCTAAATTTTGAGCTATACAGCTCTTACTCTACTAAACCTCAGTAGGCTTCTACTCTATCTTCTACTCTATCTTGATGGCCGAAGGCCACCCTTTGGGGCTGAATTTTGAAACTATCTTGA
Source organism: Miscanthus floridulus (assembly GCF_019320115.1). Taxonomy (NCBI): domain Eukaryota; kingdom Viridiplantae; phylum Streptophyta; class Magnoliopsida; order Poales; family Poaceae; genus Miscanthus; species Miscanthus floridulus. The sequence goes on along the minus strand of NC_089584.1, from coordinate 86,564,067 downwards.
TGGCTTTTGTTTGGTATTTGCAATGATGATTCTTTTCACACTTCTAAGCTGAGGCAGTGGCATATGCAATGATGTGAACCCTTTTATGCTGAGGCAGCGGCGATGATGATCGAGTGCCCCCACTAAACTAGGATGGCTTGTATACCAGATACAAGCAACCAGTTTAAAAGCGATGTGATGACAATGGGGCAAATCTAAGCCAACTACTACTACTTTACTACTCTAGTACTACTCTACTCTACTCTACTCTCACCTCCTCTAGTCTTCTACTCTATCTTGATGGCCGAAGGCCACCCTTTGGGGCCAAATTTTGAAACTATCTTGATGGCTTTTGTTTGGTATTTGCAATGATGATTCTTTTCACACTTCTAAGCTGAGGCAGTGGCATATGCAATGATGTGAACCCTTTTATGCTGAGGCAGCGGCAATGATGATCGAGTGCCCCCGCTAAACTAGGATGGCTTGTATACCAGATACAAGCAACCAGTTTAAAAGCGACGTGATGACAATGGGGCAAATCTGAGCCAACTACTACTACTTTACTACTCTAGTACTACTCTACTTTACTACTCTAGTACTACTCTACTTTACTACTCTATAACTGTGTCTATACAACTGAAATATGTATTCATTGTAGCTTTCCAATGGCGGAGGAACTGATAAGCGAATGGCGCGACCCTACCCCTAGTGCATCATCATCAACTAGCCTCGAGAGCCAAGTGTCCGTGACCCCAAGGCCAACAAAGAAACATCGTACAGAGGATGAAGATGATCTGACCTACCAACCGAGGGACAACGAAGTTGAAAGTGCGCGGTCTCCAAACCCTGAACAGATGCCGGTGGTGCCTCGAGAATTGAATTTCGAGGAGGAACAAGTTAGTGACAAAGAACCCCCCGCTCCATCTCCAACCACTTCAGGCAAGTCTAGTGGTCAGAGGACAAAGCTGAGAAGGGGGGAACACGGGAGGCACCAGAGGGAAATCCATGGTGAAGTCCATGTGATCCATGAGGTGGGACCAGAGGGAAACCCGTTGTCGCCACCCACGGTCCTTGCCAAGTTCAACAACCAGGTGGCATGTATAGTCAAGGACAAGGTGGAGATCACTTGGGAGGAGTGGAATAATGTCCCGGTCGACTACAAGACACATATCTGGGGTGAGGTGACGAGGAGCTTCCATTATCCCAAGGACGCCAATCTGAACAAGTGCAGGGAGTGGGTCATGCACGTGGCAGGAAGAGCCTTTAGAAACTTCAAGTCCATGCTGACCAGGTACTACCTGAAGCTAGGCAAGTCACCCTATGTCAAATACACTATGGTGAAGGAACATCACTGGGAAGAGTTCTGCAAACAAAGAATAACAGAAGAAGCAAAGGCAAAGAGCGCCAAGTTCAGCGCACTCGCAAAGAAGAACCTGCACCCCCACCACTTGGGCATGACTGGGTTTGCTGGTAAGAGGCCCCAGTGGCGGGAGGAAGAAAGGGCTAGAGCTGCCGCCGGGCTTCCCGATCCGTACGATGGTGTAACTTGAGGGCTAAGGACTTCATCTATGCCCGCAAGCCAAAGAAGCTCAAGGAGGGCGTGAGCAAGTTCAATGAGCCCAAGTTCGAGGAGGTGGAGAGGGCTCTCATCGAGGCCGCTAAATCCAAGGACAGCTTCGAGGTTCGTAGGGGCTAGGACTTGCTGACCCTGGCGCTGGGAACCCTCGAGCACCGTGGCCGCGTCCGTGCCATGTCATCGAAGATGAGCTGGAACTCAGTGGAGTCATGGCAATCCGACGCTGCCACATACCGGTCAAGGCAGAGGTACAAGGAGGGCATCTTTCAGAAGGGCTATGATCAAGGCATGGCCGAAATGATCAGTCGGTCCATAAAAGAAGCCTTCACGAGCAATGACCCAGATATGGTGTCGATGAGGTCACAGATGCTTCGCCAGGCTGGCGTGGCCATGCCTTAAGTTCCATAAGGGCAGACACAAGGGCAGCCACTGCCGATGATCGAGGATCGCCTAAGGCACCCCGTCGACGACATCCGGCAACCCATGCACGTCCACCTCAACATCCCGTTCGGCAGGGCAAAAAAGTTGACCGTGGGTGAGGGTTACATGCACCCCAAAGAAGATATCAAAGATTTCAACCAAGACCAGATCCCTGCCAACTATGCTGCCGTGATACTTACATGGTATGCGACCCAATACGAAGAATTTGAAATGGAATATCCAACTACACAAGGGGTAACGATCCTTGGAGCTGCCATTGGTTCTGAAGTCCTATGGAACAAGGACGACATAGAGATCATTCTATCGACACCGACTTCTATGCCGATGGTGACACTAGCATCACAACCATCCGTTGCCGGATCTTGTCCCCCTGATGATTTGGATCACGGCGACGGCGATGACGAAGGCAATGGCAGGGATGACAAGGGAAGGAAGTCACCCCGAGGCACAAGCCCTCACCCTCGTTCTCCTCCTCCAACAACAAGTCCACCTCCACCTCCCGACAGTCCGTCTAAGGGCACAAGCAAAGGACCAGGAGGCACAGAGGAACCGGGGGCAAAGACACCGCCTGCTGCCATTGCGAGCACAAGCCACTGTCCTCCACCGCCGGTGAAGACTAAAGGCGACCAAGGGCATCTCACATACTCACTTGAGTTCGAAAGGTATGGTAGCAGTGAGCATAATTTGCTAATAACTTTTCTTTGCCATAATATGGTACTAACATTTCTATCCCAGGCCGAGATCACCTTTCCATCTATTTCCTGAATCGGATGACTGCCCCGGCCATTATGAGCATGGGAAGTTCATGATAACCAAGGCCCAGCTCGTTGACGAGGAAAGGTGGGAGACAAGGAGGTTTCATCTCTGGTACATGGAAGCGGCAAAAGCTGGCCTGCATGGTTTTCTAGTCAAGGTTGTGGCGGAGTACTTCCACTTGCCCGGCAATGATGTAGAACTCCCCGTGGACTTCCACGACATGTACAGACTACTACGGGAACAAGACCTTGACATCGCCCAAGTCACCTTGTTCTCTATGTAAGTGATGAATTGCGAGTTTCATATATCACCTGCCTTTGAATCGATCAAGACTACTTATATATGCCATGATGGCTTGTCCTTGCAGGTTGATGGCCTATATATCCAAGGAACTAAAACTTGATGTTATCTATCTATCTCCAATGCATATTGCTCAAAGAGTCATCATTGGTTACCACCTAGATGACAATCATCCAACCATGAAAGACTTGACCAAGCGACAGAGAGAGGCGCACAGGAAGAAACTGATGGACAATGAGAAGTTGAACATTTCAAGGTACATACTAGGAGCAATGAAGAAGATCAGGAGAAATGGGTGTATCGTAGCTGCCTACCACTTTGGGTAAGTCGAAGACATGCCTGTAGAGATAAGTGGGTAGCTAGCTAGTATTATTATTTCTTGTCATAACCTGTATTTTGTTTTAATGGTGCAGCCAAGGCCTCGAGGGTCACTGGGTTGCATTTATCATCTACCCTCAGGATGGTAGGGCCTGCGTATTTGATTCGTTGAGAATGCCAAACTTAAAAGGGTACAAGGCCTTTGAAGATTGCCTCAGAGTATAAGTGACTGAACTGTCTTCTCATATGCGTTCTAATGCCCTGCCTAATACTAATACATTTCGTATAGCGCTTATAAGGAGTACATGAAGGATCATGAATGCTATGATCAAAGAACAGAGAATTTTAAGGCTAAGCATAAGAACCGCATCAAAATCAGACGCAACTTTCCGGTAAGTATTTGAAAGGTTTAATTGTGCTTTCTGTTCATAAGTGTTCTAATGCCTGTATTCTAATGCTTGTGTATCGATCATGCAGTGTGCCAAACAACTAGTAGGATCACAAACCTGTGGCTTCTACGTCTGTGAGTACCTGAGGGAGTGCAAGCAGTACAGCAGCAGTTGGAGGGTGCTCAAGAATGGATTGAACTGGTGGAGAGACATGCAGAGCACCCAACACTCCTTCAAGCAGACAAAGGCGGACATATGTAAGTTTGTCTTAGACAAATGCGTGCTTGAAGGGAGCATGTTCTTCAATGAGAACAGCCAGCTAGCGATTTTACCGGAGTATGAGAGGCTGAGGAAATGGCCCACGATGATGCGTCCGCAGGATTACTCCTTAGGGCATGTATAACGACTTTAATATGTAAATGTAATGAATTAACGATGACAAGAATGACTAAGTGAATGTATATATATGTATATTATCTCATGTGTAATGCCTGCATACTTTTTAAGTTTAATCTGTGAAATCTGGATGTGATTTGAATTTGAATTTGAATTTGAATTTGAATTTATATGCCTGCTGTATTTTTTTAATTCAGGAAATAATTTACCGAGGCGGGCAAATAATAATGCCTGCCATGGCTAACGAACATAACCGCGGCGGGCCACGAAAGGTGTCCGCCGCGGTAAAATAATTTACCACGGCGGGTGGTGCAACGTGACCGCCGTGGTAAAAGTATATTTACCGCGGCGGGCACGTTACACCGCCCGCCGTGGTAAATCAGTTAACCGCGGCGGGCAAAGCCGCCCGCCGCGGTTAAGCCATGATTTACCATGGCCTCTAGGCCGCGGCGGACGGCTTTGCCCGCCGTGGAATATCAAAAACGCCCGCCTCCAGTAAAGTTTGTGTAGTAGTGTGTAGCCGAATAGTTTTTAAATTCTAAAAAAGCAAATGAAGTCTGAAAATCATGAGATTTGTCAAGATCTCGTGATATCATAAGTGGAGGCAATGGTAAAAAATTGAGAAAGTTTTGCACAATCTGTCACATACGATATTTACATACCGAAGTATCTCAGAAGAAGAATCGTAGCGTTGAGAAGGATTAAAAAAGATTTGGAGTCAAAGTGATGGTAGAATTGGGGCTTGACTTCAAAATTTTTTGTATAGGCAATAGAGAACATAGATTGATTCATGTGTAATTCTGGTAATTTTTTGGATCCATTTGATAATTTTAATTTATTAAGTGCTATTATAGAATTTTAGTTGATATACATTGAATTTGAGCTACAACTGCATGAAATAATAATTTTTTCACTTCTGGCCATGAAACTTTTTCTACTATCCACTTACAACATGTAGTACTCCATGTTAAGATTTGGTATATTTCTGGACCCGTTTGCTATATTTTATTAATTTATTGCTTTTCAAGGAATTTTTTGGTATAAGTCAAATTTGAACTGCAAGTGATTGAAATAATAGAATAAATGAGTAGAAAAATGATATTCATGTTATTGAATCTAGTTTGAGGCCTTACCCAGGAAATGAAAAGAAATTTCAAACATCTTGTTCAGGAAACACGACCACGAACGTCTGGTCGAATAGTTTTTAAATTCTAAAAAAACAAACAAAGTCTAAAAATCATGAGATTTGTTAAGATCTCATGATATCATATATGGAGGCCATGGTAAAAAATTGAGAAGGTTTCACATAATCTATCATGTACGATGTTTACAAAATAAAGTATCTCAAAAGAAGAATTGTAGCGTTGAGAAGGATTCAATAAGATTTGGAGTCAAAGTGACGGTCGAATTGGGGCTTGACTTCAAAACTTTTTGTATAAGCAATAGAGAACAAGATTGATTCATGTGTAATTTTGTTAATTTTTTAGATCCGTTTGATAATTTTAATTTGTTAAGTGCAATTATAGAATTTTAATTGATATACATTGAATTTGAGCTACAACTACATGAAATAATAAGTTTTTTTCACTTCTAGCCTTGAAACTCTTTCTACTGTCCACTTACAACATGTGGTACTCCATGTTAAGATTTGGTTTATTTTCTGATCCGTTTGCTATATTTAATTAATTTATCGCTTTTCAAGGATTTTTTTGGTATAAGTCAAATTTGAACTATAAGTGATTCATATATTAGAATAAAATGAGTAGAAAATGATATTCATGTTATTGAGTCCGGTGTGAGGCCTTACCCAGGAAATGAAAAGAAATTTCGAACATCTTGTTCAGGAAACATGACCATGAACCTGTGGTCGAATAGTTTTTAAATTATATAAAAGCAAACAAAGTCTAAAAATCATAAGATTTGTCAAGATCTCATGATATCATCTGTGGACGTAGTAGTAAAAAATTGAGAAGGTTTCGCATAATCTATCACGTACGATGTTTACATACCGAAGTACCTCAGAAGAAGAATCATAGCGTTGAAAAGGATTCAGTAAGATTTGGAGTCAAAGTGACGGTACAATTGGGGCTGGACTTCAAAAATTTTTGTAAAGGCAATAGAGAACATAGATTGATTCATGTGTAATTTTGGTAATTTTTTGGATCTGTTTGCTAATTTTAATTTATTAAGTGCTATTATAGAATTTTAGTTGATATACATTGAATTTGAGCTACAACTGCATGAAATAATAATTTTTTTCACTTCTGGCCTTGAAACTTTTTCTACTATCCACTTACAACATGTAGTACTCCATGTTAAGATTTGATATATTTCTAGACCCGTTTGCTATATTTTATTAATTTATTGCTTTTCAAGGAATTTTTTGGTATAAGTCAAATTTGAACTGCAAGTGATTGAAATAATAGAATAAAATGAGTAGAAAAATGATATTCATGTTATTGAGTCTGGTTTGAGGCCTTACCCAGGAAATGAAAAGAAATTTCAAACATCTTGTTCAGGAAACACGACCATGAACGTGTGTCCTAATGGTTTTTAAATTCTAAAAAAACAAACAAAGTCTGAAAATCATGAGATTTGTCAAGATCTTGTGATATCATACGTGGAGGCCATGGTAAAAAATTGAGAAGGTTTCGCATAATTTGTCATGTATGATGTTTACAAACCAAAGTATCTCAGAAGAAGAATCGTAGCGTTGAGAAGGATTCGGTAAGATTTGGAGTCAAAGTGATGCTAGAATTGGGGCTTGACTTCAAAATTTTTTGTATAGGCAATAGAGAACATAGATTGATTCATGTGTAATTTTGGTAATTTTTTGGATCCGTTTGCTAATTTTAATTTATTAAGTGCTATTATAGAATTTTAGTTGATATACATTGAATTTGAGCTACAACTGCATGAAATAATAATTTTTTTCACTTCTGGCCTTGAAACTTTTTCTACTATCCACTTACAACATGTAGTACTCCATGTTAAGATTTGGTATATTTCTAGACCCATTTGCTATATTTTATTAATTTATTGCTTTTCAAGGAATTTTTTGGTATAAGTCAAATTTGAACTTTAAGCGATTGAAATAATAAAATAAAATGAGTAGAAAAATGATATTCATGTTATTGAGTCTGGTTTGAGGCCTTACCCAAGAAATGAAAAGAAATTTCAAACATCTTGTTCAGGAAACACGACCACGAACGTGTGGCCAAATGGTTTTTAAATTCTAAAAAAAGCAAACAAAGTCTAAAAATCATGAGATTTGTCAAGATCTTGTGATATCATACGTGGAGGCCATGGTAAAAAATTGAGAAGGTTTCGCACAATTTGTCATGTACGATGTTTACAAACCGAAGTATCTCAGAAGAAGAATCGTAGCGTTGAGAATGATTCGGTAAGATTTGGAGTCAAAGTGACGGTCGAATTGGGGCTTGACTTCAAAACTTTATGTATAGGCAATAGAGAACATAGATTGATTTATGTGTAATTTTGGTAATTTTTTGGATCTGTTTGCTAATTTTAATTTATTAAGTGAAATTATAGAATTTTAGTTGATATACATTGAATTTGAGCTACAACTGCATGAAATAATAATTTTTTTCACTTCTGGCCTTGAAACTTTTTCTACTGTCCACTTACAACATATGGTACTCCATGTTAAGATTTGGTATATTTCTAAATCCGTTTGCTATATTTAATTAATTTATTTCTTTTTAAGGATTTTTTTGGTATAAGTCAAATTTGAACTCCAAGTGATTCAAATAATAGAATAAAATGAGTAGAAAAATGATATTCAAAGTACATCGTGTGCCATGCATTCGATGGCCCTCAAACATAGATTGATTCATGTGTAATTTTGGTAATTTTTTGGATCTGTTTAGTATTTTCAAAGTACATCGAAACAAATTTAGTAAAGCACGTTATGGAAAAGAAGGAGAAGAAGGAAAATGAAAAAAAAATAAGTTTGTCGAGTGCCCCTTATCTATTGCCGATTGTCAGACATGGGACACTCGACAACCCCCTTCATGGTTCCACCCACACGCAATAGTTTAGGTTTTGAAAATAAAAAAATAGCTTTGTCGAGTGCCTGCCATCTAGCACTCAGCAAAACAAGGCTTTGTCGAGTGCTAGATCGTGGGCACTCGACAAACCTTGCGCATATCCACCCATCGACCAAACACACACGCACACACTCACACACACCACGCTGCACACACTCACACACACGCCACGCCACCGCACCGCGCCCCCGGCCGGCCATCGAACCCGGCCACCGCACCGTGCCCCCGGCCGCCACACCCTCACACATCCCCTAGTCTTGCCTTGCCACCACTCTCTAGCTCCCGCTCGCCCATCCCTAGCCCTACCCCACCCCCAAAGATCCTACCCCGTTGCCCCCTGGAGGAAGCCATAGTGCAGCACACCACCCCTGGAGGCCGTGGGCTTTGCCACGAACACAACATCCAACGCCGCTGCCTGAGCCCTCTTTGCTCCCTCTCCAAACATCCTGCCCATGTTGCTGGCTCACCGCCCCCTTGAGCACGCGACGGTGGAGGACACACCCCCAAAGCTGACCGTGATGCTGCATCACTGCTTCTTTTCTTGGTAAGCAAGCCGTTGGATCAATTGCTCATATTTGTTACTATTTGGAGCCATAGTAGTTCAAGCATCTATATCTATCTAAAAAATATTGTGACTCCTGCCACCAGTGTGAGGTGTTCCATGAATATATCTAGCATCCTTCGGCATTGCCAAGACATGTTTTTCCTTTGGGTACTCCTGTTAACGCAGATGCTCAAAAATTGGGACAATATTAGCATGCCCTCTTTATTCCATCAGTGTTTGTAGTTTGTAATTTGCATCTTATACTTTCATGAGTACTCGACACATTATTGTCCTCTTAGTTGGTGCAGTTTCATTATTTTAGCTTCTAGCTAGGTTGTCTGAAAGGCAAAAATTTATTGCTTGAAATGATAGAGAGCAGATCCAGCAGTAATTGAGCCAATGGTAGATATAGTAATCTGCTAGCTCGTTGTCACTGTTGCAAAGGCTCTATAATGCCTCCTAATCGTCCATGCTATCCACGTCGTTGAGGTTTTGATGTGACATGGCTGAGGTTTAACGGGCAACAAGGCCACGCTGAGCGATTTTGGGGTGACGTGGCCCATCTGCTCTGCTGGGCTCAATTGTGTAAGTGTACATGGGATTTTGGGGGTGGCGTGATCTAGCTCCCCTACCATGGTGAACCTTGTGATTATAGAGGGAGATTGGTTATGATCTGATGTTCTTAGTGTTTGCCATTTGCTATTTTCCCCTTCTTGAGCCTATGTTTTAATTCATGTCTATTGTGCTGCTGCAACCATCTTCTCATCAGTATATACAAGTGTGTGCCTATGGTGTTGCTTATTTTAGTTTGACCATGTGCCATTACTAATGATGTACCTATTATAGTTTGGCAATATGATGATACCTATTACAAGTTTTGGTTACCTCACCGTGCAGGGCAGGTGCTGCCGAAATTTATAATTGACACTATTATGTTTGTTTGTTGTAGGAGAGGCTATTGCAAGGATCATTCTCCACCATCCTTGACTCATCACTTTGCAGGATAGCAAGGTGAGGCATCCTACACCCCTCTTTCTATATTATGTACGTATATCATGTAACCTAGCTAGGCGTCTCCCATTCAAAAGAGATACGATTGGAAATATGTAGATCTTTGCATATCTATAACCGTATCTATTTTGAATTGTCCACATTTTTTGGACAGCCCGAGGATGTGTAGATGGAGTTAGTTTCCATGCTCTACTCAGATCCAAGATAGAGTTTCAGCAGCATCTACCTGTTGTTCTCAGGATACACAATCTCCCTTTCAGGACGTGTATTTGGAGAACAGTGGGGAGGTGCTGCCAAAATTCTATCTTGGATAGGAGTAGAGCATGGAAGCTAACCCCATCTACACATCCTTGAGTGGATTGGGACATATCTTCACCTATTAGACCACCACGTAGGAACCTATAGATGCAATTGATTTTTATATTACTTGCTGATATGTTAGAGGATGGATGACCATAAGTGGATGTACATGGGTCACTCTAGTCAGGGTTCGTTGACCGATGAATGGATTGAGAAGACCAATGCTTTCTTGGAACTAGCATTTGCAAGGGTTAAAGGAGAGCGTGCCACTTGGTGTCCCTGCAGCATTTGTGCAAACACGCGTCGACAAACAAAAGTGGTCATAGGTAAACATCTTTGTAAGAATGGATTTACGACTAACTATACCCGGTGGATCTACCATGGTGAATCCGATTGTGTGAGAGACGAGGTCGTGAGACAACGCATCGAGGATCATGATGCTGATGCGGGGGTAGGAGACATGTTAAATGACTATCATGAGGCACACTTCGATGAAGGACGTAGGGAGGAGGAACTAGAGCCAACCACAAAGGTGTATTACGATATGTTGTCTGCGGCATAGCAACCCCTTTCATGGGCATGCCAAGGTTTCTCAACTGGATGCCATTGCACGCCTAATAGCCGTAAAGTCCCAATTTAGCTTGAGTCGAGAAGCCTTCGATGTTATGATGACAGTTGTTGGTAGCCTGCTCCTGGATGGTCACATCCTACCAAAGAGCATGTATGAGGCACAAAAACTCCTTCGTGCACTTAAGATGCCATATGAGCAGATACATGCTTATCCGAAGGGATGCATCTTATTTAGGAAAGAACATGCGGAAGCAAAGTACTGTGTGAAGTGTAAATCATCTAGGTTCCTAGAGGTAGACTCTGGTGATGGTCAGAAGAGGTAGCTCGCCATCCCTGTTAAGATCCTATGGTACCTTCCATTCATACCGAGGATCCAACAGCTTTATATGACTGAGGAATCCGTGAAACAGATGATATGGCACAAATACGGACATCGATACAATCCTGAGAAGCTGGTACATCCATCCAATGGTGAAGCATGGACAAGGTTTGATATGATTCATCGTGAGAAAGCTCTAGAGGCTCATAATGTACGTGTTGTGCTGGCAACAAATGGGTTCAATCCTTATGGAATGGTGGTTGCCTCATACACTTGTTGGACCATGTTCGTTATCCCTCTCATTCTCCCCCTGGCATCCTCTTTCAACGACAGAACATATTCTTATCATTGATAATTCCTGAACACCAAGGGAATAATATGAGTATGTACATGGAGCCTCTGATTGATCATTTGGTCCGTGCTTGGGAGAAAGGGGTATGGACATACGACCGAGCTACAAAGACAAACTTCAAAATGCATGTTTGGTACCAGTACTCCCTGCATGACTTTTCAGCGTATGGGATATTCTACGGCTGGTGTGTTCATAGGAAGTTCTCATGCCTAGTATGCAAGGTGTCTTTGATGTTCATTTGGTTTCCGAAGGGTGACAAGTATTCTTCGTTCGACAAACATCGACAATTCCTCCCTCTTGACCATCCATTCAGATGAGACATAAAAAACTTTACGAAAGATGTAGTAGTTGAAGGCCCTGCACCCCAGATGATGATTGGTGCCGCGTTTCATGCTCAGTTAGACGCTCTCGAGGTCAATGACCAAGGAGATCATTTTCTGGGATATGGTGAGCAACATGCATGGACTCACAAGTCGTGCTTGTGGAACCTCCCCTATTTTGATGACCTTCTACTTCCACATAACATTGATGTAATGCACACTGAAAAGAATGTCGCTGAGGCTATTTTTGGTACAATCATGGACATTCCTGATAAGACAAAGGATAATGTTAAGGCTAGAGTGGATCAAGCGAGGTTATGCAATAGACCAAAGCTAGACATGGCGCCTCCCGATGGTAGAAAGTCATGGAGAAAGACTAAGGTCGATTTCATTCTGACAAGGGCCCAAAGGAGGGAAGTACTAGAATGGTTCCAAACATTAATGTTCCCTGATGGGTATGTAGTGAATCTGAAGAGGGAGTGAACTTAGCTACTTTGTGAATCAACGGGCTCAAGAGTCATGACTACCACATATGGCTTGAGCGGCTACTGCCGGTGATGGTTTGAGCCTATGTCCCTAAGCATGTCTGGATAGTGTTGGTGGAGTTGAGCAATTTCTTCCGCCAGCTTTGTGCTGAGTTATCTCGTACCATGGTTGCAGACATGGAAAGAATGATGCATGTGTTGCTCTGTATGTTGGAGAAGATCTTTCCACCTGGCTTCTTCAATCCGATGCAACATTTGATTTTGCACCTCCCATATGAGGCACAAATGGGGGGCTATGCAGGGCCGTTGGTGCTATTCAATTGAGAGATTTCAAAAGGTTCTTCAAACTAAATGTAAAAATAAATGTAAAATTGAAGCATCCATAGCAGAGACATACATTCTAGAGGAGGTGTCAAACTTCACAACAAAATACTATGCTGACAACCTTCCTAGCGTGCATATTTCACCCCCTCGTTACAATGCTGGCGAAGATGAATCGAACCTTAGCATTTTCGGAGGGCAACTAGGAAGTGCAAGTGGTGCGACTAATAAGACCTTGAAACATGAAGAGTGGCGCACTATTATGCTATATGTGTTGACCAACCTATCCGAAGTGGAGCCGTACATGTTGTAAGTTCTCAACAAACTTTTTCTCAAGTAGTCACAATTCTGTGTCCAACTCCCTTGCTTCTCGTTGGTATAGGGAATTTCATGAACAATTCTAGCATGAATCAAGGGAACCTACCCCGTAGGAAACTTCGACCCTTCTTACAGAGGGTGCGTGAAATGGAATGCCCAATTTCATTTCTTGGTTCAAACAAAAGGTACTGTCCAATTTGGCTCGTACTTAGTTTGACATTACAAGTTGTTCATACGTGCGACTAATATAACAAACTACCCTACTTGAACTTGTAGGGACAAACCGATGTGTCTATGAGTGCCGAGTTGAGACAGGTTGCCAATGGTTGTGCCTATAGGGTCAGGTCATTTACCGGTTATGACATGAATGGATATCGCTTTCACACAACAAGCCACGAGCAGAGTCGGCCCAATCAAAGAACCACAAATACCAGAGTTTTTATGCAAGGCTTAGATGGGGTTGAGTATTACAGAAGAATTGAAGAAATATAAGAACTCATGTTTCATGGTTACAAACCTCTTAATCCCGTTATATTCAAATGACATTGGTTTGATCCTGAAGTAGTGAGGCGGACCCCTAATCTTGGGCTAGTCGAAATTCGACAATCATCCGTCTTACCAGGAGACGATGTCTATATTGTGGCTCAACAGGCCACACAAGTTTATTATCTCTCATACCCGTGCCAAACTATAGACCGTCTTAAGGGTTGTGATGTTGTGTATAAGGTATCGCCACACGATAAACTACATGTCCCAAACAATCAAGATTACAACATAGACCCCAACACATATGACGGAGAGTTCTTTCAAGAAGATGGGCTCGAAGGGAGTTTTAAGATAGACTTAACCGAAGCTCAGGGTATGGAAGTAGACAATGAAAGTGGTGCTGACGAGGACACTGGAGACAAGGTTTAGAATGTGAAGGACTTAGAATTACTTTAGCGATTACATCTAAGCAACGACGGTGATGACGACATTCCTCCTTTGGAGCACGGGGATGATTATATCGACATGCATGATAGTGATGATGAGACTTATGATCTAGCTAATCCTGATCATGATGATTATTTCTAACACATGTATGATCCGTGCTAATTGATTTATTATTTGTCATACCATGTTATTTTCTAAGTATGTTTTGTTTATTTTGCATCTATTTTAATGTATTATTTGTGCTAATTGGTTTACTCTTTTTAATTGCAGGTGATTGAACAATGGTGGGCGGTATAAAGAAGATAGCGTCGCTTTACTCAAAAAGCGATAGTGACGCATAAAGGGCCCGATGCAACTGAGGGATCCGGGAAGAGACCTCGGGGTAGATCCATAGGTCGAGGGAATGGTGGAGGCAAGATGAGGCCACTGTCGTCTGTACCTTTGTCGTTGTCTAAGTTATCTTCCACTCACTCATCCTCTGAGGAGGAGGAGGTACAGGTGGAGGAGAAGGTACAGGTGGAGGAGGAGGTACAGGTGGAGGAGGAGACAGGGGTGGAGGAGGAGGTAGGGGTGGAGGAGGAGACAGGGGGTACCTCTTCCTCTACTTCATCACGTGTGTGGTTGCGAGGTCCCTCGACCCTTGAGGTGACCGATACCTCTTGAGAGACGCCCACTAATTTGACTCGATAGAGACAAGTAAGTAACTTTAGATGTTATCACTAAATTTTTGTTTGATATGTTCAAAATTACAATAGAAACTAATAATTTATCTTAATCACTTGGGTAGGGGTTGGAGGAAGGTCGGTGGGGGTGATCATGCACGCATGTGAATGGCATCCTTAGTCTTTTGATCAAGGAAAAGTTCCCTGGCCTGGTGCAGTTCGGTGGAACTATCGAGCCAACCTACATGCGGGCCCACTATGCCGCCGTCCCCGACGCCCCTGATCGGGATGGCAGGGTATTCACCGACAAGGCGCAGCATGTCAAGGCCGAGCTTTGGGTAAGTCTTTCTCGCACTACATTGCTCAATACATTGCATTGATTGGACATTCTTGAAATAATGACTAGATACATCGTGTCTATATGCAGGATTTCTTTATATGCGAGGAGGGATACGAGGCCAAAGCAGATGTTGTGGCTGATAAAGCCACCAAGAAACTCATCAAGGACATGCACTACGAGGCACGCATCTAGGCCATGATCCAATACCACGCGGAAATTCTTAGAGAGAGGGTCACTAAAAGTGCGGCAAGAACTATGAGGCTGACCCTGGAACAATACCTGAAGGTAAATATAGAATATTACTACTTATTTTTTCTGAGATTAATTATGCTTAATTTCATCTTCTTATATGTCATATACTTGATGACGTAGGTGCCTCCGTGGTGGTGCGCCTACGATCTACAGTGCTGGGCCCGGATGGTGGACAGGTGGTGCGACCCCGCGTGGGAGGAGAATAACAACACTTGCCGGGAGTGGCGTTTGCTGATGCCGGGTGCACCACACCATGAAGGCAACCTCAACCTCTCATAATACGCGGCTAGATGGATACGCGATCCATTTCTTTATTCTAACGCTTAACTCTCCATAATTTCTAATCATATTGTTTTTTTGCAGTTAGCGGCACATGGTGGCGAGCCTTGCTCCCAGTTCATGGCATATGCTTTTGCCCACAAGGGCAAGACAACGTCCGACGCCGCCTACAACCCGGAGGACCCGCCCTCAGCGTACAGCAATGAGTCCGTCCACAGCCGCCTCGATGGATACACATCGATGGCAAGGGCTGTCCATGGCCCAGAGTATGATCCGAGCGCCCATGACCTTGATGGTGAAGTGGTTATGAGGGTGGGAGGAGGCAAGAAGCATGGCCAGTTCTAGATTAGCGACGACACAATCGACAAGGCCAATACTCCCACTCTCTCCTAGATTTGAGCACGGAGCACCGGTTCTAGTCTGACGATACGCCCATGGCCAGACTCTACACGGTTCCAGATGAACGCACTCTAGGTTATTTATATTTTATTCATCGTTTATTGATTTTTACATACTTTTGCATTGCATTGTAACATTAGAATGAAATATTGTAGGCTCAGCTGGAATAAGAAATGAGGCGTCGGGAGGAGCTAGAGGTGAGGATGGAGGCAGAGCGGCAGAGGATGGAGGCAGAGCGGCAGAGGATGGAGCTGTAGATGTTTGAATATATGAGGGGTGTTTACGCTGCAATCGGTCAACCTCCGCCACCGATGCCAATCCCTCCTCCTCAACCTCCGCCAAATACTGTTTTCAAGCACTGTGAATCGCTTTACAACCTTATAATCATCGTTTCTAGTTTATGCAGAATCAATCTTATAAAGATGCCCAGACACTAGAAACTTAGTGACTAATGCTATATGTTTGTTACCAACTAGTACTTAAGCAATCATACTAGAGCACAATGCAACTGAGAGACCATACGTGTTGTTTAATCTTGTCTCAAACATGCAATCTCTTCTCTTTTGTACAGCATCAATCGGTGGCATCGAATGAGCCTCATGACCCAGCGTGGTTGTAGTGGAACAGTGGCCTAAGTGACTACATGTGATTTTATTTGCATTTGCATTTTTGGATTACCTGTGACTACTTATGACTATTTATGGTTGTGAATGAACATATTTGTGATTCTCAAGTTTATTTGCATTTATGTGTTGTCGATATATCTATATGAACTACCTATGATGCTTATTGTGAACTATTTGTGATGCATGTATTGTTTATTTGAGTGGGGTACGTTATACGTGACCGAACAATAAAACACAGGGAATATATGGTCACTTTGCCGAGTGTTACACTCGGCAAAGAGGCATTTTGCTGAGTGCCGGAGTAAAAATACTCGGCAAAGAGGACACGTGGCCAAAATCTGTGCATTCTAGAACTAAAATGGCTTCTTTGCCGCGTGTCTACGCTGTGACACTCGGCAAAGAAGCCAACATTTGTACGTTCTGGACCAGTCTTCGTCGAGTGTCCAGTATTTGACACTCGGCAAAGATGGCAGATTTGCCAAGTGCTCGGAATTTGACATTCCGCAAATAAGACATGTTTGTCGAGTGTCAGATATGGGACACTCGGCAAAGAATTCAGGTTTGCCGAGTGTCAGGTCCGGAACACTCAGCAAATGCGCCGTGACCGTCTCCGCAGTCGTCGCGTTATTTTTTTCGCCGAGCATCGGTTTTAGCTCTCGGCAAAGTGTTTGTCGAGTATCCAATAAAAAACACTCATCAAAGAGACGTTTGCCGACACTGTAAATGTCGTGTGCTGTTTGCTGAGTGTTACACTCGATAAATCTTTTGCCGAGTGTTTTTTTTTGTCTTTACCGAGTGCCTGTGGCATACGGCGAAGTGGGTACCAAGTTTCAATATGATTTCACCCGGTTTTGTGCTGATTGTCTCCACCGTGCAACGAGAAGGCCAAGGTATACGTAGTTGCGGACTTGTAGCGCGGTGCCCTCCCATGCTGCGCCATTTCTTTTGAGGATGCAGCTTGTATCCGTCAGGGGTCAAGCTCAAGTTATGATGTACTCCGCCACTTAAGCAATCTGCTGACGAGCTCGTTGTTGCTGAGCGCGAGCCCGCGTTGTATCACCGAACTTGCAACAAGCACCTATATATCGTGTCACGTGCCGCTCTTGCTAGCCAATCGGCCAGTGGGCAGAGCGTCTGCAATTTTGGACTCGGTTTCTGCGATCTCGCCACAAATCTTGCAAGCCCTTGCGTCGCATGCACCCCATCCCCATCCTCATTCAGACGATGAGCTCTGCTCTATAAATCAAGGCCGATGAAGTGAACTGCCCGCCAGTATGGGTAGGACTGCAACAAGAACGTCGACGTGTTTGATGCACCATGGCTCGCATCAACGCTTATTCCCTAGCGCTGCTGCTCTTTTGCTACGTTTTGTCAGGTGTAGCTGAAGCGACGTACAATGTCGCCAGTTTCGGAGCGAAGCCCAATGGCCGGACGGACTCGTCCGGCGCGTTCGCCAGTGCCTGGTCCGCCGCTTGCCGGTCACGGGAGCCGGCGACCGTGCACGTGCCAAATGGGCACTTCCTGCTCAGCCGTGCGGCCTTCACTGGCCCATGCTCTAGCAGGGTGATGCTTCAGGTCGATGGTACGCTTGTTGCGCCATCAGGCTACACCAGCGGTGGGGACGACGGCTGGATCGTGTTCGACCACGTCGATGGCCTCACCGTGTCTGGCGGCACCGTCGACGGCCGCGGCGAGGCACTGTGGGCGTGCAAGGCTGCTGGGCATGGCGGGTGCCCCAGTGGAGCAACAGTGAGTTGCCATATCACATCACATGCATCTTATTCTTGCAAGTGCATGCTGAAGTGCAAACATGCATGACACCACAAATATAAAGTGTTCCTCTTGATCGACTTGGTGCGTCGCCAGTCGCTGAAGGTGCTGAACTCGAGGGACGTGGTCATCAGCAGCCTGACCTCGGTCGACAGCGAGCTGTACCACGTCATGATCAACGGCTGCGAGGGCGTCATGGTGCAAGACGTACAGATCGCCGCGCCGGGAAGCAGCCCCAACACGGACGGGATCCACGTGCAGGCCTCGTCCCAGGTCACGGTCACCCGGACCAGCATCCAGACCGGGGACGACTGCGTCTCCGTCGGCCCCGGCACCACCAACCTGCGTGTGGAGCACGTCAGCTGCGGCCCGGGCCATGGCATAAGGTACGTAGTGGACTGAGCACACTGTCGTCGTCGTCACATGTGTGATGGTTTGGGTCCGGTGGCGTCCAGCATAGGGAGCCTGGGGAAGGGAGAGCGATGAGAGCGGTGTGGAGAACGTGACGGTGACGGGGGCCGCCTTCGTCGGCACCGAGAACGGGCTGCGGATCAAGACGTGGGCGCGGGCCAAGGTGGAGGGCGCGTACGTGCGCGGCGTCGTCTTCGAGCACACGCTCATGCACGACATGCGCAACCCCATCATCATCGACCAGAGCTACTGCCCCAACCACGGCGGCGGCGCGGGCTGCCCCCATCAGGTTCGCGCGCGCGTGCGGCACAGACATGCATGCATGGACACAAAAGCAGTTCGATCGAGCAGCTCGCAGGCATGACTCGTATGTATAGCTGCTTAGATTAGAATTTTGTTTTGCTTGCGTCACCGGTGCAGAGCTCGGCCGTGAAGATCAGCGACGTGAGGTACACGGACATCCAGGGGCCGTCGGCGTCCAAGGTGGCGGTGAAGTTCGACTGCAGCGCGAGCAACCCGTGCAGCGGGATCGGCCTCAAGGACATCAAGCTCACCTTGGACGGTGGAAAGCCGGCAGAGGGGACCTGCCAGCACGCGGACGGCAGGGCTTCCGGTGAAGTCGAGCCTCCAAGTTGCCTGTAACGCGTTACAGATTAAGGGCTCGTTTGGTTAATTCCCAATCCAAAGGGATCAATCGTGATCCGTTTGAACTGGGGATTAACCGAACAAGCACTAAATGGTGTGGCGTGGACACTTGGATTATGTGCTCCATTCTGCTGTAATAACAGTTGGTCCGTGTTCAACTGTGTAACTAATATTGGGTCATCAGTGGGAGAATAGAACCAATAATCTCAACTATCCCATTGCCCCGTACCATCTTCTATCTACTCTTATATCTTAGTATAACTGAGAAAAAGAAACCACTTAAAAGCCAAAATATGATCGGGGAGTTCAAGATGGAACAAGAAAATCACATGCAAGCAAAGAGGATCAAATTCGATAGCAAAATATGAGCAAAAGGGGCTAATCCTAGAAATTGCAGCAGAAACAGACTTACAGCCGGGTTTCCATACTAGTTAAGCCGTTTTTTTTGTACTTTGTCAAAATGTGTAACAGACTCCACCATTGCGTTCCTATCACAAGACTATCGAAAAGCATATATAGATAGTTCAGTTTGGAGTCTAGATGGAGAAAATGCAATTTCGGAAAAATCATCCATTAGAAGCAAGCTTAGTCAGTTCCCTAAACCAGCTAAGCTAGTCTTGTACACTTCCTTAAATTGAAGAATAAACTTCATCATTGCGTTAAGTCAATCAAAAAAAAATATAGATCGTCCAATGTAGATTTCGAATGAAGAAATTACGCTCTCGAGAAGTGTTTCTACCAACGAGCCAATAACAATTCAGTGGTGCCACATGTATCTTTTGCTTATCACTTAATCATCTAATCTGTTGTAAGTACTTGTGGTGGCTAGAGCACTTGGATGAGAGACTTAACTCCCCTACAACTTCAGCACCCTATAACACACTTGAAATGGATGGACATATGGGTAACCCCCAGATATACTCGCTGGTGGCTAGCTGCAACTTTTGCACTAGCACCGGAGTTTCCAGTGCCGCACCAGAGCCTTTTTGTGATGCCACGTCGACTAGCTGTGCCGACCGTTGGAGAGTCCTTTCTCCTGTGCCCTCTAAAATCTTTTGTAGAGCTTCTAGAAGCCAACCTTGTCTTCAGTGCTCAGTCCTTGGTATCATCAGAGTAATCCAGTGAAATGAAGGTGTTGGTTCTTCATATGCACCAGAGTTATCTGGTGACGTGCCTATCCTCCGTGATGTCTTGGATTTCTTGTGTCTTCTATGATTTTCAATGGTGCTCCTTGGTCTTCCTTAAGGTGTTGATCACTTGATCCTTGCATCCAAATGAACTAACACCTTGTATACTAATAAACCACATTAGTCCATTTAATCATTGTCAATCAGCCACCAAAGTTATATATAATCATTGCGGTGCCATTTTCTTTATAATCTCTCTAAGAGAGTGAAATAATTTTTGTTCTCTTCCTCTCAACTCTAGCCTAAATCGAAGACTCCTCTATTTAAAATGCACATATCTATGCTATGCAATATGCTCATCTAAAACTCTTTCAACAACAACAACAACAACAACAACAACAAAGCCTTTAAGTCCCAAACAAGTTGGGGTAGCTAGAGTTGAAACCCAGCATAAGCAATCAAGGTTCAGGCACGTGGATAACTGTCTTCCAAGCACTCCTATCTAAGACTAAGTCTTTGGGTATATTTCATCCTTTCAAGTCACCTTTTATTGCCTCTACCCAAGTCAACTTTGGTCTTCCTCTGCCTCTCTTCACGTTACTATCCTGGCTTAGGATTCCACTATGCATCGGTGCCTCTGGAGGTCTCCGTTGGACATGTCCAAACCACCTCAACCGGTGTTGGACAAGCTTTTCTTCAATTGGTGCTACCCCTAATCTATCACGTATATCATCGTTCTGAACTCGATCCCTTCTTGTATGCCCGCAAATCCAACGCAACATACGCATTTCCTCGACACTTATCTGTTGAACATGTCGTCTTTTCGTAGGCCAACATTCTGCACCATACAACATAGCAGGTCTAATCGCCGCCCTATAAAACTTGTCTTTTAGCTTCTATGGTACCCTTTTATCACATAGGACACCAGATGCTTGCCGCCACTTCATCTACCCTGCTTTGATTCTATGGCTAACATCTTCATCAATATCCCTGTCTCTCTGTAGCATTGATCCTAAATATCGAAAGGTATCCTTCCTAGGCACTACTTGACCTTCCAAACTAATATCTTCCTCCTCCCGAGTAGTAGTGCCGAAGTCACATCTCATATACTCAGTTTTAGTTCTACTGAGTCTAAAATCTTTGGACTCCAAATTCTCCCGCCATAACTCCAGTTTCTGATTCACTCATGTCTAGCTTTCATCAACTAGCACTACATCGTCCGCGAAAAGCATACACTAAGGGATGTCCCCTTGTATGTCCCTTGTGACCTCATCCATCACTAAGGCAAACAAATAAGGGCTCAAAGCTTCCCCTTGATGTAGTCCTATCCTAATCGGGAAATCATCCGTGTCTCCATCACTTGTTCGAACTCTAGTCACAACATTGTTGTACATGTCCTTAATGAGCCCAACGTACTTCGTTGGGACTTTATGTTTGTCCAAAGCCCACCACATAACATACCTTGGTATTTTATCATAAGCCTTCTCCAAGTCAATAAAAACCATATGTAGGTCCTTCTTCTTCTCCCTATACCACTCCATAACTTGTCTTATTAAGAAAATGGCTTCCATGGTTGACCTTCCGGGCATGAAACCAAATTGGTTTATAGAGACCCATGTTATTGCTCTCAAGCAATGCTCGATAACTCTCTCACATAGCTTCATAGTATGGCTCATCAACTTAATTCCCCAGTAATTAGTACAACTTTGAATATCCCCTTTATTCTTGTAGATCGGTACCAATATACTTCTCCTCCACTCATCAGACATCTTGTTCGATCGAAAAATATGGTTGAACAGCTTGGTTAGCCATACTATAGCTATGTCCCCGAGGCATCTCCACACCTCGATTGGGATACCATCCGGTCCCATCGCCTTACCTCCTTTCATCCTTTTCAACGCCTCTCTAACCTTAGATTCTTGGATTCTCCGCACAAAGCGCCTATTGGTGTCATCAAAAGAGTCATCCAACTGAAAGGTTGTGTCTGTATTCTCACCATTGAACAATTTGTCAAAATACTCTTGCCATCGATGTCGGATCTCATCCTCCTTCACCAAGAGATGCTCCCTTTCATCCTTAATGCACTTAACTTGGTTGAAGTCCCTTGTCTTTCTCTCATGAACCCTAGCCATCATATAAATATCCTTCTCTCCTTCCTTCATACTCAAACTATCGGGGACCTAATACCTGGGTACCCAATGAGGTGGGACTAATAACCATCAAACGTTGACGCTTCTAGTCAGACAAGAATGCTACTACGCTTCTTGCCCGAACGACGGAAGATTGGTTCCGCCTCGCTCGACCCCTAAGGGCTGGCTCTACCTCGCCCGACTCCCAAGGGCTGGCTCCACCTCGTCCGACCCCCCGAGGGCTGGCTCCGCCTCGCCCAGCCCCCGAGGGCTGGCTCCGCCTTGCCCAGCGACCGGGGACAGGCTCCGCCTTGCCTGACGTCTGAGGACAGGCTCCTCCTCACTCGACGTCCGATGGTGGGCTCTGCCTTGCCCGATGACTGAGGGCTGGCTCTGCCTCACCCAATGACTGCACCCTGCTCCTTCATGCTGACAAGCACAGGGTACGATAGGACATTCGAGTCAACCGCCATACCAAGGACCATGTCTTGCACGCCTGCGGGAAGGTACCATCAGGATATGATGGGACGGGCGCTTTAAGCCCTATCCAACCTAACAGTACTCGAATAGTGTTGTAGGCGTCGACTTTTGTCCCACGGTGTTGTAGGTGCCACCACCAGCCCTCGGGCGTGGATACTAACATCGACATACAACAACCACTACGGTCCAGGAAGAGACTCGTGCCATCTACAGTGACGGATGTATTGTTACCACGCCGCCCGCTCTCCATAGGGCCATAGGTCAACACCCTTGTCCGACACGCCGCCCGGAGGGGTGGGATAGGACGTGGCCACTTGCTGATCTGGTAAGGGCATGGCGTCGCCAGGACACGGGCATCCCACGAATGTGCCAATCCCTAACACCGTCTGGCCGTGTCAGCAAGGCTGGCTCAGCGGAAAAGGAGGTCTCAACACCTTCCGCGGGGCTTCTTGGCCTCTGGTTTTTCTCCTTTCTCCCATCTGTAACCCCTGCTCCTCTCTTGGTCTATAAAAGGGAGGGTAGGGCCCCCCACTAAAGGGATCGACTCTTGATAGATAAGTTGAACACACAACGCTTCACACATAGCTGAGCAGCGACCAAGCTCTCAGCGACCTTTTCGATCATTCCATCAGAGACTTGGGACTCGTCCCTCTCTCGACTGTTTGTACCCCTACTACGAACCATTTTCGGTATTAATAACACAAGTAGCAGTAGCAAACTAGACATAGGGATGTTCAGCCCAAACCAGTATAAACCTCGTGTTCTTTAGTGCACCATCCGGGCCTAACGCGCAATAATCATAAATTTACTAGCCGATGTTTGTTCAAAACACCGAGAGTTGGCACGCCAGGTAGGGGCCTTTGCGTGTTCCAAATCAGGCCTCGGATGGCTAACCACGCAATCAGCTGGGTCCCAAGCACATACATGCATTTTGGTGACCTGGACTTCATTGTCACACTGGGAGGAGATGGCGCTGGCCCATGCGGCCGTCCAGTCTCTCCCCTCCACCAACTTCAGCTATCGGAGGCTTAAGGGCTAGCCCAACGTCTCCCTTGGACCCCAGCCATCCAGGGAGGCCCCGTGCCGCATCACCCTCTCTCCAAAACGCTCCACATGGCGCACCTTGACGGCGTTTCTGTTTGGTCTCCGCAACGCCACGGCGACCGTAAGCCACCTTGTGGCCCAGCGCGTGATCCTGTTTCCCATGAACAACGAGTTCGTGGGGATGATCAAAAGCGTCATAGAATCCCTCCATGGCCTCCTCGCGGAAGGCCTAGGGTCAGACTCTAGTTCTGACTCCAGTAGGGGGAGCCATCACCCCTCCCGGGAATGCTTCATGGCAGAAACCTCCGAGGGACACGTCAAAAGCACCTCTGAGGAGGAGGTCACCCCGGCAAGCAACCTCGGCGACGGAGCCAAAGGGGGAGCAGCGGCCCCACCTCACGTAGGGGTGGAGCAGCTAAAAGCCTGAAAGCGGGAAATAGATGAAGCCGGACAATAGCTTGTTCGGGAGTACGAAAAGATCAACAAGGAGATCAGGCGCCGCGGAGATGGAGGGCACGCACGCACCGTGGTCCACGATGTGAACTGAAGGATCATCGCCGACGATGAAACCCTTCCCTACTTTGCTTGTGCAAGCCAGAACATCGCCGCCGCGATGGCCCTACTTCATGGCCTTCCAGAGGCCACGACGCCCGAGGATTGCTGGGTCCACCGCGAGATTCGCACGCTACTTAAGCGTGCGGCAGCACAGCAGGCGGAGAGCTCGATGTCTTGGCGACACGAGCCCGATGCCAGCCAGTGTACCCCCTCAGTGCACCCCGCCAAGGATGCGTCGGTCCACCAAGTGCTGTAAGGCGGCGGGCAGCGCGCTACAATCCCCATACATCAACGTCTCGGCCACAACCGCGACGCGTGCAGTACCATCGACACCCGTAGGTGCACCTACAGCGACCCAAGGGAAGGAGCCCGCCATGGCTATCATTCTCGACACAACGGACGCTATGATAGCGGCGAGGACCGGAGCCCGAGCCCCGGCTGCCAGGCCCTTAGGCCTTCGGCCGGCACATCCTCAACGCTATGTTCCTACCAAGGTATCGACCACCTACCAACATCCCTAAGTACTCCAGGGAGACAAACCCCAGACTTTGGCTTGAAGACTATCAGCTTGCCTATCAAGCTAGTGGTGCGGATAATGACAACTTCATTATCCGCAACCTTCCACTGTTCCTCACTGATTTGGCACGAGCGTGGTTGGAGCACCTTCTGTCCGACGCCATCTAGTGTTGGGCGGACCTAACGGAGATCTTTGTAGGGAACTTTCAGGGCACATACAAATGTCCTAGGAACCCCTAGGACCTCAAGAACTATCGCTAGAAGGCCGGCTAAACCCTCCACGGGTACATCCGACGCTTCTCCCGACAGTGCAATGAGCTCCCTAACGTCGCCGACGCCGACGTGATAGGAGCCTTCCTGTCTAGGACAACCTATGAGTCTTTGGTTCACAAGCTGGGATGCAAGGGCCCATGGACCACCAAGGAGCTCCTAGACATCGCCACCAGCCATGCCTCAGGAGAAGAGGCGGTCGGAGCAATCTTCGACCATTCCAACGGCAAGGCGAGGCGGGATGAGGGCGCCGGCGAAGGCGCCTCCAACCGTTCCGCCAAAAGAAAGAATAAGAAGCAATGGCACGATAACTCACTCATGGCCGCTACCGACCGCAAGGGTGGTCAGAAGCCTATGGAGGGCACTCCGAACCACTTCGAAAAAATGCTCGAAGGGCCGTGCCCAAACCACGCCTTTCCTATAAAACACCTACTCAAGGACTACAGCCTCATGCGGAAGTTCTTGGCCAAAAGCGCCAGCAAGGGGGAGCAGGGGAAGGAACCTGCCCCCGCTGCCGACAACATCGAAGAGAAGGACGACAGCTTTCCAATGCCGGACAACTGCCTCATGATCTTTGGAGGATCAACAACCTACGACTCCAAATGTTGTTAGAAGGTCGCACGCCGCCAAGTCTACATGGCCCAACCGGCCACACCTCTTTTTCTCCGGTGGTCGGAGTCCGCCATAACCTTCGATTGGACCGACCATCCGGACGCCATCCCGCACCCGGGAAGGTATCCGCTTGTCGTCGACCCGATCGTCGGCCCAAAGCGCCTCACCAAAGTTCTGATGGACGGAGGCAGCGGCCTCAACATCATGTATGCGAAGACGCTCGACGTAATGGGCATCGACCGAACACATCTCCGCCCAGTCTGAGCGCCTTTCCACGGCGTCGTCCTTAGAATGCAGGCCATGCCACTCAGATAGATCGATCTACCCATTACCTTTGGGGATCAGTTTAATTACAGGACTGAGACCCTCACCTTCGAGGTAGTAGGGTTCCCCGGAACCTTCCACACCATCCTGGGACGTCCATGCTATGCGAAGTTCATGGCCATCCCCAACTACACATACCTCAAGCTAAAGATGCCAGGCCCACACAAGGTCATCACCGTCGGCACCTCCTTCTAGTGGGACTACGAGTGCAAGGTCGAGTGCTGTGGCCAAGCCATAGCAATCATCGCCTTCGGGGAACTTGCCGCCCTCAAGGAAGAGGTCACCGAAGAAGCGCCCGACGTGAAGAAATCAACTAGGTCGTTCGAATCAGCAGAGGGCTCCAAGGAGGTCCTCATAGACCCCTGTAGCTCTGAGGGAAAAACGGTATGCATTGGTACCATACTCTCCTCCGAATAGGAAAGCACGCTCGTCGACTTCCTCCGCGACAACAAAGACATCTTTGCATGGAAGCCCTTGGATATGCCAGGCATCCCGAGGGAGGTCACCGAGCATACCTTGAAAATCCATCTAGGCTCCAAGCCGGTGAAGCAACGCCTATGCCGCTTCCATGAGGAAAAGTGCAGGGCCATCGGTGAAGAGATAGCAAAACTGCTGGCCACCAGATTCATTAGGGAAGTATACCACCCAGAGTGGTTAGCAAATCCCATTCTTGTACGAAAAAGAGCGGGAAATGGAGGATGTGTGTTGACTACATGGGTCTCAATAAGGCGTGCCCAAAGGACCCATTTCCTTTACCATGCATAGACCAAATAGTCGACTCTACCTCAGGGTGCGAAACCCTCAGCTTTCTTGACGCGTACTTTGGCTACCACCAAATCACGATGAAAGAGTCCGACCAACTCGCGACGTCTTTTATCACCCCCTTCGGATCATTCTGCTACATCTCAATGCCGTTCGATCTAAAAAACATTGGGGCCACTTACCAGCGCTGTATGCTCAATTGCTTCAGGGACCACATCGGGTGGACCGTTGAGGCCTACGTCGACGACATCGTAGTTAAGTCCAAACGGGCTGACCACCTTGTCGCCGATCTTGAGCAAACCTTTGCAAAACTCTAGGCAAATTGCATCAAACTCAATCCCAAGAAATGTGTTTTCAGGCTCCCGAGGGGCATGCTGCTCGGCTTCATCGTCTCCGAGAGTGGTATCGAGGCCAACCCAGAGAAAATCTCAGCCATCACAAGGATGGGCCTGATCCAGAGCATAAAGGGGGTTCAATGGGTCGTAGGGTGCCTCGCCGCCCTCAGCTAATTCATCTCATGTCTCGATGAACAAGGACTCCCCCTTTATCGACTCTTGAAGAAAGCCGACCACTTCAAGTGGACAGCCAGGCCTAGGAGGCGCTTGACATGGTCAAACTACTCTTGACAAAACCTCTGGCCCTAGTTCCTTCAAGTGACGGAGAAGCCCTCTTGCTGTACATAGCGGCCACCACGCAAGTGGTCAGTGCCACCCTGGTGGTAGAGCAAGAAGAAGAGGGGCACGCCCTCAAAGTGTAGCGCCCTGTGTACTTCATCAGTGAGGTACTATCTGACTCCAAAACCCGCTACTCCTAAATCCAGAAACTCCTATACACCGTCCTCATCACTAAGAGAAAGCTATGCCATTACTTCGAGTCACACCCAGTGACTGTCGTAACATCATTCCCCCTCGGCGAGGTCGTCCATAGCCAGGACACCACGGGAAGAACCACAAAATGGGCACTCGAGCTGATAGATCAAGGCATCACATATGCCCCCTGAACGGCGATCAAGTCCTAAGTGCTGGCTGACTTCATCGCGGAGTGGACCAAGGTCCAGATGCCACCGATGGTCGTCGATCAAGAGTGCTAGAAGATGTACTTCGATGGGTTGCTGATGAAGAAGGGCGCCAGCACGAGGCTGGTCTTCGTATCACCCCTCGGGGTTCGCATGAGGTACATGGTTCGGCTCCATTTTCCCTCATCAAATAATGTGGCCGAATACGAGGCACTCGTCAACGGCCTACGCATTGCCATCGAGCTGGGCATCCGATGCCTCGATATTTGGGGTGACTCTTAGCTAGTCGTTAACCAAGTCATGAAGGAGTCCAGCTACCATAATGCTAAGATGGTTGCGTACTGTCAAGAAGTTCGATGGCTGGAGGACAAGTTTGATGGCCTCAAACTTAATCACGTCCCGAGGTGCCTCAACGAGGCAGCCAATGCACTCGTGAAGGCGACGTCCGGTCGAGAGCTGGTGCCTATGGGCGTCTTCACCAGCGACCAACACAAACCCTCGGTGCGCTACGAAGGGTCAGAACAGGCCAAGGATGGTCGGTCTGATCTGGCCCCAAGGGCTGACTCGCCGACTGCTCCATCCGACCCCGAGGTCATGGAGCTTGAAGAGGATCTGGCTACAGAGCCTGACCCTCTGGACGATTGGAGAATGCCCTACCTCGACTACCTCCTCCGCGACACATTGCTAATGGACAAGACGGGAGCTCGACGGCTCGCACATCATGCCAAGTCTTTCGTTCTTATAGAGGGCGAACTCTACAGACGGAGCCACACCGGGATCCTGCAGCTCTGCATCCCTGATGAATAGGGAAGACTTTTGTTGAGCGACATCCACAGTGGGTCTGTGGTCACCATGCCACGCTGAGGACCTTGGTTGGAAACACATTCTGATAGGGCTTCTACTGGCCCACTGCAGTAGCCGATGCCAAGCAAATCATACGCACCTACGAAAGGTGTCAGTACTACGCTCGGCAGACCCATGTCTTGGCTCATGCACTCTAGATGATCCCCATCACATGGCCCTTCGTGGTCTGGGGGCTCGACCTAGTTGGGCCACTCAAAAAGGCACTTGGGGGATTCACCCACCTGCTTGTCACCATAGATAAGTTTACGAAATGAATCGAAGCTCGACCGATCTCCATGATCAAATCCGAGCAAGTTATGTTGTTCTTCCTCGACATCATCCATCGCTTTGGAGTACCAAACTCCATCATCATAGACAATGGCACACAGTTCATCGGCAAGAAATTCATTCGATTCTGTGATGAACAACACATCCGAATCGATTGGGCGGCCATCGCGCACCCTCGGATGAACGGGTAGGTTGAGCGCGCAAATGACATGCTCCTTCAGGGCCTCAAGCCCAGGATCTTCAACCAATTGAACAAGTTTGGCGCACGCTGGGTCACCGAGCTCCTGGCGGTGCTCTGGAGCCTAAGGACAACTCCTAGCCGGGCCACTGGCTACACACCTTTCTTCATGGTCTATGGTTCTGAGGCCATTCTCCCAATGGACCTCGACTATGGAGTGCCAAGAATCAGAGCATACGACGAGTAGGGAGCCAAGGCATCCCACCAAGACGCCATGGACCAACTAGACGAAGCCCGCGACATCGCCCTCCTCCATTTGGCCAAGTACCAGTAGGCATTGTGATGGTACCACAGCCGATGGGTGCGGGACCGAGACTTCAACGTCGAGGACCTTATCCTCCACCTCGTGCAGAGCAACAAGGACCACCACAAGCTCTCCCCACCCTGGGAGGGGCCGTACGTCATCGCGGAAGTACTCCGCCCAGGCGCCTATAAGTTGAAAACCATCAACGGTGAGGTCTTCACCAACACCTGGAACATCAAGCAGCTACGTCGTTTTTACCCTTAAATAAACGCATACTTCTTCTTATCAATTTTTGTCTTTACAAATCCCCGATCTTTAGTGATGTCTGACCCCTACAAATTGCGAGGCGTCGGACCTCACCCGGGGGCTAATACAAATGATACAAGTATGTTTATCTTGCAAACACTTCCTATGTTACCTTTGCAAACATTCTCTAAGTTTTTCACTCTTCCCGTAACAAGTCCTAAGGGCTAGGATTTCGGGAACAATTTCTAAGTACAACTGGTAGGACTGCGGGAAACCCACACCCCAGTGGCTACGACCTCCTTGCTCACCAGCATGATCGGAACTTTTTCACCCGCACTCCTAGCCTTTACAACCTGAGCCATGGGAAGGGTCAGAGGGCACCGAAACCTCTTCTACAAAGAGGGGAAGCTGAAAAGATTGTTTTCCATAACAAAAGATGAAAATTTGTTCATTGTTCATTCTTTGCACAAATTTACCACTTACAAAATGATTTCATCACAAAAATTACTAATGTACTCTTAAATTCAAAGGACTGTTCACTCGTGGGCTCCCCACAAACTTATTCAATTACAGTCTTTGCCTAGCTTTACTATGGGTACTACATCGGTGACGTCCTACCGCTTCGCAGGATCCTTGAAGGCGCCGCCATCTACAACGTCGAGCACCACGCTCTCCAACGGGCCTCCTGGGTCAATCGGGTGGCCCAGGCAAAACAACAAACGAACGACCGCTGAAAGATAAGCACCCATGTTTACTTACTTTGAGTGTTAATTTCTTTACCGTGCCTCCGACCCAAGCAACAGCAAAGGCACGGACATTGCTCGGGGGCTGCTGAAGGTGTCTATTTGTTTAGACACCCTCCTCGCCCGACCCCTCCTTACATTTAAAACCGGAAGCGCGGTGTGTGGGTATGAAACTTTGAATACAATTGGGCGAACCGCCAGACCCTACGCCTCGGCGGCTACAATGTTTTTTGTTCACCAGCATAAAATCGAACTCACAGTTCCCCGCACCACAAGCCTCGGCTCCTGCCTTCCCAAGAAGGGTTTGGAGGGGTCCCCCTGCAGAACCTCCTTCGAGGAGAAGCTATCAGGTCGACTAAGTCAATCAAGTGGCTCGGATCACCGCCGAGAGATAGGAAACAAAAAATAGCGATGCTTATGCAGGTTACGCCGACCTCATCGCAAACATCGGGCCCGAACCCCGCACGGACATTTCTGGTAGGAGCTTCCCATCGCTCATATCACCAGGCAAACATTGCCAAACCCCACTTTTGTTTCAATTAAGTGATACACTAAATCCATATGTCCAAACATTGCATATGCAAATCTCTGCATCTCAATGCTTCGTGTCACGTCACGAAGCGGCAGCCACCTCATTCAATATGAGCGGTGACCGACCGAGGTTCTGAAAGCTCTAGTTTGGTTTTGGTGAATTGATGAAACCCTAAGTGCTAACCTAGTTTATCAAGTGATCATGAGATAGGTAGCACACTTCAAGTGGAGAAGCTAATGAAGATCATAGCATGGCAATGGTGATGGCATGGTGATGATCAAGGGCTTAAACTTGGAAAGAAGAAAGAGAAAAACAAAAAGCTCAAGGCAAAGGTATATTTTGTAGGAGCTATTTTGTTTTGGTGATCAAGACACTTAGAGGGTGTGATCACATTTAGGTTTGATAGCCGTACTATTAAGAGGGGTGAAACTCGTATCGGAATGCGGTCATCAAAGTGCCACTAGATGCTCTAACTCATTGCATATGCATTTAGGATCTAGTGGAGTGCTAACATCCTTGATAATATTTGTGAAAATATGCTAACACATGTGCACAAGGTGATACACTTGGTAGTTGGCACATTGGAGCAAGGGTGAAGAAGTTAGAAATGAAAACAGAGGTGATGCCAGCGTTGGTCAAGTGACCGGACGCTAGATCCAAAAGCACCGGACGCTGACTGGCTACGTCCGGTCGCATTGACTAGTGGTACAGAGGCTAGGGTTTACCACCAGACGCTGGGCTGTGTCCGGTCGAGGTGGACCGGACACGTCCGGTCGAGGAAAACCGATTTTCGACCCTTACTGTACTCGACCGGACGCTGAGGCTCCAGTGTCCAGTCAGTTTTACCGGAGTGTTCGGTCAACTTAGTAGCCGTTGGAATCTGACGAACAACGTTTGAAGCTGATGACGCGTGGCGTTCATCTGTGGACCGGACGCTGGGTCCAGGGTCCAGTCAGTAAGACCAGAGCGTCCGGTCAGAGCGCAGTGTGCCCAATGAAGGGGTACAACGGCTCTATTTCGAGGGGGCTTCTATTTAAGCCCCATGGCCGACTGTGGCTCACATCTTTGGCCATTTTCATTGACATAGCAACCTTGTGAGCTAAGCCAAAAATCCTCCCACTCATCTCCATCATTGATTCATCATCATAGTGAGATTGGGAGTGATCCAAGTGCATTGCTTGAGTGATTGCATCTAGAGGCACTTGGTGTTCGTGTTTCGCTGCGGATTTCGCTTGTTACTCTTGGTGGTTGCCGCCACCTAGACGGCTTGGAGCAGCGAGGATTGTTGAGCGGAGGGTGGTGATTGTCTCTGGCTCTGATCATGGTGATTGTGAGGGGTTCTTGACCTTTTCCCGGCGGAGCGCCAAAAGGTACTCTAGTGAATTGCTCGTGGCTTGTGTGATCCTCATCTTGTGTTGGTTATGCGGCACCCTATTGAGCGTTTGGCGTGTGAAGCCAAATAGCGCGTGAACCTCCAAGTGAGTGAATCGCCACAACGAGGACTAGCCTGTCGGCAAGCAAGTGAACCTCGGTAAAAATCATTGTGTTCATCCTTTGATTCCGAGGTGATTGGTCTTCATTGTTATTCATCCTTGTGATTGATTGGTTCACTCCTCTACATGGCGGTATAACTATCTTGATCACTCTCTTTACATTATCACAAACTAGTTGACAAGCTCTTTAGTGTAACTAGTTGTGAGAGCTTGCTTGCTTGGTTGGTGTGGCTCTTTAGTTAGCTTTTGAGAGCACACTAACATAGGGTAGTGTCATACCTCTTGTGTGAATTGACACTATCTAAACTATAAATGTGGTAGGTGGCTTGCATTTTAAGTAGGCTAGCGCAACACTTGCTTCGCCTCATAATTGTCTAACCTTTTGTTAAGTATTGTTGTAGAAATTTTATTAGGCTATTCACCCTCCCTCTAGCCATTAGGACCTTTCAAGTGGTATCGGAGCCAAGGTCACCGTTATTTGAGGCTTAACAACCTTCGGTGTTAAAATGGCTCAAATCAACAACACCAAGAAGCCACCCCAATTTGATGGCACAAATTATCCTTATTGGAAGTCAAAGATAACCACACACATCAAGTCAATCAATAGAAAGGTGTGGAAGGTGGTAGAAACCAAAATTGAGATTGGTGATCCAGAGAATCCCACCGCCGCCGAAGAAGTGCTTCTCCAAAACAATGACATTGCTCTAAGTGCCATTCATGATGCAATTGATGAAAGAACTTTTGAGCAAATCAAGAATATTGAGATGGCACATGAAGCTTGGAAGAAGTTGGAAGAATCATTTGAGGGCACTCAAGCCATGAAGGGTGCAAAGGCATATATCCTCAAAGAAAAGTTTGCAAGCTTCAAGATGAAGGAGGATGAGAGTGTGCCAGAGATGTTTCATAGGCTTTAAGTGCTTATCAATGATCTCAAAGCACTTGGAGAAGAGGTGAAGGACAAGGACTTCTCCCACAAGTTCTTGAGATGCTTACCTTCAAGATTTGGTACGTTGGTCACCATTCTAGTAAGAAGCGGTTTGGACACCTTGACACCAAACCAAGTATTGGGAGATATAATGACCGATGACACCTATAGAGATGATGATGAGAAGGAAGAAAAGAAGGAGAAGAAAGATGAGAAGAAGAAGAGTGTGGCATTCAAAGCCACATCATCCAAGGGCAAAGCCAAGCAAGAAACATCTAGTGAAGAAGATGATTCATGGGATGATGATGATGATGAGAAGATGGCTCTATTTGTCAAGAGATTTGGCAAGTTCATGGTGAAGAAGGGCTATCGTGCAAGAAGAAAGAAATCTTCATTCAAGAACAAAGAAGAGTCAAGAAGGTGCTTCAAGTGTGGAAGCAAAGATCATCTTGTTGCTCAATGCCCATACAATATTGATAATGATGATGACAACAAGAAGAACAAGAAGAAGGACAAGAAGGAAAAGAAAGAGAAGAAGGACAAGATGGCCTTCAAGAAGAAGAAGGGTGGTTCCTATGTAGTCACTTGGGATAGTGATGCTTCCTCAAGTGATGATGATGATGATAGTGATGATCACAAGATCACCAAGAAGAAGGTTCTTGCAAGCATTGCCATCAATGAGAAGCCTTCTCTCTTTGAATCTTCATCATGCTTCATGGCTAAGGCCACTAAGGTACAATCTTGTGATGATGAAAGTGATGAAGAACATGTTGATGATAATGAACATGAAAATGAAAATGATAGTGATAGTGATGATGATGAACCTACTAAGGACGAACTCTTTGACATGCTAGAAGATGCTAAAGAACACTTTGACATTAAGAGAAGGGAATGCAAGAGCTTGAATAAGGAGGTAAAAGCCCTTAAGCAAGCCCTTGATGAGCTCAAAGCAACTCATGAGAAGCTAGAGGTAGCCCATGAGAAGCTTGGCAAGGCTCACAAAAAGCTTGAAAAAGCTCATTCCACTTTGCTTAATGAACAAGATAAAAAGAAGCATGTTGAAACTTGTGATGTAGGTGTAACTTGTGATTTAATTGACACATCACTATCTATGCCTATCATTGTTGTTACTACTAACCCTTCGTGTAGCACTTCCACTTCTACCTCATCTAGTAGTGAAGGTCTCACTTGTGATGCCTCACTAGTGGTTGAGAATGAGAACCTCAAGAAGGAGGTCACTAAGCTCACTCACAACCTAGCTAAGGCTTATGGTGGTGAGGACCGCTTGCTTATGTGCTTGGGTAGCCAAAGAGCATCTCTCTACAAAGTGGGATTGGGCTATACCCCCAAGAAAGGCAAAGCGGCCTTTGCTCCTCACAAGACTAGTTTTGTGAAGAACAATGGTCGGTTTTGCACTAGTTGCAAGCAAGTGGGTCACAAAGAGCAAGAATGCAAAAATAAGAACAAAAATGCTAATGTATCCTTTATTAAGCTTGATTCATGCTATATGCTTACTAAGGGTACAAATGGTGTAAAGGCTAAGTTCATTGGCAAACCATGGATGGGCTCAAAGAAGAAAGCCATTTGGGTGCCAAAGAGCCTAGTGACTAACCTTCAAGGACCCAAGCAAGTTTGGGTACCTAAAAAGAATTGATCTTCTTTTGTAGGTCAATTACAAAGCCGGAGGAAGGCATTGGGTTCTTGATAGTGGGTGCACTCAACACATGACCGGTGATGCAAGAATGTTCAACTCAATCAACACCAATGGCAATGATGGTTATGATAGTATCACATTTGGTGACAATGGCAAAGGCAAGGTCAAAGGGCTTGGTAAGATTGCAATATCCAATGACATGAGCATATCCAATGTGTTGCTAGTAGAGAGCTTGAATTTCAATTTGCTATCCATAGCTCAATTATGTGATCTTGGATTCAAATGCATATTTGGAGTAGATGATGTAGAGATCATAAGTGTAGATGGCTCTAATTTGATCTTCAAAGGCTTTAGATATGAGAATCTATACTTGGTTGATTTCAATGCTAGTGAAGCTAGATTGTCCACATGCTTGTTCACTAAGTCTAGCATGGGTTGGTTATGGCATAGAAGGCTTGGTTATGTTGGATTGAAACAATTGAATAGATTGATTAAGCATGACTTAGTTAAAGGCTTGAAAGATGTTGTGTTTGAAAAGGATAAGCTTTGTAGCTCTTGTCAAGCCGGCAAACAAGTTGGAAACACCCATCCTAAGAAAAGCATGATGAGCACTAGTAAAGCATTTGAGTTATTGCACATGGATTTGTTTGGGCCAACACAATACACTAGTATCGGTGGAAACAAATATGGATTTGTGATAGTGGATGACTACACTAGATACACACGGGTATTCTTTCTAGTGGACAAAAGTGGTGTATTTGCAACATTCAAATCATTTGTCAAGGGCATTCACAATGAGTTTGAAACAACCATCAAGAGAGTTAGAAGTGACAATGGTAGTGAGTTCAAGAATACTAGAATTGATGAGTTATGTGATGAATTTGGAATTAGACATCAATTCTCGGCCAAATACACTCCTCAATCAAATGGCCTTGTTGAGAAGAAAAATAGAACACTCATAGATATGGCAAGGTCTATGCTTAGTGAGTACAATGTGAGTCAATCTTTTTGGGCCGAAGCTATCAACACGGCTTGCTATTGTAGCAACCGCCTCTATTGTCACCGATTGAAAGAGAAGACACCATATGAGCTCTTGAATGGTAGAAAGCCCAACATTGCATATTTTCGGGTCTTTGGTTGCAAATGCTATATCTTAAAGAAAGGCACAAGATTGGGCAAGTTTGATAAGAAATGTGATGAAGGATTCCTACTTGGTTACTCCACTACAAGCAAAGCATATAGAGTTTGGAATTTGGATAGTGGTACTCTTGAGGAAGTTCATGATGTTGAATTTGATGAAACCAAGGGTTCACAAGAAGAGAATGAGAACTTGGAAGATGTTAGAGGCATTCAACTTTCAAATGCCATGAAGAACATGGATATTGGTGAATTGAGGCCTAGGCAAGTGAATGATGATGAAGATGATCAAGTGCAAGTGCTCTCTAACTCAAATGTGCAAGATGATACAAATCAAGCTAGTGCAAGTGACTCTCATGACATTGATCAAGATCAAGTGGCTAGTACATCATCTCAACCCAATGATCAAGCAAGTGCAAGCAATCAAGTTCCATTGCTCCAACCAACAAGTATTGCAAGAGATCATCCTTTGGATACAATCATTGGTGATATTTCTAGAGGTGTACAAACAAGATTAAGATTGGCATCATTTTGTGAACACTTCTCTTTTGTGTCATCCATTGAACCAAAGAAGATAGATAAAGCTTTGAAGGATGTTGATTAGGTCAATGCTATGCATGAAGAGCTAAACAACTTCACAAGAAATCAAGTATGGGAAATGGTAGAAAGACCAAAGGGACACAATTTGATTGGAACCAAATGGGTCTTTAGAAACAAGCAAGATCAAGATGGGATAGTAGTAAGGAACAAAGCAAGATTGGTAGCACAAGGATATACACAAGTGGAAGGTCTTGACTTTGGAGAAACATATGCCCCGGTTGCTAGATTAGAAGCAATAAGAATCTTGCTAGCCTATGCTTGTGCTCACAACATCAAGCTCTATCAAATGGATGTCAAGAGTGCATTTCTCAATGGCTATATCAATGAAGAAGTATATGTTGAGCAACCTCCCGGTTTTGAAGATGACAAGAAGCCCAACCATGTGTACAAGTTGAAGAAGGCATTGTATGGCTTGAAGCAAGCACCTAGAGCATGGTATGAGAGATTTCCTACTCTCTAAAGGGTTCACCATGGGCAAAGTTGACACCACTCTTTTCATCAAGAAGATTGGAAAAGATCTATTTGTATTGCAAATCTATGTAGATAACATCATATTTGGATCAACAAATCAAGATTTTTGTGATGAGTTTGGAAAGATGATGGCTAATGAGTTTGAGATGTCCATGATTGAAGAGTTGAGTTACTTCCTTGGTCTTCAAATCAAGCAATTGAAAAATGGTACATTTGTGAGTCAAGGCAAGTACATCAAAGACATGATGAAGAAGTTTGGCATGATTGATAGCAAAGTCATTAGCACACCAATGGGAACCAATGGCAACTTGGATAGTGATGCAAGTGGAAACATAGTAGATCAAAAGTTGTATCGGTCTATGATTGGAAGCCTACTCTATGTGACCGCATCAAGGCTGGATGTCATGTTTAGTGTATGCATGTGTGCAAGATTTCAAGCCTCACCAAGAGAAAGTCATTTGAAGGCTATAAAGAGAATTTTGAGGTACTTGAAGCATACACCAAATGTTGGTTTGTGGTATCCCAAAGGAGCAAAGTTTGAGCTAGTTGGTTACTCCGACTCGGATTATGCGGGATGCAAGGTTGAAAGGAAGAGCACCTCGGGCATATGTCAATTGTTGGGAAGATCACTTGTTTCATGGTCATCGAAGAAGCAAAATAGTGTTGCATTATCAACCGCCGAAGCCGAATACATATCCGCCGGTAGTTGTTGTGCATAAGTACTTTGGATGAAGGCCACTTTGAGTGATTTTGGAATCAAGTTTAAGAAAGTGCCATTGCTATGTGACAATGAGAGTGCAATCAAGTTAACCAACAAGCCAGTGCAACATGCAAGAACAAAGCACATTGATGTCCGACACCATTTCATAAGAGATCATCAACAAAAAGGGGACATTTGCATTGAGAGTGTAGGCACCGAAGATTAACTTGCTGATATATTCACCAAGCCATTGGATGAGAAAAGGTTTTGCAAGCTAAGGAATGAGTTGAACATATTGGATTTCTCAAATATGTGTTGATGCACCCCCACTCATATGACATGCCTCTCCTTTGAGCAATCTAAGGTAAAAGTTGATTGGCATGACATACATCCTTGCTAAGGACATGTTTAGTGCATCTAGTCATATTTTCAATCTTATTAGGACCTTGCAAGTGGTTCTATCTTATTAGGCTCATTCATGAAAATCAAATGAATTTTGATGTCAATATGGTATCGCTATTGCCTCTATGCTTGACTTGATCTAGTGATGGCATATGACATGTTTGTGAGCTTGTAAACCTAGTGTTTAATCTAGAAAATGAACTATAAGTGTTTAACTCAACATGGTACAAGATAACCCTTATTTGGAGGTGTGAAGAAGCTTGTCCTTGGATCAAACCGAGTTAAATATCTTTGGTAAATGATCTAGACTAGACCAAATTTGGGAAAATGATCCTCATCCCATTGATTGACATTGATAATCTCGACCCTACAAGTAATACTATCTACATTTAGAACCTTTGTGGTCATTGATGACAAAGGGGGAGAGAAACAAAGATATGGGGGAGAGAAACAAAGATAGGGAGAGAAACAAAGATATGGGGGAGAGAAACAAAGATATGGGAGAAAGAAACAAAGATAAGGGAAAGATATGAAAAAGGAAAGGGATCAACTCAACTAAAATTTTGAGCACACAAGTAGGGGGAGCAAGCTCATGAACTTGTATGGTGCATTTGAATGTGCATTTCATATGTTTGCTTGCATGGCATAGGTATTAAATTTAAACATCCATGCTTGTGTGATGAATGTTAGTTGTGAGATTGAATGACTTTCATTTCCAAGTAAGCCTTTTCAAGTGGTATTTTTTTTCAAAGTATGTTTTCAAGTGATATTGAACTAACCATGGTGCTAAGGATGATATATTGGTGCACTCCGATTGGTATCACGCTTCAAAGGTCCATCTTTTATACCTTAGCATCATTTGGTAGACATTGACTCCTACATTTCCTATCTAAGCATATGTGCAAGCTATTATCCAAACTCTTAGCACATATGTAGGGGAAGCAATTGCTACCATTTGGAGTTCATGAAACTTGTCCATATCCTTTTACACATGGTAAATATGCTTGGGCAAGCAACATGGATTCAATTGAATTTCAATTCATATCTTTGTGTAAGGGTTGTCATCAATTACCAAAAAGGGGGAGATTGAAAGCTCTAGTTTGGTTTTGGTGAATTGATGAAACCCTAAGTGCTAACCTAGTTTATCAAGTGATCATGAGATAGGTAGCACACTTCAAGTGGAGAAGCTAATGAAGATCATAGCATGGCAATGGTGATGGCATGGTGATGATCAAGGGCTTAAACTTGGAAAGAAGAAAGAGAAAAACAAAAAGCTCAAGGCAAAGGTATGTTTTGTAGGAGCTATTTTGTTTTGGTGATCAAGACACTTAGAGGGTGTGATCACATTTAGGTTTGATAGCCGTACTATTAAGAGGGGTGAAACTCGTATCGGAATTCGGTCATCAAAGTGCCACTAGATGCTCTAACTCATTGCATATGCATTTAGGATCTAATGGAGTGCTAACATCCTTGATAATATTTGTGAAAATATGCTAACACATGTGCATAAGGTGATACACTTGGTAGTTGGCACATTGGAGCAAGGGTGAAGAAGTTAGAAATGAAAACAGAGGTGATGCCAGCGTCGGTCAAGTGACCGGACGCTGGATCCAAAAGCACCGGACGCGGACTGGCTGCATCCGGTCGCGTTGACTGGCGGTACAGAGGCTAGGGTTTACCACTTGACGCTAAGCTATGTCCGGTCGAGGTGGACCGGATGCGTCTGGTCGAGGAAAACCGATTTTCGACCCTTACTGTACTCGACCGGACGCTGAGGCTCCAGCGTCCGGTCAGTTTTACCAGAGTGTCCGGTCAATTTAGTAGCCGTTGGAATCTGATGAACAACGTTTGAAGCTGATGATGCGTGGCGTTCATCTGTGGACCGGACGCTGGGTCTAGGGTTCGGTCAGTAAGACCGGAGTGTCCGGTCAGAGCGCAGTGTGCCTAGTGAAGGGGTACAACGGCTCTATTTCGAGGGGGCTTCTATTTAAGCCCCATGGCCGGCTAT
The DNA here is from genome assembly GCF_019320115.1 of Miscanthus floridulus. Classification (NCBI taxonomy): domain Eukaryota; kingdom Viridiplantae; phylum Streptophyta; class Magnoliopsida; order Poales; family Poaceae; genus Miscanthus; species Miscanthus floridulus. The sequence goes on along the minus strand of NC_089584.1, from coordinate 86,523,627 downwards.
GGCTCACATCTTTGGCCATTTTCATTGACATAGCAACCTTGTGAGCTAAGCCAAAAATCCTCCCACTCATCTCCATCATTGATTCATCATCATAGTGAGATTGGGAGTGATCCAAGTGCATTGCTTGAGTGATTGCATCTAGAGGCACTTGGTGTTCGTGTTTCGCTGTGGATTTCGCTTGTTACTCTTGGTGGTTGCCGCCACCTAGATGGCTTGGAGCAGCGAGGATCATTGAGCGGAGGGTGGTGATTGTCTCCGGCTCCGATCGTGGTGATTGTGAGGGGTTCTTGACCTTTCCCCGGCGGAGTGCCAAAAGGTACTCTAGTGAATTGCTCATGGCTTGTGTGATCCTCATCTTGTGTTGGTTGTGCGGCACCCTATTGAGGGTTTGGCGTGTGAAGCCAATTAGCGCGTGAACCTCCAAGTGAGTGAATCGCCACAACGAGGACTAGCTTGTCGGCAAGCAAGTGAACCTCGGTAAAAATCATTGTGTTCATCCTTTGATTCCGAGGTGATTGGTCTTCATTGTTATTCATCCTTATGATTGATTGGTTCACTCCTCTACACGGTGGTATAACTATCTTGATCACTCTCTTTACATTATCACAAACTAGTTGACAAGCTCTTTAGTGTAACTAGTTGTGAGAGCTTGCTTGCTTGGTTGGTGTGGCTCTTTCGTTAGCTTTTGAGAGCACACTAACATAGGGTAGTGTCATACCTCTTGTGTGAATCGACACTATCTAAACTAGAATTGTGGTAGGTGGCTTGCATTTTAAGTAGGCTAGCGCAACACTTGCTTCGCCTCATAATTGTCTAACCTTTTGTTAAGTGTTGTTGTAGAAATTTTATTAGGCTATTCACCCCCCCCCCCTCTAGCCATTAGGACCTTTTAGGTTCGAAGGCTAGCCCGCGAAGGGCTTGAGGCCACCTTGCATCAAACAGAGACGAGACCCAGCGGACTTGCCCGACCCCACTTAGAAGCGAACAGGGACGTCTCGACCTTTCTTGTTCGATTCTAACCCCAAGCTAAACCCACAGAATCTCCATCGAGGAGAGGCCAACGGGCCACCTGAGCCTATCGAATGGCTCAAGCATCTACCGAGAGGCGGGTTAAGAAATAGTGAAATGCCACATGAGGGCTCTACCGACCCCATCAGCAAATGATGGACCCAGATTTCACACGAACATATCCGTTAGCGAGCTCATTGAGTGCGACACTCGAGCCATCAAGGCAAGTGTTGTCAACTCAACCCCTCCAATTGCGAAAATCAAGGATGGGGTAATGTGCGAAAACACGGCCGACCCCTATCAGACCCTAAAGGGCTCGAGGGCTCGAGCCGGATCAAGAGATCAAGGTTCGAAGGCTAACCCGTGAAGGGTCCAGGGCCGCCCTGCGTCGAACAAGAGCCAGGGAAGAAAACGCAGATGAGCCTCTGCGGCCTTTGCCCAACCCGCATTGAGGCGGATAGGGTCATCTCAACCTTCTAGTTCAATCCAGCCCCTAGCCGAGCCCATAGAAACCCCATTGAGGGGGAATTTGTTGGAAGGCGGGGCAAGGAGCAACGAAATGCCACCCGAGGGCTTTGCTGACTCTGTCGCAAAGCGACAGGATCGGATTCCGCCCGAACATCCCCATTAGCAAGCTCATGAAGCATGTCACTCGAGCCATTGAGGCAAGTGATGTTGCCTTAACCCCTCTAGTTGCAAAAAATCGCTGATGGGGCGACAGTCACAAAATGAGCCGGCCCTTGACCGAATCCCCACCACGCGCAGGGGCTCGGGGAAGGCCGGAACAGCAATGAGACCAAACGTATGGTCACGCAGTGATCGCCAAAATCCCAAGTAAGGGGTACGTGCGAGAACAAATGTAAGTTCACTTCCCTCGCTCCAGTCTCCAGTAACATCCGACCCTAGCAACCACAAGGGGTCGAATCTCACTCGGGGGCTGATAAAGGTACGGGTACCTTCTTTCTTTTTTTCGAAAAAGTCATTACAGCAGACCTCTTCCTCGCACCAAGACTGGCGGCAAAGTTCGGGGGAATAGATTGGTAAGACCGCAAAAGGCCCACGCCCAGACGACTACGGTAATTTTGCTCACCAACACAATCAAAATTCCCCCTAAGCACCTTAGGCCCTACGGTCTTAACAAACGGAAGGGTTGATCGTGTAAATCTTTTTTCATCGCAAAAAGGGAAAAAAGGTAAGATCAAACAAATGAAACGAAATTGCAAAACAAAACCATGAATCCATTTTTAGACACAAAAGAACCAACACTTGTTCACATATTATAGATAAATGTTTATTGAACTGATTCAACTAACTACTTCCGTAGAGGGAGAACCGTTTCTTTCAGCCTGTTTGCTAGGTTCCGCGCAAGGGGAGTCACCGCCCTCTCCATCTTGTCCAGCTCAACATCTTCATAGATAGGCGCAAAGCCTTGGCTCATTACCTCCAAGTTGATCTCCTGATCATAATGGGAATGGGCAACGGCGAAGGCCTAGGTGATCCCGGTGTGAAAGGTGTCCTCCTCAAGTTGGCCTACCCGCACCGTGATACCCGCGGCATGAGCCGCGAGCGAGCTGGTTCCCTCTAGCAGTGCCACCCTCAGGGCATCGATGACCACCCCGACAGTGGCTTGCAGAAGGTCATGCTCGTCACTCTCGGTCTGAAGGATCCCTCGCACTTCGGCGAGCTCCGACCAATCCGGCCGAGACGCTCTCGGCGTCCAACCTTTGGCTCACTGCAGCTCCAAGATCCGCCCGGAGGGAGTTGACCACCTGACATGCCTCGTCATGCTCTCAAACAGCCCAATCGCGCTCCTCGCAGGCCGTGCCATGCTCTGACCAAAGTCTTTCTTTGGTTCGGCGCAGCTCATCCCGCTCCCCGCGCAACCGGGCGATCACCTCGGCATCCCGGTACGCCCTCTGCTGCAAGGCCGTGGACCTATCCTTGGCCTTTCGCCTGAGATCCCGCTCCGTCTCCATCTCAGCTAGGACCTCGATGGCCTGCTCACTGGCTGTGGCATCCTTCTGGAGCAGCTCATCCCGCTCCTTTCGGATCCTAGTGGTCGCCTCCTCGTCTAGCTTCACCCTCGCCGACAAGTCCTCGAACATCCCATGGATCTCCTCCGTGTCCCGACGTGCCTCGGCCTCCCGTTGCTGGGCGATAGCAAGCTGCGTGCCGACATCTCCTCGCAGCCAAGCCTCCTCGGTAAGGTGGTCCCATTCCGCCTTTTGCTCATGGAGGAACCGGGACTTGTTCCGGCTATGAGCAACGATACACTACAAAGAAGACCGGTATCAAAAATACAAAAACACAAAAATGAGTGAAGAAAGAAGAAAACAAGGGAGAAGATCAAGTGAATACCTGGCTAGTAGGAATGAGGATTTCGCGCAAGGCACCACTGGCCTAGTTCAAGGCATTCATCATAGCCGAGAACCAGATGTCAAGATTTTCCCGCTCCAAGCTCTCGGTAGCATCGTCAAGCGAGAAAAGAGCCGATGTTGGGTCCTCGGTGGCCATCCACTAGAGCGGCGGCTCCCTCCTCATGGGGGAGTGGCTGCCCCCCGACAATAGGGCCAGGGGCGACCTCCTGCGGGTCCTCTCCACCACTGCCATGATGCCCAGAGACCCTCCAGCCGTGTCCTCCTCCATCCGACCTGCCTCGGGCACCGTAGCCTGGGCCACCAGTGGCGCGGATTGCGCGGCCCCCTCGGATGCCACCATGGCTACGTCCGACTGCGCCTGGCTTGTCAGGGTTGGGGACCCTCTGGCTGCATCCTCCTTCGCCCGGCCCACGTCGGGCGCCATCACTTGGGCCGCCAGAGGCACGGATTGCGCCGACCCCTCGGACACCACCATGGCCACGTCCGGCTGCTCCTGGCTTGCCACGGTCACGGCCACCCCACCAGCGACACCAGACCCCTGTCTAGCGGTGCCGCACCTACCACGGAAGACGCCGCCCGCTCGGCAACCACCGAGGGCGTAGGTGCCACCACGGGCACCGCCGAATTGATCGACGAGGCCACAGCATCAGCGCCGCTCCTACCCGAAATAGGGGCAATGTCAGGCAGTGTCGCCCGTCCCGCCTAAAGGGCAATGCTCTTCTTGGGTGTCAGCCCTAGAGAGTGGCCCCATCACAAGAATCTACAAGAGGGAAGAAGGCATAAGGTCGAAACAGAAAAATAAAAAGGAGGAAAAATGGGAGAGTCAGTGGCCGACTCTGATGCCTTTGGGTGACAGGAATATTTTGGGGATGAACCCCCAGACCCCCGCCCCGAGCTGTCTAGGCAGGACCGCTTCGAGCCTGCCCCTTGCTCCTGGGCAGGGGGGCTCGTCTCCCTCATCTCTGAGGGTGCGGCAACAGAGCAGCCCCTCTTTGTTGATGCCTCGGACATGGCCGTGGACCCGCACGCCCCTGTCAGCTCATGGGGCGCGGTAGCAGAGCCACCCCCTCCATCCACTAATCCTCCAGTGGCACCCCGGATGGGGTGGCAGATTCTCCAGCTACCACCGGCCCCAAGGACTCGCTTCCCTCCGCATGGAAGGGGAGGGGTCCCTGCATGGGTCGGTGGGTGGCTATCAGCATACCTTTGTCCTTTAGGACGTCCCAATCCATGCCAGCAGCTTCCTCGTTGTCGTCGTCATCGTCATCGTCACTGTCTGTCTCCTCTCCTCAATCACGCGCTTGCTGCTTCCATAGCCGCTCCTTCTGGAGCTCCCTCATCCTTTTGTCCCAGGCGGCCATGATATGATTCGTGGCCGCTAGGATCCGGTCCTTCGGCAGCGGAGTCAGGGTATCCATGAGGACAAGACTCCTTGGCTGGTCCCGCAATCTCGAGGTCAGCGTCAAAGGGTTGAAAGTTTAAGTAAAGAAAAAGACACGGGAAAGGAGAACTTATGAAATCGATGAACCCCGGTTTTGGCCGCATCGGAGGATGTCCCGGCACCGGATACACAAAGTCAAGGACAACGCCGTCGGTGTCCTTCAAATGCTCCATCGCCTCCTTGATCCGCTGTGCCACTTTGGTGGGAGGAAGCGCTCTGTCGACAAGCGCCGTTCCTTCAAGCGACGCCTTAGGCGCCATCAAGTATAGGGGGAGCACGCGGCTCATCAGCGGCGCTACCCTCCGTGTGTGGTAGGCGCCAATGATCCCCGACCCCTTCACGCCCCTATCCTTTAGAATTTGGAGGGCGATGAGGTGGTCCTTGATCCTCTTCTTATCTTTGTCCAGGACACCCCACCTCCATGACCCCGGAGCCTGTTCGAGGAGGTGCCCGGTGTACACCGGCAAAGGGGCGGTCACATCATTCTTGATATAGAACCACTGCAAGTGCCACCCCTTGTTGGAGCTCGACAAGCGCATCAACGGGTAGTCGGACGCTCGAGTGTTGCGCAGATGAATGCTAGCACAACCTATCGGTGTGCTTAGCTCCTGCTTCCTGACCCGCTTCTTCGATAGACTGACGATAAAGAAGTGCCGCCACAGATCGAAGTGGGGACTAATCCCTAGGAACCCCTCGCACAGGGCGACGAACACCACGATATGCTGGATCCCATTAGGATTAAGATGCTGCAACTCCACCTAGTAGTAATCCAACAGCCCCCGAAGAAACATATGGGCAGGGATGGCGAATCCCCGCTCATGGAAGAGAGCGAAGGACACAACATACCCCTCGAGCGGCGACGGCTCATCCTCATCACCGAGAAGCAGCCACTCCGCGAAGGCGGACAATGAGCGAAGGAGGCCGTGGCAGACGAGGCCCTCCAGGCGTTGAGAGGTAATGTTGGATCTACACCATGGCACCATTGAAATAGCGGCTACGCTACGGATGCAAGCTCGATGGCGGATGCGAGTCCGACAGCGGCTGTGATGCGGATGCAAGCTCGATGGCGATGTAGTACTGGTGTGGGAAGCTCTGGCGATTGGCGGTGGAGGTTAGCAATGCGAAGGTGAAAAGATGGAGTACGGAACCCTGGGGGCGAACCCCATGGTTTTATAGGGGCGACGGATGCGAGAAGCGCAACCATCCACCTCAATCTCCAAGCCCACCACGACATGCTGCCATGTCACATCGTGGGATACGCGCCCGCGATCCCTATCCTTTCCCATGAAAATTGCCCCAAACGCTTTGCTTTCCCGAACGAATCGGACTCTCCCCCCACGGAGGGGATACTGGCCAGAAAATCTCTTCGCCGGCCCAAGAGGACCTAGAAAGCCCAAGGGTTAGCCCGACGGTCTCAATGGCCATCCCAACGAGGGACAGGGCCGTGGGCGACTAAGACCTAGGTACGTGAACATCAGCAGGGGGGTCTCGATCCACAATCGAGTCCTAGCCAGGCTGACCCTAGATGAAATCCCCATGAACGGGATACCAGGGTCCCCTTAAAACTATCCAGCTGACAAAAACCAAATCCCACAACCTTACCCACGAAGGATCCGAAATTACCCCTCGGGTGGTTCTATCCGAATCACCCGGGGGCTCGGGGGCTACACCTGTCGGGTGCACTCGCGCACACCCTCTGGCGAATCAAAATACCCTTCGGGCGATTCTATCTGAATCACCCGAGGGCTCAGGGGCTACTGTCGGGGACCTAATACCAGGGTACCCAATGAGGTGGGACTAATAACCATCGAACGTTGACGCTTCTAGTTAGACAAGAATGCTACTATGCTTTTTCCCCAAACGACGGAAGATTGGTTCTGCCTTGCCCGACCCCCAAGGGCCAGCTCTGCCTCGCACGACCCCCAAGGGCTGGCTCCGCCTCGCCCGACCCCCGAGGGTTGGCTCCGCCTCGTCTGACCCCTGAGGGCTGGCTCCACCTCGCCCAACGTCTGAGGACAGGCTCCGCCTCGCCCGATGGCTGAGGGCCAGCTCCACCTCGCCCGACATCTGAGGGTGGGCTCTGCCTCGTCCGACGACTGAGGCCTGACTCTGCCTCACCCAATGACTACACCCTGCTCCTTCATGCTAACAAGCATAGGGTACGATAGGACATTCGAGTCAACCGCCATACCGAGGACCATGCCCTGCACGCCTGCGAGAAGGTACCGTCAGGATACGATGGGACAGGCGCTTTAAGCCCTATCCAACCAAACAGTACTCGAATAGTGTTGTAGGCACCGACTTTTGTCCCACGGTGTTGTAGGCGCCGCCACCAGCCCTCGGGCGCGGATATTAACATCGGCATACGACAACCACTAGGGTCTAGGAAGAGACTCATGCCATCTATAGTGACAGACGTATTGTTACCGCGCCACCCGCTCCCCACAGGGCCACAGGTCAACACCCTTGTCCAACACGCCGCCCGGAGGGGTGGGACGGGACGTGGCCACTTGCTGATCTAGTAAGGGCATGGCGTCACCAGGACACGGGCACCCAGCGAACGTGCCAATCCCTGACACCATCTGGTCGTGTCAGCAAGGCTGGCTCAGTAGAAAAAGGAGGGCTCAACACCTTCGGCGGGGCTTCTTGGCCTCTGGTTTTTCTCCTTTCTCCCATCTGTAACCCCTGCTCCTCCCTTGGTCTATAAAAGGGAGGGTAGGGCCCCACACTAAAGGGGTCGACTCTTGACAGATAAGTTGAACACACAACGCTTCACACACAGCTAAGCAGCGACCAAGCTCTCGGCGACCTTTTCGATCATTCCATCAGAGACTTGGGACTCGACCCTCTTGAAAGCATCTAGGCCCCTAGTTGGGTTTCGGTGATTAATGACAATACAAGATTACTATGACTAATGTGTGTTTTGCAGAGACAATTAAGTTAGGTCATGGTAATGGAGATCAATTAGGCAATCAAGGTTGTCATGCCCCTACGATGGAAATCATTTCGGTTTTCAAAGGATGGACGACAAGGTTAAGGATGATTAGTTCTAAGTGTCGATTGGAGTTGGAGAGACACTTAGAGTAGTTTAGGACTTTGTTTTTCCTTTGGCCGTACTATTAAGGGGGGTATGGATGGGTAGCTTGACCTAGGTGAGTCTAGTGAGTTAGGTGTGGTGCACACTTGTTAAAACTAGCTCTAGGTAGCTCCTACGAATGCCTAAGATCCTTTGGAGCAAACTTCATTCACATATGTTCGAGAGTTGGAAGTGAATGGAGGGTCAAATGCTGACCGGACGCTGGCTCCGGTGCGATCGGACATTGGCCGCAGGGTCTGGTCAGTTCATTTCATCAAGAGATTGCGTTCGGTGCGACCGGACGCTAGAGTGGTCAAGTGACCGGACGCTGAGAGGCAGCGTCTGGTCAACTCTAGTAAGGTTCCAGAGAAGGGAATCTATGACCAGACGTGTCCGGTCAGTACTGACCGGACCCTGGGGGTTCAGCATCCGGTCGAGTACAGTAAGGTTCCAGTAAGGGTTTAATGTGACCAGACGCATCCGGTCAGTGGTGATCGGACCCTGCCAGCATCCGGTCAACACATATTCACTGGTTCATGGGTTGAACTGACCGAAGCGTCCGGTCAACATGACCAGAGCGTCCGGTCACCCCGTAGAAGCTCATAATGGTTCATTTTTCAGGCTGCCTTATAAATAGAAGCTCCACTCGTGTGTGGAGTCACTTTTGCTCATTCCAACAACTGAGAAACATGTTTTTGAGTGCCAAGAAGAGCAAGGTCCTAGTGAGGTGATTGAGATTTGAGAATCCAAGAGAGTAGCCTCATTAGTGAATCAAGAGTAGCCAAGTGTGCATCCATCTTCTCATTAGGCTTCGAGTGGTCAAGTGAGAGTTCGTGCTTGTTACTCTTGGTGATCGCCATCACCTAGATGGCTTGGTGGTGATTGGGAGCTTGGTGATCACCCGGCGGAGCTTGTGGGTGACCCAACTCAAGTTGTGAGCGGCTTTGGGTGATTCGCCACGACAGAGTGTCGAAGAATCAACCCGTAGAGAGCACTTGATCCTTGCGCGGATCAAGGGGGAGCTACACCCTTGCGTGGGTGCTCCAACGAGGACTAGTGGGGAGTGGCGACTCTCCGATACCTCGGCAAAACATCGCCGCGTTCCTCTCTCTCTCTATTTACTTTGAGCATTTACTTTGAGCAATTCAATACTTATCTTTACATTCATAGAATTGCCATGCTAGAGTAAGTTTGGAACATAGGTTGCAAGTCCTTTGTGCGTTAGAGTAATAGAAACACTTTTCTAGGCACAAGGGGTTAATTGGGTTAACCATAGGATTTGATTATTGCAAGAAAATTTAGAATTAGCCCAATTCATCCCCCCTCTTGGGCATCTTGATCCTTTCAATTGGTATCAGAGCCTCGTGCTCATGTTTTTAAGCTTAACCGCTTAGAGCAAGATGTCTCACGGGGATGGACCTCCTCCTATCTTTGAGGGAGATGACTTTCCATATTGGAAAATCCGCTTGGAGGCGTACTTAGAAGCTCTAGACGTTGGTATTCTTAGAGCCGCCTCACAAGGCTTCCCAAAACCTCGGGATGCTACTAACCTACGTGATGAGGTTAATTATGAAAAATGGAATGCAAAGGCTCACAACACCATCTTTAGAGGCCTTTGCAAAGATGTGTTCAACCGCGTAAGGAACCATAAAGACGCCCATGCACTATGGTCGGATGTTTGTGCGCTCCATGAGGGAACCAAGAGTGAGCGTGAGGAACGCTATCATCTTGTGATTAAAAAGCTAAATGCATTTGAGATGCTTCCCAAAGAATGTGCTAATGAGATGTATTCATGCTTGAATGTTCTTGTAGAGGAAGTCAATGGGCTTGGACTTACTCAAATGTCACCATCCGATGTTGTGAGAAAGATCTTGAGTGTCCTCCCCATTGACAAATATAGGCATATTGTGACCGTGCTACACCAAGGTGATCTTTCCACCGCTACACCGACACAAATCTTGGGAAAGATCAATGCTCATGAGATGTACATGCACATCACGCCACAAGATGGCTCATCCTCTAACAAGAAGAAAGACAAAGACTTAGCATTCAAAGCTAGCCAAGAGAAGGGCAAGGCAAGACTTGAGTATGAAAGCTCAAGTGAAGATAAAGTTGATGATGAAAGTCTTGCTCTCATGGTGAAGAAGACCGCCAAGATGCTAAAGAAGCTCAACATGAGTGGCATCAAGTTCGATGGCAAGAAGAAGAAGTTCTTCACAAGCTCAGAAGAAAGCCTATCTCCGAGATGGATTGCTATAATTGTGGCGAACTTGGCCATCTCGCTCATCAATGCACAAAGCCCAAGAAAGACAAGTTCAAGAACAAGAACAAGGGCAAGAAAGATGACTCAAGCAATGAAGATGAAGATGAGAAGAAGAAGAACAAGCCATACAAGAAGAGAGATGGCAAAAAGAGAGACTTCCACAAGAAGAAGAAGAGTGGAAAGGCCTACATCGTCGGTGATTGGCTCACGGACATTGATTCATCAAGTGGATCATCCGATGATGATAGTGACAATGAGAAGGTGGCCACCATTGCTATTGATCTTTCATCTTCACCGCCATCATCGCCATCATCCTCTACACACCTATGCCTTATGGCCAAGGTTGAACGCAAGGTATCAAATGATGGTGATAGTAGTGATGATGAGCAAGCTAGTGATGATAGCGATAGCGATGATGATGATTCACCTTCATATGATGATCTTGTCAAAATACTAAGAAAATACACTAAGATCATTAGAAAGAGTAGAGCTACAAATGAAAAGCTTGATGCTAAAAATGATTCACTCTTAGCAAAGTGCGACACATTAGAAAAGGCTAATGATGAGCTTAGAGAAACTAATGATGCTATATCATCCAAACTCAAGGAGCTCAAATCTTCTAAGAAAGAGCTTAAAGATAAACATGATAAACTTGAGTGGGTGCACAATGAGCTCATCACTAGCCACAACAAGCTAAAGGATGAATATACATCTCTTAAGATCAATCATGATACTCTTGTTATTGCTCAAGAATTTTTACCAAATGAGCCACATGATGCTACTAACCATGTTGTTAAGATTGATATAGCCACATCATGTGATGATTTGATTGATGAGAGCATTGAGCAAGGATCTAGTGGCAAAGGCAAGCAAGTGGTTGAGTGCAATGACTATGATGAATATGTCAAGCTCAAGAACACAAATGAGAAGCTCATGAAAGATCTTGAAGAAATGAAAAGCCACAACACCATTGTGCTAGAAACTCTTGATCATGACAAAGAGTTGATCTTTGAGAATGAGAAGCTCAAAGAAGAAAACAAGAAGCTCAAGGAAGAGAAGAAAGATGATGCTCTAAAGGAAGAAAATAAGAAGCTCAAGTTGGAGAAAGAGCATCTCAAGATTGGTTTGAGCAAGTTTGCTAGAGGCAAGCACCTCCAAAGTGAGCTACTCATGAACACCGTCATGAAGATGGATAGAAGTGGCATTGGATATGTGGCAAGTGTAAAGAAGAAGAAGGCTCAAGTTCAACAACAACAATCAAAGCCAAAGCCAAAGCCAAAGAGATGTTTTGAGTGTGGACAAGAAGGCCACTTTGCTCATGAGTGCAAAACTCCACTGACACAACCCTTGCCCAAGCATGCTAGACCCTTTGCCTTCAATGCTCACTACATGCTTAGAAAGGACTCTAGTGGAAAGATGAAAATCATGTTCTTAGGACCCCCTAACAAGAATAGACCTAAGAAGATTTGGGTGGCTAAGTCACTTGTTGAGAAGGTGAAGGGCCCTCAACAAGTTTGGATTCCTAAAGCTTGAATCTCTTGTGTGTAGGTGAACTACAAGACCGGTGGAAGTCATTGGGTTATTGATAGTGGTTGTACTCAACATATGACCGGTGATCCTCGTATGTTCACCTCACTAGATGAAGAGGTAGATGCACAAGAGAAAATAACATTTGGAGATAACTCAAAGGGCAAGGTTAAAGGATTGGGCAAAGTGGCAATATCAAATGATCATTCCATCTCCAATGTGCTATATGTTGCCTCATTGAGCTTCAACTTGCTATCCGTTGGACAATTGTGTGATCTTGGCTTCCAATACTTGTTCACCAAGAAGGAGGTTGTTGTATCCAAGGTAGATGATAATCAAGTGATATTCAATGGATTTATATACAACAACTTATATCTAGTGGACTTCACCTCCGAAGATGCAAATTTGAAGACTTGCCTATTCACCAAAACAACACTTGGGTGGCTATGGCATAGAAGACTTGCTCATGTTGGTATGAGTTCACTCAAGAAGCTTATGAAGAAAGATTTGGTGAGAGGGTTGAAGGATGTGAAGTTTGAAAAGGACAAGCTTTGTAGTGCATGTCAAGCTGGCAAGCAAGTTGCAAATACTCATCCAACCAAAGCTTTCATGTCAACCACAAGAGTGCTAGAACTCCTACACATGGATTTATTTGGACCAACAACATACAAGAGTTTGGGAGGGAATCTCTATTGTCTTGTGATTGTTGATGACTATTCAAGGTATACATGGGTATTCTTTCTTCATGACAAATCCGAAGTTGCATCTTGCTTCAAGAAGTTTGCCAAGAGAGCTCAAAATGAATTTGAAGTGAAGCTCAAGAAGATAAGAAGTGACAATAGAAAAGAATTTGACAACACAAACATTGAAGCTTATTGTGATGAAGTTGGGATCAAGCATGAAGTCTCCGCAACTTATACTCCTCAACAAAATGGTGTAGTTGAGAGGAAGAACCGGACTTTGATTACTCTTGCAAGGACAATGCTAGATGAGTACAACACCCCCAAAGCTCTATGGGCGGAAGCAATCAACACCGTTTGCTATGCATCAAACCACCTATTCCTTCAAAAGTTCCTTGGCAAGACACCTTATGAGTTGCTCAATGGGAAGAAGCCGGACGTCTCCTTCTTTAGGGTGTTTGGTTGCAAATGCTACATCTACAAGAAGTGGCAACACCTAGGGAAGTTCCAAAGACGTTGTGACATTGGTTTTCTTGTTGGTTACTCATCAAAGTCCAAAGCATATAGAGTATTTAATCATGCCACCGGCTTGGTTGAAGAAACATATGATGTGGAATTTGATGAATCTAACGGCTCCCAAGGAGCACATGAGAATCTCGATGATGTAGGTGATGAACCATTGAGGGAGGCTATGAAGAACATTCTGGTTGGAGACATCAAGCCAAAAGATGATGAAGATGATGTACAAGTCATTGATCCACCCTCTTCATCAAGTGTGCCACAAGATGGTGAGAAAGATGGGAGAGTAGAAAATGAAGATACTCATATCTCCCATGAGCAAATGGGGGTACAAGCACAAGATGTTGATGCTCCACAACCTCCTCCTCAAGTGGTCAATAGAAGAAATACACCTCTCCTACAAGATCGTCCACAAGATCTCATCATAGGGAGTCCATCAAAGGGTGTAATGACTCGATCTCAAAAACTTGCTTCATTTATTGCTCATCACTCTTTTGTCTCTTGCTATGAGCCTACCAAGGTAGAAGAAGCTCTTAAAGATCTAGATTGGATCAATGCCATGATGAAGAGTTGAACAACTTCACTCGCAATGAAGTTTGGACTCTTGAAGAGCGACCAAAAGGTGCAAGAGTCATTGGAACAAAGTGGATGTTCCGTAACAAGCAAGATGATCAAGGTGTCATTGTGAGGAACAAGGCAAGACTAGTTGCAAAGGGGTTCTCCCAAGTTGAAGGTTTGGATTTTGGAGAGACTTTTGCACCGGTTGCAAGATTAGAAGCCATCCGTATCCTACTTGCATATGCATCACATCATGAAATGAAACTATATCAAATGGATGTGAAAAGTGCATTTTTAAATGGCTTTATTAATGAACTAGTCTATGTTGATCAACCTCCCGGGTTTGAAGACCCTAGATATCCTAATCATGTTTATAGGTTGTCCAAGGCACTATATGGGCTTAAGCAAGCCCCAAGAGCTTGGTATGAGCGCCTTCGGGACTTCCTCATTGAGAAGGGCTTCACTATTGGGAAGGTCGACACCACACTATTCACCAAGAAGCTTGATGGGCATATCTTCATTTGTCAAGTATATGTTGATGATATCATCTTTGGATCATCAAATGAAGACTCATGCAAAGAATTTGGTGAATTGATGTCGAAGGAGTTCGAGATGTCCATGATTGGTGAGCTTACATTCTTTCTTGGTTTTCAAGTTAAGCAAATGAAAGAAGGCATCTTCATCTCTCAAGAGAAATACACAAAAGATCTTCTCAAGAGATTCAAGATGGATGAATGTAAGCCAATCAAGACACCAATGCCTACCAATGGACATCTCGACCTAGATGAGGGAGGTACCCGGTTGATCAAACTCTCTACCATTCTATGATTGGTAGCTTGTTATATTTAACCGCATCTAGGCCCGACATCATGTTTAGTGTGTGTATGTGTGCTAGATTTCAAGCTAATCCTAAGGAAACACATTTAATTGCTGTAAAAAGAATCCTTAGGTATCTTAAGCACACACCAAGCATTGGCCTTTAGTATCACAAAGGAGCTATATTTGAATTAGTTGGCTATTCCGATTCGGATTACGCCGGATGCAAAGTTGATAGAAAGAGCACATCCGGAGGGTGCCATTTGCTTGGTAGATCACTTGTGTCTTGGTCCTCCAAGAAATAAAATAGTGTGGCTTTGTCCACCGCCAAAGCGGAATACATTGCCGTAGGTGCTTGTTGTGCACAAATTTTATACATGAAACAAACTTTGCTAGACTATGGTGTAGTTCTAGAAAAAGTACCTCTTTTGTGCGACAATGAAAGTGCGGTAAAACTTGCAAATAATCCGGTTCAACACTCTCGCACCAAGCACATAGATATCCGCCATCACTTTCTAAGAGATCATGTTGCTAAAAATGATATATCACTAGAAGGTGTAAGAACCGAAGATCAATTAGCGGATATCTTCACTAAACCGCTAGATGAGGCTACATTTTGTAGATTGTGGAATGAGCTCAATGTGCTTGACTTTAGCAACTTCACTAAAAATTGAGCTTGTGTTGTCCCTTGCATTCATTGTAATATACAACATGTTTAATTTTTGGCAATGCATATAGGGCTTGTCTAACATGGTTAAGATAACCGCCGAAAAGCGTGTGAAGAAGCTTAACCTTGGATCAAACTTGACAAGCAACTAGATTTACTTACAAGTATTGCATATGCATAGATGTTGTTTTTGTCGTTTTGTTCCATTTGCCCTCTTATTGCCTATTTTCTTAAAAAGAATTATAGCCTAAGGCAAAATATTTTGAAAAATATGAGGGTTTGAGAGAGGTCACTCACATCAGTCCCAATTGGTGTTTATTTGGATCTTATTCAAGTTGGGACTTGATTGGGAACAGGCAGCGCGAAGGAACATTGAAGATTTGCTGAAAAAGGGTGACCGGACGTTGCACCGGACGCTGCTGTCCAGCGTCCGGTCAGTTCACAGGAGGTGAACTGCTACTGAAGGAGTGACCGGACGCTGCGTTTGTGCGTCTGGTCAGGGAGGGATTCTGTGTCCGGTCATTTGAAGAAGAAATAGGCTGTACTGACCGGACCCTGCCTGCGTCCGGTCATGGACCACCGGACGCGTCCGGTCGTGATTCCAGAGGAATTGGACCTCTCTGGAATCGACCGGACGCTGGATGGTAGCGTCCGGTCGCTACCACCGGAGCGTACGGTCAGTGGATCTCGTGCGGCATCAGGTCTCTTAACTCTGTTTCCGTTTTTGTCACGAAGGGACCCTCATATAACCGGATTCAATCTCGTTGTTTGACTTAACCCTAGCCGCCGCTAATCCCAAATCCCCAAAGAACTTGCCGTGCTCGTCCCTGCCCACGCCATCGTCTTCACACCGCCGCAGCTCCTCTGCGCCTCCCGCGACCACGTGCCACCGCTGGTTGCCTGTGCTCGCCCCTGCTCTGCGCCACCGCAGCCACGTGCCTCCCATGCCAATGCTGCCAGCCAAGCGTGACCACACGCCACCGCAGCCGTGCCTCCACCACGTCGATTCGCCACGCGCGCCGCCGTCAGCTCCCTAGGCACCGAGTGCCATTCAAGCCCGTTGTTCCCGTGCCCTAGCCCTTGCCTCCTCGTTGGTAAGGCCAATTCCTGTTTTCAATTTTCAATGCTGTGACCTAGATCAATTTCCAAGCATTGATTTCAAATCATCCAGGGCCGCTAATTCATCGAAGTGCTTCACCGACCCTAACCCTAGCCGGTTCTGAGGTTCCCCGCGTGACGTCTCTTCTTTTCTCGCATCGCCGGTTCGTCAGGTAGAAAGCCCATCGCCTCAATTTCGTATCTACATTGCTTGCTTCATAGGGTTTTCGCATCTATTAGATATATTGTATTTATTTGTATATCCATCTATTCCATCGTGCAGTGAGTCAGTGCCGTTGAGGTTCTTGTGGTAGTTATCAGTCAACTCAGAGCCAAGCTCGCGAGTACGGATCGAGGCCAAGCCTCAGGAGTGTCAGTTTGATAGTTGATCTTTGTTAGCGGTAGTTCATCTTCTTGTCAGATCAGATGGCTCACACAAGAACGTAGGTGGTGGTCTAGGAGATGACGATCGAAGGCCCCTGCCTCGCCAGCCTGTAGGACCAAAACGCAAGGCAACGAAGCAGGTGACATCCAAGAAGCACAAGTACCCCGACACAGAGACAGTGAGAGCAGCAGCAGTCACTGAGGCCGCAGAGCGTGCCGAGAGAGGTGGTGCTCGCAGTGGAGTTGTCATAGCAGATCATCTGGCACCAGATGCTCAGGGCAGACTTAGGGAGATTGAGCGACTTCATGGTAGTCCACCTGGGACTGTCATGATGGCAGGATGTCATCTGGCTATTAAGGAGCCTCAGCGTCAGGGGGAGTCTCAGCAGGAGCCACAGCAGCGGCCCCTACCAGCAGAGCCTCAGCCAGCTCAGGAGACTTAGGAGGGCCAGCAGGCCGAGGAGACCGAGCCAGCACCCCAGCTACACCACTCTGGTTGTACCAGTGCTACAGTTCCACCGAGGCCAGCTACACAACGCAGGGGTTCACGCCCACCGCCTAGACCATAGGGTCCGCCTCTAGTGGTACATCTTGACTTGAGGGCTGCCATAGCCAGACAGGTTCACTAGCTGAGGTTTGTTGAGTTTGACATGTGGTTCCCTCTGAGGAGGGATGAGATAGCAGCAGAGGGTTTCTACATGCCACTGTAGGAGGATTTCTACAATGCTTATCTCAACAGTGGGGCAGTGTTCAGATCTCAGAGAGTCTGCAGTATAGAGTCTATTGTGGCAGCAGTCGGAGAGCATATCCGCCCCTACTTGTCCTATTTGCCGGGGCTGACAGATCTGATTGGCCGGACAGGAGTATATGTACCATCCTGGGTTCGGCAGTTTTATGCTTCACTCTACGTTGACCCACATCATAACTTCATACACTTTGCATTCAACGGCAGAGATTACAGGGTGATGAGTTTCAGGGCTTGGGAGATACTGAGGCTACAGGATCAGCCTGTCAGATTGCATGAGGTATGTTATGGACAACAGGAGCCTCCCAGGCATCCTCATGGAGGGTTGGTGCCCCCTACTGATCTTGTGCGCCATTGCTTCAAGGAGCCCTTTGGTGAGGGGTCGAGGAGGAACCCCAGTGACCTGACTCCTATAGCTCGAGTACTAGAGGCTATCATCAGGAGGACACTACTTCCCAGGTTGGGATACAGAGAGGGTTTGACTCGCCTAAAGCTCTAGCTCCTTAATGCCCTGATGCAGCAGACCGTGTTTGACATTTGGGACCTTCTTCTATCAGAGATAGAGGATACTATAGCTGAGGGCTTCAAGGGTCGTAGACAGCTTCCATATGCACATTGGATTACATTCCTGATGCTTCAGTCTGTGCAGGTTAGGACCCCAGAGATGGTTGCCGAGTACAGAGGTGCCACCATAGAGTTTCCAGCTTATAACATGGCACAGAGGATCAGGTATAGCACACCACAGGCACCCACTTAGCCCAGTCATCGTCCAGATGTTCTAGAGTCAGCAGCTCAGCAGGACAAGATCATCAGAGGCATAGCCGCTACTGAGGAGGAGGAGCTTGAGGCACAACAGGAGATGACCGAGTCCAGTGACAGTTCGGATGATGACTATCAGCCGATTCCTCAGATGCCTCCACGCAGACATGATGCAGAGGCCGGTAGTTCTAGCTCAGCTCCACCTGCACCGCAGACGGACCCCGCTCTGATTGCTATTCTTGAGCGGATGTAGTAGGATCAGGCATGATAGGCTCAGGAGATAGCTGCCAACTTTGCACAGTTTTAGGCTCGTCAGGACGAGTTCCAGCGGCAGCAGCAGCTCCTTCAGCAGCAGCAGCAGCAGATGCATCAGCAGCAGATACTCATGCAGCAGTAGCTTATGGGATTCATGCAGCATGTAGTAACAGCACTTGGGGCCCCATAGCCATAGCCTTCGCCCCAGCTTGCTCAGCCTGCCACCGCCACGACGACTCTAGCAGTACAGCTCAGTGGGCTTCAAAGTCAGGGACAGCCTCTAGCTCCGTTTGCTTCACCCACAGTTCAGGTGTCCCAGTGGTTGTCCTCACTAGTGGTAGCCCCATAGTTCACACCATATCATACGGGCTTCTCACCGGATCAGTCTTCCTCACTTTTTGTGCCTGACACGTCAGTCTCCAGGAGTCTTGGAGCATCTTTCAGCGAGTTGATAGGCATGCCTACACCGCCACATATGCATGCTGTCAGTCCTTCTACAGCAGCTCCAGTTGCTGTGACTACTCAGAGGCTCCCGTCTTGTGTCGCATCTTTAGATCCTACGACAAACGTACCAGCAGCATCATAGGCCGCACCTGCCCCAGCTCAGACCCAGATCGCTTCAGCGACACTTCCTGCCACAGAGGGTCAGTCAGTACAGAGCTCAGGGTTAGATGATGATGGCGCCCAGTTCTAGCTTGCTCCTCGTACCTCAGCGCCCGGCTCGTCCGCTGCAGCCCCGTCGACCGACCCTTAGGTTTTGGTGTTTGACGCCAAAGGGGGAGAGGGTTTGAGTATGTAGACTCAGGGGGAGCTAGTTATCTAGTATTAGCTTATTATATACATTTGGAGTTTTATCTGTGTGATACACTATTACTTTTATGCATTCATGTGTTACTTTCATGCATATTATTATATCTATGTGATAGTGATATCTACGTGATTGTGATAAATGACATGTGTGCTCTCTACTTTACATTATTTATATGTCATATCACTTGTGTTATGCTCATTTGCCTTTGCTTCCGCGTTTATACTTCGATGCAAATGAGCGTTGTTACTTGTACTCATGCTTATTTCATATCCTTTGAGTACATCGTGTTGGCTTGGGTCATATAAGCTTGACTAACACTTTTGTTCTTATCGACAAAAGCTTATATGAACCAAGCCCATCAAAAACCTCACTCTTTTACATACTCGAGGTGGTATTGTCATCAATCACCAAAAAGGGGGAGATTGAAAGTATCTAGGCCCCTAGTTGGGTTTCGGTGATTAATGACAATACAAGATTACTATGACTAAGTGTGTTTTGTAGAGACAATTAAGTTAGGTCATGGTAATGGAGATCAATTGGGCAATCAAGGTTGTCATGCCCCTACAATGGAAATCGTTTCGGTTTTCAAAGGATGGACGACAAGGTTAAGGATGACTAGTTCTAAGTGTCGATTGGAGTTGGAGAGACACTTAGAGTAGTTTAGGACTTTGTTTTTCCTTTGGCCATACTATTAAGGGGGGTATGGATGGGTAGCTTGACCTAGGTGAGTCTAGTGAGTTAGGTCTGGTGCACACTTGTTAAAACTAGCTCTAGGTAGCTCCTACGAATGCCTAAGATCCTTTGGAGCAAACTTCATTCACATATATTCGAGAGTTGGAAGTGAATGGAGGGTCAAATGCTGACCGAACGCTGGCTCCAGTGCGACCGGACGCTGGCCGTAGGGTTCGGTCAGTTCATTTGATCAAGAGATTGCGTTCGGTGCGACCAGACGCTGGAGTGGTCAAGTGACCGGATGCTGAGAGGTAGCGTTCGGTCGACTCCAGTAAGGTTCCAGAGAAGGGAATCTGCAACTAGACGCATCCGGTCAGTACTAACCGGACCCTGGGGGTTCAGCGTCCGGTCGAGTATAGTAAGGTTCCAGTAAGGGTTTAATGTGACCAGACGCGTCCGGTCAGTGGTGATCGGACCCTGCCAGCGTCCAGTCAACACATATTCACTGGTTCGCAGGTTGAACTGACCGGAGCGTCCGGTCAACATGACCAGAGCGTCCGGTCACCCCGCAGAAGCTCATAACAGTTCATTTTTAGGCTGCCTTATAAATAGAAGCTCCACTCGTGTGTGGAGTCACTTTTGCTCATTCCAACAGCTGAGAAACACGATTGTGAGTGCCAAGAAGAGCAAGGTCCTAGTGAGGTGATTGAGATTTGAGAATCCAAGAGAGTAGCCTCATTAGTGAATCAAGAGTAGCCAAGTGTGCATCCATCTTCTCATTAGGCTTCGAGTGGTCAAGTGAGAGTTTGTGCTTGTTACTCTTGGTGATCGCCATCACCTAGATGGCTTGGTGGTGATTGGGAGCTTGGTGATCACCCGACGGAGCTTGTGGGTGACCCAACTCAAGTTGTGAGCGGCTTTGGGTGATTCGCCGCGACAGAGTGTCGAAGAATCAACCCGTAGAGAGCACTTGATCCTTGCGTGGATCAAGGGGGAGCTACACCCTTGCACGGGTGCTCCAACGAGGACTAGTGGGGAGTGGCAACTCTCTGATACCTCGGCAAAACATCACCGCGTTCCTCTCTCTCTCTCTATTTACTTTGAGCATTTACTTTGAGCAATTCAATACTTGTCTTTACATTCATAGAATTGTCATGCTAGAGTAAGTTTGGAACATAGGTTGCAAGTTCTTTGTGCGTTAGAGTAATAGAAACACTTTTCTAGGCACAAGGGGTTAATTGGGCTAACCGTAGGATTTGATTATTGCAAGAAAATTTAGAATTAGCCCAATTCACCCCCCCCTCTTGGGCATCTTGATCCTTTCACCTCTCTCGACTATTTGTACCCCTACTATGAACCATTTTTGGTATTAATAACACGAGCAGCAGCAGCAAACTGGACGTAGGGACGTTCAGCCCGAACCAGTATAAACCTCGTGTCCTTTAGTGCACCATCCGGGTCTAACGCGCAATAATCATAAATTTACTAGCTGGTGTTTGTTCAAAACACCGACACAAACGTTGGTAAAGATCCTCGTACGCTCTACCCTTTCCCACACTTACAGCTCACTTTGCAGTCTTTGCCACCTTGTACATCTCTATGTTGTCCACACTCCTATCATGGTACAAGCGTCTATAGCACTCTTTCTTCTCCTTAATAGCCCTTTGGACTTCCTCGTTCCACCACCAAGTATCTTTAGCCTCGCCTCCACTTCCTTTGGTTACTCCACACACCTCTGAGGCCACCTTCCAAATATTGGTTGCCATCTTCTCCCACATGTTGTTTATGTCTTCTTCTTCCTTCCAAGAGCCCTCTTTGATTACCCTTCCCCTGAATACCTCTGGCGTCTCCCCTTTCAGTTTTTACCACTTTGTTCTTTCAATCTTAGCTTGTTTATCCCTACAGGCATGCACCTGAAAACAAAAGTCTGCCACCAAAAGCTTATGTTGAGAAACAACACACTCCCCTGATATCACCTTGCAACCCAAGCATGCTCGTTTGTCCTTTCTTCTTGTGAGGACAAAGTCAATCTGACGAGAGTGTTGTCCACTACTGAAGGTCACTAGATGAGATTATCTCTTTCTAAAGAAAGTGTTGGCTATCATCAGGTCAAAAGCTACCGCGAAGTCCAAAACTTTCTCCCCCTCCTGATTCCTACTACCATACCCAAAACCTCCATGAAACTTGCATATGCATCACATCATGAAATGAAACTATATCAAATGGATGTGAAAAGTGCATTTTTAAATGGCTTTATTAATGAACTAGTCTATGTTGATCAACCTCCCGGGTTTGAAGACCCTAGATATCCTAATCATGTTTATAGGTTGTCCAAGGCACTATATGGGCTTAAGCAAGCCCCAAGAGCTTGGTATGAGCGCCTTCGGGACTTCCTCATTGAGAAGGGCTTCACTATTGGGAAGGTCGACACCACACTATTCACCAAGAAGCTTGATGGGCATATCTTCATTTGTCAAGTATATGTTGATGATATCATCTTTGGATCATCAAATGAAGACTCATGCAAAGAATTTGGTGAATTGATGTCGAAGGAGTTCGAGATGTCCATGATTGGTGAGCTTACATTCTTTCTTGGTTTTCAAGTTAAGCAAATGAAAGAAGGCATCTTCATCTCTCAAGAGAAATACACAAAAGATCTTCTCAAGAGATTCAAGATGGATGAATGTAAGCCAATCAAGACACCAATGCCTACCAATGGACATCTCGACCTAGATGAGGGAGGTACCCGGTTGATCAAACTCTCTACCATTCTATGATTGGTAGCTTGTTATATTTAACCGCATCTAGGCCCGACATCATGTTTAGTGTGTGTATGTGTGCTAGATTTCAAGCTAATCCTAAGGAAACACATTTAATTGCTGTAAAAAGAATCCTTAGGTATCTTAAGCACACACCAAGCATTGGCCTTTGGTATCACAAAGGAGCTATATTTGAATTAGTTGGCTATTCCGATTCGGATTATGCCGGATGCAAAGTTGATAGAAAGAGCACATCCGGAGGGTGCCATTTGCTTGGTAGATCACTTGTGTCTTGGTCCTCCAAGAAATAAAATAGTGTGGCTTTGTCCACCGCCAAAGCGGAATACATTGCCGTAGGTGCTTGTTGTGCACAAATTTTATACATGAAACAAACTTTGCTAGACTATGGTGTAGTTCTAGAAAAAGTACCTCTTTTGTGCGACAATGAAAGTGCGGTAAAACTTGCAAATAATCCGGTTCAACACTCTCGCACCAAGCACATAGATATCCGCCATCACTTTCTAAGAGATCATGTTGCTAAAAATGATATATCACTAGAAGGTGTAAGAACCGAAGATCAATTAGCGGATATCTTCACTAAACCGCTAGATGAGGCTACATTTTGTAGATTGTGGAATGAGCTCAATGTGCTTGACTTTAGCAACTTCACTAAAAATTGAGCTTGTGTTGTCCCTTGCATTCATTGTAATATACAACATGTTTAATTTTTGGCAATGCATATAGGGCTTGTCTAACATGGTTAAGATAACCGCCGAAAAGCGTGTGAAGAAGCTTAACCTTGGATCAAACTTGACAAGCAACTAGATTTACTTACAAGTATTGCATATGCATAGATGTTGTTTTTGTCGTTTTGTTCCATTTGCCCTCTTATTGCCTATTTTCTTAAAAAGAATTATAGCCTAAGGCAAAATATTTTGAAAAATATGAGGGTTTGAGGGAGGTCACTCACATCAGTCCCAATTGGTGTTTATTTGGATCTTATTCAAGTTGGGACTTGATTGGGAACAGGCAGCGCAAAGGAACATTGAAGATTTGCTGAAAAAGGGTGACCGGACGTTGCACCGGACGCTGCTGTCCAGCGTCCGGTCAGTTCACAGGAGGTGAACTGCTACTGAAGGAGTGACCGGACGCTGCGTTTGTGCGTCTGGTCAGGGAGGGATTCTGTGTCCGGTCATTTGAAGAAGAAATAGGCTGTACTGACCGGACCCTGCCTGCGTCCGGTCATGGACCACCGGACGCGTCCGGTCGCGATTCCAGAGGAATTGGACCTCTCTGGAATCGACCGAACGCTGGATGGTAGCGTCCGGTCGCTACCACCGGAGCGTACGGTCAGTGGATCTCGTGCGGCATCAGGTCTCTTAACTCTGTTTCCGTTTTTGTCACGAAGGGACCCTCATATAACCGGATTCAATCTCGTTGTTTGACTTAACCCTAGCCGCCGCTAATCCCAAATCCCCAAAGAACTTGCCGTGCTCGTCCCTGCCCACGCCGTCGTCTTCACGCCGCCGCAGCTCCTCTGCGCCTCCCGCGACCACGTGCCACCGCTGGTTGCCTGCGCTCGCCCCTGCTCTGCGCCACCGCAGCCACGTGCCTCCCATGCCAATGCCGCCAGCCAAGCGTGACCACATGCCACCGCAGCCGTGCCTCCACCACGTCGATTCGCCACGCGCGCCGCCGTCAGCTCCCTAGGCACCGAGTGCCATTCAAGCCCGTTGTTCCCGTGCCCTAGCCCATGCCTCCTCGTTGGTAAGGCCAATTCCTGTTTTCAATTTTCAATGCTGTGACCTAGATCAATTTCCAAGCATTGATTTCAAATCATCCAGGGCCGCTAATTCATCGAAGTGCTTCGCCGACCCTAACCCTAGCCGGTTCTGAGGTTCCCCGCGTGACGTCTCTTCTTTTCTCGGATCGCCGGTTCGTCAGGTAGAAAGCCCATCGCCTCAATTTCGTATCTACATTGCTTGCTTCATAGGGTTTTCGCATCTATTAGATATATTGTATTTATTTGTATATCCATCTATTCCATCGTGCAGTGAGTCAGTGCCGTTGAGGTTCTTGTGGTAGTTATCAGTCAACTCAGAGCCAAGCTCGCGAGTACGGATCGAGGCCAAGCCTCAGGAGTGTCAGTTTGATAGTTGATCTTTGTTAGCGGTAGTTCATCTTCTTGTCAGATCAGATGGCTCGCACTAAGAACGTAGGTGGTGGTCTAGGAGATGACGATCGGAGGCCCCTGCCTCGCCAGCCTATAGGACCAAAAGGCAAGGCAACGAAGCAGGTGACATCCAAGAAGCACAAGTACCCCGACACAGAGACAGCGAGAGCAGCAGCAGTCACTGAGGCCGCAGAACGTGCCGAGAGAGGTGGTGCTCGCAGTGGAGTTGTCATAGCAGATCATCTGGCACCAGATGCTTAGGGCAGACTTAGGGAGATTGAGCGACTTCATGGTAGTCCACCTGGGACTGTCATGATGGCAGGATGTCGTCTGGCTATTAAGGAGCCTCAGCGTCAGGGGGAGTCTCAGCAGGAGCCACAGCAGCGGCCCCTACCAGCAGAGCCTCAGCCAGCTCAGGAGACTTAGGAGGGCCAGCAGGCCGAGGAGACTGAGCCAGCACCCCAGCTACACCACTCTGGTTGTACCAGTGCTACAGTTCCACCGAGGCCAGCTACACAACGCAGGGGTTCACGCCCACCGCCTAGACCATAGGGTCTGCCTCCAGTGGTACATCTTGACTTGAGGGCTGCCATAGCCAGACAGGTTCACTAGCTGAGGTTTGTTGAGTTTGACATGTGGTTCCCTCTGAGGAGGGATGAGATAGCAGCAGAGGGTTTCTACATGCCACTGTAGGAGGATTTCTACAATGCTTATCTCAACAGTGGGGCAGTGTTCAGATCTCAGAGAGTCTGCAGTATAGAGTCTATTGTGGCAGCAGTCGGAGAGCATATCCGCCCCTACTTGTCCTATTTGCCGGGGCTGATAGATCTGATTGGCCGGACAGGAGTATATGTACCATCCTGGGTTCGGCAGTTTTATGCTTCACTCTACGTTGACCCACATCATAACTTCATACACTTTGCATTCAATGGCAGAGATTACAGGGTGATGAGTTTCAGGGCTTGGGAGATACTGAGGCTACAGGATCAGCCTGTCAGATTGCATGAGGTATGTTATGGACAACAGGAGCCTCCCAGGCATCCTCATGGAGGGTTGGTGCCCCCTACTGATCTTGTGCGCCATTGCTTCAAGGAGCCCTTTGGTGAGGGGTCGAGGAGGAACCCCAGTGACCTGACTCCTATAGCTCGAGTACTAGAGGCTATCATCAGGAGGACACTACTTCCCAGGTTGGGATACAGAGAGGGTTTGACTCGCCTAAAGCTCTAGCTCCTTAATGCCCTGATGCAGCAGACCGTGTTTGACATTTGGGACCTTCTTCTATCAGAGATAGAGGATACTATAGCTGAGGGCTTCAAGGGTCATAGACAGCTTCCATATGCACATTGGATTACATTCCTGATGCTTCAGTCTGTGCAGGTTAGGACCCCAGAGATGGTTGCCGAGTACAGAGGTGCCACCATAGAGTTTCCAGCTTATAACATGGCACAGAGGATCAGGCATAGCACACCACAGGCACCCACTTAGCCCAGTCATCGTCCAGATGTTCTAGAGTCAGCAGCTCAGCAGGACAAGATCATCAGAGGCATAGCCGCTACTGAGGAGGAGGAGCTTGAGGCACAACAGGAGATGACCGAGTCCAGTGACAGTTCGGATGATGACTATCAGCCGATTCCTCAGATGCCTCCACACAGACATGATGCAGAGGCCGGTAGTTCTAGCTCAGCTCCACCTGCACCGCAGACGGACCCCGCTCTGATTGCTATTCTTGAGCGGATGTAGTAGGATCAGGCATGATAGGCTCAGGGGATAGCTACCAACTTTGCACAGTTTTAGGCTCGTCAGGACGAGTTCCAGCGGCAGCAGCAGCTCCTTCAGCAGCAGCAGCAGCAGATGCATCAGCAGCAGATACTCATGCAGCAGTAGCTTATGGGATTCATGCAGCATGTAGTAACAGCACTTGGGGCCCCATAGCCATAGCCTTCGCCCCAGCTTGCTCAGCCTGCCACCGCCACGACGACTCCAGCAGTACAGCTCAGTGGGCTTCAAAGTCAGGGATAGCCTCCAGCTCTGTTTGCTTCACCCACAGTTCAGGTGTCCCAGTGGTTGTCCTCACTAGTGGTAGCCCCATAGTTCACACCATATCATACGGGCTTCTCACCGGATTAGTCTTCCTCACTTTTTGTGCCTGACACGTCAGTCTCCAGGAGTCTTGGAGCATCTTTCAGCGAGTTGACAGGCATGCCTACACCGCCACATATGCATGCTGTCAGTCCTTCTACAGCAGCTCTAGTTGCTGTGACTACTCAGAGGCTCCCGTCTTGTGTCGCATCTTCAGATCCTACGACAAACGTACCAGCAGCATCATAGGCCGCACCTGCCCCAGCTCAGACCCAGATCGCTTCAGCGACACTTCCTGCCACAGAGGGTCAGTCAGTACAGAGCTCAGGGTTAGATGATGATGGCGCCCAGTTCTAGCTTGCTCCTCGTACCTCAGCGCCCGGCTCGTCCGCTGCAGCCCCGTCGACCGACCCTTAGGTTTTGGTGTTTGACGCCAAAGGGGGAGAGGGTTCGAGTATGTAGACTCAGGGGGAGCTAGTTATCTAGTATTAGCTTATTATATACATTTGGAGTTTTATCTGTGTGATACACTATTACTTTTATGCATTCATGTGTTACTTTCATGCATATTATTATATCTATGTGATAGTGATATCTACGTGATTGTGATAAATGACATGTGTGCTCTCTACTTTACATTATTTATATGTCATATCACTTGTGTTATGCTCATTTGCCTTTGCTTCCGCATTTATACTTCGATGCAAATGAGCGTTGTTACTTGTACTCATGCTTATTTCATATCCTTTGAGTACATCGTGTTGGCTTGGGTCATATAAGCTTGACTAACACTTTTGTTCTTATCGACAAAAGCTTATATGAACCAAGCCCATCAAAAACCTCACTCTTTTACATACTCGAGGTGGTATTGTCATCAATCACCAAAAAGGGGGAGATTGAAAGTATCTAGGCCCCTAGTTGGGTTTCGGTGATTAATGACAATACAAGATTACTATGACTAAGTGTGTTTTGCAGAGACAATTAAGTTAGGTCATGGTAATGGAGATCAATTGGGCAATCAAGGTTGTCATGCCCCTACAATGGAAATCGTTTCGGTTTTCAAAGGATGGACGACAAGGTTAAGGATGACTAGTTCTAAGTGTCGATTGGAGTTGGAGAGACACTTAGAGTAGTTTAGGACTTTGTTTTTCCTTTGGCCATACTATTAAGGGGGGTATGGATGGGTAGCTTGACCTAGGTGAGTCTAGTGAGTTAGGTGTGGTGCACACTTGTTAAAACTAGCTCTAGGTAGCTCCTACGAATGCCTAAGATCCTTTGGAGCAAACTTCATTCACATATATTCGAGAGTTGGAAGTGAATGGAGGGTCAAATGCTGACCGAACGCTGGCTCCGGTGCGACCGGACGCTGGCCGTAGGGTTCGGTCAGTTCATTTGATCAAGAGATTGCGTTCGGTGCGACCAGACGCTGGAGTGGTCAAGTGGCCAGATGCTGAGAGGTAGCGTTCGGTCGACTCCAGTAAGGTTCCAGAGAAGGGAATCTGCAACTAGACGCATCCGGTCAGTACTAACCGGACCCTGGGGGTTCAGCGTCCGGTCGAGTATAGTAAGGTTCCAGTAAGGGTTTAATGCGACCAGACGCGTCCGGTCAGTGGTGATCGGACCCTGCCAGCGTCCAGTCAACACATATTCACTGGTTCACAGGTTGAACTGACCGGAGCGTCCGGTCAACATGACCAGAGCGTCCGGTCACCCCGCAGAAGCTCATAACAGTTCATTTTTAGGCTGCCTTATAAATAGAAGCTCCACTCGTGTGTGGAGTCACTTTTGCTCATTCCAACAGCTGAGAAACACGATTGTGAGTGCCAAGAAGAGCAAGGTCCTAGTGAGGTGATTGAGATTTGAGAATCCAAGAGAGTAGCCTCATTAGTGAATCAAGAGTAGCCAAGTGTGCATCCATCTTCTCATTAGGCTTCGAGTGGTCAAGTGAGAGTTTGTGCTTGTTACTCTTGGTGATCGCCATCACCTAGACGGCTTGGTGGTGATTGGGAGCTTGGTGATCACCCGACGGAGCTTGTGGGTGACCCAACTCAAGTTGTGAGCGGCTTTGGGTGATTCGCCGCGACAGAGTGTCGAAGAATCAACCCGTAGAGAGCACTTGATCCTTGCGTGGATCAAGGGGGAGCTACACCCTTGCACGGGTGCTCCAACGAGGACTAGTGGGGAGTGGCAACTCTCCGATACCTCGGCAAAACATCACCGCGTTCCTCTCTCTCTCTCTCTATTTACTTTGAGCATTTACTTTGAGCAATTCAATACTTGTCTTTACATTCATAGAATTGTCATGCTAGAGTAAGTTTGGAACATAGGTTGCAAGTTCTTTGTGCGTTAGAGTAATAGAAACACTTTTCTAGGCACAAGGGGTTAATTGGGCTAACCGTAGGATTTGATTATTGCAAGAAAATTTAGAATTAGCCCAATTCACCCCCCCCCCTCTTGGGCATCTTGATCCTTTCACCTCTCTCGACTATTTGTACCCCTACTATGAACCATTTTTGGTATTAATAACACGAGCAGCAGCAGCAAACTGGACGTAGGGACGTTCAGCCCGAACCAGTATAAACCTCGTGTCCTTTAGTGCACCATCCGGGTCTAACGCGCAATAATCATAAATTTACTAGCTGGTGTTTGTTCAAAACACCGACACAAACGTTGGTAAAGATCCTCGTACGCTCTACCCTTTCCCACACTTACAGCTCACTTTGCAGTCTTTGCCACCTTGTACATCTCTATGTTGTCCACACTCCTATCATGGTACAAGCGTCTATAGCACTCTTTCTTCTCCTTAATAGCCCTTTGGACTTCCTCGTTCCACCACCAAGTATCTTTAGCCTCGCCTCCACTTCCTTTGGTTACTCCACACACCTCTGAGGCCACCTTCCAAATATTGGTTGCCATCTTCTCCCACATGTTGTTTATGTCTTCTTCTTCCTTCCAAGAGCCCTCTTTGATTACCCTTCCCCTGAATACCTCTGGCGTCTCCCCTTTCAGTTTTTACCACTTTGTTCTTTCAATCTTAGCTTGTTTATCCCTACAGGCATGCACCTGAAAACAAAAGTCTGCCACCAAAAGCTTATGTTGAGAAACAACACACTCCCCTGATATCACCTTGCAACCCAAGCATGCTCGTTTGTCCTTTCTTCTTGTGAGGACAAAGTCAATCTGACGAGAGTGTTGTCCACTACTGAAGGTCACTAGATGAGATTATCTCTTTCTAAAGAAAGTGTTGGCTATCATCAGGTCAAAAGCTACCGCGAAGTCCAAAACTTTCTCCCCCTCCTGATTCCTACTACCATACCCAAAACCTCCATGAACTACCTCAAAACCTGCGCTTATGGTACCTACATGCCCATTAAAATCTCCTTCTATAAAAAGCTTCTCACTATTAGGTACAACTCTAATTAGGCCATCTAAGTCTTCTCAGAACTGTCTCTTAGCACTCTCGTCAAGGCCTACTTGGGGGGTATACACACTAATTACGTTCAAGACCATATCACCAATGACAAGCTTCACTAAGATAATCCTATCTCCTTGCCTTCTCACTCCCACCACACTATTCTTAAGGCTCTTATCAGTCAAAACTCCTCCATTTCTGTTCGCAACTGTCCCTGTGTACCAAAGCTTGAAACTTGTTCATCTCCATTAGAATGGCTAGGTTTAACGTTGGCTCGCCACGTCTATCACAACCCTCCTCCTTTACCAGGGCTTGGGACCTGCTATGTTGAGACAACATAGACGGAGTTATCTAAAACTCTTTCAACTATATACAATACTTCCTCTCTCCAAAATAAGTTAACTTATAAAGCTATGTCAAACAATTTTAAATCTGATCAACTTTATAATAGAAAGTATCAATATCCGTGACACAAAAAAAGGACACTGTAAAACTATATTTCAAGGAGTCTAATAACAAATACTTTGAATCATATATATTGTTACTTTTTTGTTCTAAAATTTTGGTCAAATTTAATATAGCATGACTTAAGACAACCCTGGAAATTGATTTAAATGAGACGGGGATCATCGTGTGTACGAAACGAGCTTAGTACATGCATTGTACACATTTTATATAGTCTTGATTGTCAAAGGTTTATGCACATACATTTCGCTGACGCTATTTACTAAGCGCCAACGCAACCAAAACTCCTTACAAACAACTGATGGTTCTACGCGCGTCCACACGCAAACCACTAGTTCTTTTCAAGTAGCAAAGAGTTGGGATCCCTGAAAACAGCAGGGAAGGCAGAGCTCAGGCTGGCCTCCCTCATACACCTCTAGAGCCAGGGAGGTCGACCCACTGAAGCTGGAGCTCTATTTCCCCGCACTCTACGTTCCTTAGCCGTAGAACCAGGTCCTGCTTCACCTTCCCCTCCGATACATATATCGAGCTCTCCTCTGCAAGGCAGTTCTGTCTGTTCGGCACCAGTTTCTTTACTATGGTTTTGTCGGCAACATCCTGGAGTTTCATCTTCACAACCTCGACTAATGGGCGGATGTCCACCTCTGCATTACCCATTGTATCATCAACGAAAGTGTCCTTGTCATAAACTTCCTGAAAATGAGAGAGAGAGTTACTTGTCAATATGAGTGTTTCTCTCTTTAAGAGATTTGGAAAATGAAGTCACGGTGTGTAATCTAAGCTATGAAATAGTCTTCTGAAAGGACATGGACTAAGTGTTTCAAGTTTCAACTATGAAAGTTCAAGGACAGCTATTTTCTAGCTCAAGTTTGCATCTCAGCCCTCCTAGGCTCCTACCGAAGTTCGCCAGACATTCATATTTCCCTTTGAGGCTCAAATAGTCAAATATCAAAACCACAGGGAGCCTCAGGAAACTAGTACACTCAACCTAAGAAGCTTAAAAGATCCTAAACATGGCTTAATTTGAATTACATTTAGCTGGCACCGGCAAATTACAAGTGTGCATCAATTCAATTGATCAGTTACATATAAGAATAGACAAAGTTAATTTCCATAATATGGAAGTTATTCAGTAAGATTCAGCGAAAAGATAAAAGGCAAATAATTACTCCCCTCCAAGTAGTGACTGCAGGCTGAGTTAGCATTTACTACTAGTATATCAGGAGACACCTGATTTTCACAGTGTATGAAACATGGTTGCCCATATCAATTCTAGTACAGATAACAGCGACACTTGCACATATCGAGGAAGACTGGTACTTCTTCCTTTGTTACTCGTTTGCTCAGAATATTTGCAGAGTTTAGAAAGGGTAAGGGCAAAAGAACCCAGACAACAGATTTGGGTAAGGAAAGGTGGAAGTGTATGCATACCAGTCTGACAGGAACTGCAGGGTCTTCAATAGAGAGCGTGAGTTCTTCGTTCCATTCCGGATTGGTACTCTTCTTTACCACCCGTGTCTTCAGTTTCTGTGGATTGTTGAAAAAAATAATCACGATTCTGCGCACGCATGTGTGAAAAAAAGACAGACAACTTCATAGGGGAACGAACTCCAAACAGGGAAAATAAATTCAGTAGCGTATTAGTCGTCGTCTCTGCTGTAGACCGGGCGGGGATCGATTCGAACGAAGTTCGACAGATCTCGTGACGGACAAAACCCACCAGTAAATCAAGGCAAACTTCAATCGCCTGTAGAAAAGAAAAGGAGGGGAGGAGAGGAGGAGGAGCGGACCTGCTTGCCGATGCGAACGACGACGTAGGGATCGCTGGATCGGAGGTCGCGGATGGCGAGGCTCACTCCCCTCAACACGCGCACCTTCACCAGCCCGACGAGATGGTGCGGCATGGTGGTCTCCCTCTCCTTCACCACCAAGTTCTCTCTCCTCCCCGCAGCCGCCGCAGGTCTTCTCGGTTGTTGTTTCTCGATGGGTTTCTGCGGTTCTATTCTACCTGCCGAATACGTATTGCCGCGGTGCTTGACGCCCCCAGTGGACCTCTTCTTCTCCCACGGTGGGCCCCGCGGTCCCACCCCTCCTGCTGCACTACACCTACACCAGACAGTGGGCTCCCCGGGTCGGAATTCTTGTGGGCGTAGACTATTCGTCCGTTACGTTACGACCTGGTCCTGGCTCTTGTGGGCGTAGACGGGTTTGATCCGGTCGCTGCTGCTGCTCCACAGATGCAGAAAAGCGGCAGGAAACGAACATCGTTGTGATGACACGGTAATTTTGGACGGAACGATCGGATGGAGCCTTCCTGGCACGGTGCTGGCCGGCGCCTGCCGTGGTCTCACGTCCGGCTTGAGGGCGAGCACTCCCGCTCAGCCTCTCGCGCCGGCCGCTGCTGCATGGTCGCGGTCGCACCCAGGGCGGGGGATGACGAGAACCGACGCGGCTAACGCTGCCGCCGCCGCCGCCGTCGCGTGCGCCCCGCCGGCGTGCGGCCGCGTCATCAACGCCATCATCATCTCCATCGCCGCCTCGTCGCGCTTCCAGCCGATCGCCGGTGGACGTCGTCGGCCTGGTCGTATGCCCCCGCCACCGACGTTGACGCCATCGGAGGAGGAGAAGTAGCGTGCGAGGAGATGGTGCGGCGGCCAGGAGGTAGGGGCGGCCTGGATCTGCCACCGTGCCTCCTGGATGGAGGCCGAGCGCCGCCTCCCGGCCTACGCCGCCGCCGCAGGGGACAAGGCTGCCTCCCTCCGCGCTTGCCTCACCGACGCCGCCGCATCCCACCTGCGCCTCACAGCCATTGCTCTGGCCCGTGTTCGTGGTGTCGTTTACCCTGTGTGCGAGGTTTGCTGTTTTAAGTAGGGATGAAAACGGATCGGATACGGACGGATATCACCGATATTACATTTGTTTTCATATTTTTGTCTGTATTCGGATTCGAATACGGATAGTGTCAACTATGTCGGATAGGATACGATTGGATATTGACATTATAAATATGCGATTTGAGTATTCGGATACGGATATGGTATCGGATGTTGGATATCTGGACTCGGATACAGACAGATCTCACCCTCTCTAAACGGATTCGATTTCAAATACGGTCGGAAAATATCCGTACCGTTTTCATCCCTAGTTTTAAGCAATGAAAGGCGGGAGGCGGGAGCAGCAGTCGGCACCCGCGCGCAGGCCGGCTCCAGCAAGCTGCTGGCAGCCGGCAGCCGGCAGCCGCAGGGCGCAAGAGCTGCAGCAGGCACGCCGCCGGCACCTGGCGCAGAGCTGCACTCTGCAGAGGCAAACGGCAACCGGCAACAGCGTAGCAGGTAAGCAGGTTTTTTTTCAGTAATTCGGTTCCTCAGATTTCGTTGTTTTGGTCAGCCATCGTGCTTAACAGAGCTATAGCTATTGTGTTTTCGTAAATGTTACCTACATTTGGGGTTTTCATTCTAGGCTAGAAGCCTAGAAGATATCAGGCAGCATGCAAATAGTAACATGATAGTGATGCTGATTCGAAACAAATGTGATCTTTCTCATAGACGTGTTGTCAGTTACTACGAGGGAAGGAGAACAGGGCCAAGGAGGCTGGTCTGGTCTTTTTATGGAGGCATCTGCACAAAACATCGAGGAGGTGATTTTTTTTACCTACTACAATACTACCTAGTAGGGCCAAGGAGGCTGGTCTTGTTTTTTTTTTAGTAATTCAGTTCCTCAGATTTTTTTTTTACCTACTACATGTTTACTACCATCAATCGCAAAAAAAAAATGTTTACTACCATCCCTGACTTCAATCATAGATTTGTTTTATCCGGTTGCTTGCCCCTTCATCACTTGTTTTAAGTAGCCATCTATTATAAAATTATATCTTCTAATATTACTTTACTAGGTTGTCAATCCCAAATGAAGATGTCACAGATGCTTGTTGGTACTACACAACATTACTACTAGAATAATACTAAGTAGTTCTTTCTCATTTTATATGACTAGAAAGAATATATAAATATATGATTAAAAAGGATTTGCAAGCGCACAGATAATATACCATTGTAGCATTTTAACCGAGAGTATTTCAGGTATCATTATTTATATTTTTACCACATGGAAGGACTAGCATGGATATGTACTAATAACTTATACTATTGAAGGAGAAATAAACCACAACCAGTGTTCTACTCATAACAAGAGTAAGTCATAGGATAAGATATATATATATATATATATATATATATATATATATATATATATATATATATATATATATATATATATATATATATATATATATATATATGATAAGTATTGATCAATAATAATGATAAATCACTCAGAGTACTCCTTTCTATGGCATTAGCATGGTCAGGTAGAATATTAGAGGAATAATTTCTAAGTTATTCTTAATTACAAGTCAAAGCATACATCGATTAGTACAATTATACCTAGTAGTCATTGCTAAGATCATGCTCATATCTACACATAAGGGATATTACTAAGGAAGGTTAAGAACAGATCTTGCTCTTCCTTCGTAACCAGAGCCTACGTGCACCTATATTCGGGGAGTGGACTACAAAGGACTCAATGGGAGTGTCACATCCGCGATCTACCACATGACCCAGAATATAGGGTGTATCCGCAGGTAAACAATGTATAAGCACCACACTTATACAATGTCGACCACTCACCCCATGAGCAGCGGAGCGAGTGCTATATGAACTTATGCATGGATATAATGATAAACTAGCTATACTAAGCATATAACCAAAGTAAACGATGAACATTATAACAAAGAACATGAATAATATAAATTCTAATATTGTCATAATAATTGTAACTAGCATATAAAAGTAATGGAGATACAAAAGAGAGGGGGTATAAAGATTATACCGAACCATGCTTTTGACAAGATAGGGAATCCAAGCGAAGCCTGCTTGCCTCTCTCTAGACCTAGCCTAACTAGCTATGTCCTAGAATATGGTGGAGCTCTGAGGATGATTAGGGTTTCTATTTTCTCAAATGACTTATGCCTTCACGGGGCAGGGGTTGATATATATAGGCCGGAGCATCCAACCTGAGCCCTTGGATCAAACCGACTTAAAGGACGGCGTAGATGCAATCTAGGAGGCGGTAGAGAACCAACATTGCAACAAGGGGTTGATAGGTGGCCCCTAGGGGCCGGACATCTTACAGGTGGGGCCGGCCGGCCTCACCTGGCGGCGTCTCGCCCTCCGCTTTGGTGTGGAGTCCTCCCGAGTCTTCTGGCGTCTGTTTCGCTGCGGATAAGCGCAATTAAATCTGACATGTAGGTCCACCTTCATGGTTTTCTGAATAAACCCTGCAGAAAATACAGATTCACCAAATCTCATAGAATTTGTTAGTTTAAACCCCTAAACCTTCATTGGTGGTTATATTTATGCCCTTATACATGTTATATTGACGGTTTATAATGGTTGTTAACTACCGTCAACATAAATGAAGGCTATGGATAAGTTAAGTGAGTAGGTCTAACTTAGTGAGATAGGAGTAAGTAGTTTATCATTTTGTATCAATACCTCAATACATATAAGTATCAAAAATAGGGCGATAGTAGTGGGGTGCCAACCTGTCATGAAGTCCCGATGACTACGGATGGTCTTGACTATGCTTACATGTTCCTCACAATCTAGATTAACCTAAAAGAAGACATTGGATGAGTTGGAGACGAGTTCCTTGATTGGATAGAGAGATAAAGAGCATATGAGAGTGATCTTGTGATTTGGAGCTTGGGAAGACATATCTAATAGTGGATTAGTGTTGCACTAATTACCATCTAAATGGGTGATAGGGTGGTTGGAACTTAGTGCTAAAGGCTAAACATTATAACATTTTAAAATATCTGACGAACACTCCGTCAGAAAGGATACATGGTCCATGCAATAAATTCCCAAAGCCAAGAAGTTTAGGTTGGGTTCTGGGTGAATTGATAGAACATTCTGTGGGTATTGACGTATGCTCCATGCTTTAAGGAAGGTTTCATAGAATGATCCGTGGCACTGGTACTTAGTCATTTTTGGTGGTTTGTGCTCACGGACGCTCCGTGCGAATTAACGGACATTCCATGGTTCATTGGGTTCTCTCGGGTTCTCTATAGTTCAGTTTTATAATTTGACGGACTGCCCGTGGATCATCACGGACATTCCGTGGAATTATTGATAGTGAGGATCAAGTGCATGGCTATGAGTTTTAGATAAGTTTTTGGGTTAACAGACTCTCGGTCCAATGTGACGGACACTCCATCCTTTGTCGACAGAACCAATGTTCTTAACCTTCCATGTTGCCCTTTTGTGATTCAAGCCTAGATGGTGAATGCTCTACATCATGCATGTGCAAGGGATTTCTAGGGGTGTTAGGTGACATGTTGGGCTAGTGTTAGCTAGGGTTTGAGCTCTAGTTATGAAGTGTAACTAGTGATTTGAAAATTGATTAAAATCATGAGAAATTGGGAGACAAATTCATAAGATTGAGTATTGCAACTTAGCTATAAAATTTGATGATTCCTAAGTCACCAAGATAGAGGATAGAGGCGCCTTTGAGCAACCTTGCTTCCAGGCTAGAGATAGATTTGGCCATTCTTGCAAAAATCCATAAAATTGCATGAGAGAGAGATTAGAAGGATGCATGAGAGGATTAAGTTGTAGATGATCTTGAGCTTACTCTTGAGATGGTGAAGCAACTTCCAATCCTCATGCTTCATCCATGCATAGAGAGAGACATGAGTTAGGGTTTTGAGGATTGAGCTCAAGAGAATGAGAGGAGAGAGTTCTTAAGCTAACCATGAGATGAGGGAGATGATGATCATGGGGTGGGGCTAATCTTAGTGCCCTTTTCTTCCTTGTTTTCTCATCTTTCACTTTCTCACTCTAGTTCATCTTTTTCTTCATGTGTTCTTCATTTCTAGAAAGAGAGAGGGGGAGTGGAATGGGAGAGAGGTGAGTGAGTGAGTGGAGCTAGCTCCTTCATGCTGAAGACATTGGCCATTTCATGCTGACATGTTGGACCCACTAGGGAGAGTGGAGAACAACTCACTTTCCACTCAATTATGCTGACTTAGTGAACTGACGGATAGTCCGTCAGTTGCAACGGAATGTTTCATCAATTCTTTTGACTTTGAGAAATTGATTTAGAAAATGGGATTTTTGGCATTGAGGCCATTCTTAATGTCCAAGAGATAGATAACCACTAGTAGAGAGATTAGGGATGCTGTTTAGCATCTTTCGAAAGGTATCCTTACAATGTTGAAGTCAAGTCGACCAAGGTTGACACCTTGTTGACTTTGGTTGACTTGAGAAAACCAAAGAGATTGATTAGCAAATTTGGAGTCCTTGTCCTAGTAGAAGATACCAGGGATCTTTCAAGAGAATGATAAAGTGATCCTTGGGAGTTTGAGGGCATTTGCAAGGCAATCAAGGAGGTTCTACTTAATAGGGCTTAGTTGCAACAACTTTGGGTCGTGACAATATCCATCCACGATAAGATCCACAACATTTTGTCACATCTATCCTCACAACAACCTACGGGTAAAATTTTAGACCCACATCCATACCCGCGGTCGCCTGCGGGTTTGGAACACCCGTCAGATGTGTTAATGGCATAAATAATATATTATCATGATGGCATTAGCAAGTATATAAAGTTAAAATATGCAATTTTTTCTCATCTTTGTATGATACATCTAATCATCTATCACATATATACCAAGTACTTGTGAAAGTTCCTAAAATAGACAAAATCTAAGGCACAAGTACCAAGCATGTTGTTGCGAATTGGATGCTTGACACATTTTTACATAGGGTCACCAATTATTTTGTAGGTACCCATGGATGCAATTTGCACCCACACCCGACCCTCATTCATATCGGGTCTAGGCCTAGTTGAAAGCCCTAGTTTGGTTTTGGACAATTGATGAAACCTATTTGGACTAATCCTTGCATCTAAGTGTGCGACTAGATAGGGTGGTCCAATCCAAGTGGTGGAGCAAGATGAAGTCCATGGAGGTGAAGATGGACATGAGATTATGCTGATCAAGCTCCAACTTGGAAAAGAAGAAAGAGAAAAACAAAAACTAAGTGTTGATCAAGGCAAAGGTATCAAATAGGTTTTTGTTTTGGTAATCAAGACACTATAGAGAGTGTGATCACATTTAGGATCGATAGCCATACTATAAAGAGGTGAAATCTTTGTCTAAGCGGTTATCGAGTGCCACTAAGTGACATGATTCTTGCATATGCATTAGGGACCTAGTGTGCTAATAATTGACCCTTGAAAATGCTTGGTAAATGCTAACACACGTGCACAAGTAGTGAGACACTTTGGTGTTGGCACATGGAAACAAGGATAAAGTGACCGCGCTTGAAAAGAGAAGAGACAGGGGAGTCAAACCCTAGCTTAGGAGGTGTCAGACTCTACCTGGCCAGGTTTGACGGCTAACCCTAGCATGCAAGCAGAGAGGAGGCAGCACTAGACTCTGTGAATCCAGGGCGTCGGACTTGGCTGGTGTCACTGTTCCTCAAGTCCGACGATGCTATGCTAACAAGAGTGTTTACGTAGACGCGACATGTGGTAGCGTCGGACTCTTCCTAGGTTCGACCCAAAAACACGTTCTACAACCTTTAGGTGTAATTTTATCAAGCATCGGACTCTGGGCGTCGGCTGGTCCGATGGTCACGCCTAGCTGGGTCCGACGGTGGTGATCAACACATGACTAAGGGCTGTTGGGTGGCAATGGTCGATTTGATTTGAATAGGATGCATGGTAGTGCAGGAGTGGCCATGGCAAGGCATTGGACCCTATGTCGGACGGTCCGATGGCCCTACGTAGCCGAGTCCGATGGTCACTTATGTGACCTAACAGCTCTATCTCATGGTGGCACCTATTTAAGGTGGGCTTATGCTCTTGGCACTTTCACATACTTGACATCCTTGTGAGCCTAAGCAAAGACCTCCCGCTCATCTCCATCATTGATTCATCATCATTGTGAGATTGAGAGTGATTCCTAGTGCATTTGCATGAGTGATTGCATCTAGTGGCACTTGGGAATCATTGTGGCTGCAGAATTCTTGTTACTCTTTGTGGTTGCTGCCACCTAGATGGCTTGGAGCAGTGGAGGTGCATTAGCACGAGTTAGTGATTGTTCATGGCCATCTCTAGGTGATTGTGAGGGGTCTTATACCTTCCCTGACGGAGAGCCAAAAGGTAACTCTACTGGATTGCTCGTGTCATTGAGTTATCTCACTTGTGGGTAGGTTCTAGCAGAACCCAGTGTTGGGCTAGGTTTGTGGAACACCTATTATCCACCGAACCACCAAGTGTTGGTCAACACAATGGGGACTAGCGTGCCGACAAGCACGTAAACCTAAGGAGAAAATCTTGTGTCAAATTGTGATTGGAATTCTTCCGATGATTCATTTAGCATTCATTGATTGGTTCATCATCTCTTGCCACGGTGGTATAATCACCTCACTCACTCTCTTGTATTTACATTCTAGTGAAGCTAAGCTCTTTAGTGTAATTAGTTTTGAGAGCTAGCTTGTTTTATGAGTAGTTTTGTTAGTGAGGCTCTTTAGTCTAGTCTTTGAGTGCTCACTAACTTAGTTGGTAGTGTCTTAGCCTTTGCTTCTCATAGAGATCATGGTCAACTAGAATT
The DNA here is from genome assembly GCF_019320115.1 of Miscanthus floridulus. Taxonomy (NCBI): domain Eukaryota; kingdom Viridiplantae; phylum Streptophyta; class Magnoliopsida; order Poales; family Poaceae; genus Miscanthus; species Miscanthus floridulus. The sequence goes on along the minus strand of NC_089584.1, from coordinate 86,483,400 downwards.
ATGGTGTAGGTGGCTTGCAACCCTAGCAGAGCTAGAGTAAAATTACATTTCGCCATTTAGGTTACTAACCATTTGCTCTAGTGAATTTGTAGAGAATTCTTATAGACTATTCAGCCCCTCTAGCCATTTAGGACCTTTCAAGTGGTATCAGAGCCGTGGTCACCGTTTGATTAAGGATTCACAACCTTCGGTGTCAAAAGATGACTCAAATAGTGTTCAACCATGTTGGGGGTAAACCACCACACTTTGATGGAACATGTTATGATTATTGAAAGAGAAAGATGAAGATGTATTTGGGTTCAATCAAAGACAAGGTGTGGGATGTGACCGAGAGTGATTTTGTGATTCTTGATCCCACCAATCCTACCCCAAGAGAGCTAGAGAACAAGCAATGCAACACAATGGCGCTCAACACCATCTACAATGCCATTGACTCAAAGGTGTTTGAGCAAATCAAAGATCTTGAGAGAGCTAGTGAGGTTTGGAAAAGATTGGAGGAGACTTATGAGGGCACTCCGATGGTCAAGAGTGCAAAAGTGTACATTCTCAAGGACAAGTTGATAAGCTTTAAGATGAAGGATGATGAGAGCATTTTGGAGATGTTCCATAGATTACAAGTCGTTGTCAATGATCTTAAGAGTTTGGGTGAGAAGGTACAAGATGATGATTTCTCTCATCGGTTCTTGATGTGCCTACCTCTAAGGTTTGAAACATTGAGATTGATCATCATAAGAAGAGGATTGAAGGACATAACCCCTAACCAAGTACTAGGTGATGTCATAACACAAGAGACATACCATGTAGAAAGGGAGGGGGTTGATCAAGATGAGAAGAAGGATGAGGACAAGAAGAAGAAGAGTGTGGCATTCAAGGCTAGCCCATCATCCAAGAGCAAGGGCAAAGCAAAGAACGTAGAATCAAGTGATGATGAAGATGCTAGTGACATTGATGATGAAGCCATGGCTCTCTTTGTGCGTAAGATGGGCAAATTTATGAAGAAGAAAGGCTATGGTGCAAGAAAGAGAAGAGATCACAACAAGGAGTATGTGAGAAGATGCTATAAATGCAAGAGCAAGGATCATGTTGTAGCGGATTGTCCCTACACAATAGGGATAATGATGAGGATTAGAAGAAGAAAGAAAAGAAGGAGAATTAGGAGAAGAAAGAAAAGAAGATGACATTCAAGAAGAAGAAGAAGAAGGGTGGAGGCTATGTGGTCACTTGGGATAGTGATGGCTCTTCGGATGATGATGACTCTAGTGATAATGACAATAAATCCATCAAGAAGGCACTAGCTAGCATCGCCATCAACAACAAGCCTTCCATCTTCGACACTCCATTGACTTGCCTCATGACGAAGCCCACCAAGGTAAAATATGATGTGAGTGATAATGATGATTGTGAAAGTGATGATTGTAGGAGTGATGATGAGGAGTACTCAAAGAAGGAGCTCATGGATATGTTAGAGCATTTTCATACTTGCTTTGAGATGAAGAGAAAGAAGTGCAAAGAATTGCGCAAGAAGGTTAAATCTCTTGAGCAATCCTTTAATGAGCTCAATTCCACTCATGAGAGGCTAATGGAAGCCCATAAGAAGATTGGCAAAGCTAACTCTAAGCTTGAAAAAGCTCACTTCTCTCTCCTTGAGCAAGCCAAGAAGGAGGTCATTGTGACTTGTGACGTGGGCTCTACATGTGATCTAATCAATGAATCTTTCTTTGAGCCTATTGTTGTTGCTCCTACTAACCCTTCTTGTAGAACTTCTATTTCTACCTCATCTACTAGTGATGGTTTCACTTGTGATGCCACATTAATAGTTGAGAAAGAAACCCTCAAGAAGGAGGTGTATGAGCTCACTCGTGCATTAGGCAATGCCTATGGTGGAGATGTCCTCTTGCTAAAGTGCTTGGGTAGCCAAAGGTTTTCTCTCAACAAAGAGGGATTAGGCTATACCCCTAAGAATGGTAAGGTGGCCCTTGTCACTTACAAGACTAGTTTTGTGAGGGGCAATGGTTGATTTTGCAATAGATGCAAGCAAGTTAGGCACATAGAGCAATACTGCAAGAACAAGAACAAGCAAACTAATGTATCCTCAATTATGTTTGATTCTTGTTATTTGCTTACCAATGGTGCCAATGGTGTTGCTAAGTTCATTGGTACTTCAATTGTGGGCTTAAAGAAGAAAGCCATTTGGGTGCCAAAGACCTTAGTTACTAACCTTTAAGGACCCAAGCAAGTTTGGGTACCTAAAAAGAATTAATGTTCTTTTATAGGTCAATTATAAAGCCAAAGGAAGACATTGGTGCTTGATAGTGGGTGCACACAACACATGACTGGTGATTTAAGAATGTTCAATTTAATCAACACAAATGATAGCAATGGGGTTGATAGTATAACATTTGGTGATAATGGCAAAGGCAAGGTCAAAGGGCTTGGTAAGATTGCAATATCCAATGACTTGAGCATATACAATGGGTTGCTAGTAGAGAGCTTGAACTTCAACCTTTTGTCAGTAGCACAACTATGTGATCTTGGTTTCAAGTGCATATTTGGTGTGGATGATGTAAAGATCATAAGTTTAGATGGCTCTAACTTGATATTCAAAGGATTTAGATATGATAATCTATACTTAGTTGATTTTAATGGTAGAGAAGCTCAATTGTCAACATGTTTGCTCACTAAGTCTAGTATGGGTTGGTTATGGCAAAGAAGGCTTGGTTATGTTGAAATGAAATAATTGAACAAATTGATTAAGCATGATCTAGTTAGGGGCTTGAAGGATGTCACATTTGAGAAGGATAAGCTATGTAGTGCATGTCAAGCCAGAAAATAAGTTGGTAACACACCCTAAGAAGAGCATGATAAGGACATCTAAGGCATTTGAGTTATTGCACATGGATTTTTTAGGCCAACAACATATACTAGTATTGGTGGCAATAAGTATGGCTTTGTGATAGTGGATGATTATACAAGATATACATGGGTAGTCTTTCTTGTTGACAAGAGTGATGTGTTTGCTACATTCAAGTCATTTATTAAGAGAATTCACAATAAGTTTGAAACTATACAATCAAGAAAGTGAGAAGTGACAATGGTAGTGAATTCAAGAATACTAGAATTGATGAGTTATGTGATTAATTTGGAATTAGACATCAATTCTCAGCCCAGTAGACTCCACAATCAAATAGCCTTGTTGAGAGGAAGAATAGAACACTCATTGATATGGAAAGATCTATGCTTAGTGAGCATAATGTGAGTCATTCTTTTTAGGCCGAAGCAATCAATATGGCTTGCTACTATAGCGACCGCCTCTATTGTCATCCATTGCAATAGAAGACCCCATATAAGCTATTGAATGATAGAAAGCCCAACATTGCATACTTTAGAGTCTTTGGTTGCAAATGCTACATTTTGAAGAAAGGCACTAGATTGAGCAAATTTGAGAAGAAATGTGATGAAGGGTTCTTACTTGGTTACTTCACTACTAGCAAGGCCTATAGAGTTTGGAATTTGGCTAGTGGTACTCTTGAGGAGGTTCATGATGTTGAATTTGATGAAACCAAGGGTTCCCAAGATGAAGATGAGAATCTAGATGATGTGAGAGGGACTTAATTGGTAAATACACTAAAGAATATGGACATTGGTGATATAAGGCCTAGAGAAGTGATTGATGTTGAAGATGACAAGAATCAAGTGCTATCTAACTCAAATGTGCAAGCTAGTGGTTCTTATGATCAAAGTTAAGCTAGTGCAAGTGATGACAAAGAGCAAGATCAACAACAAGTGGCTAGTTCATCATCTTATCCAAATGATCAACCAAGTGCAAGCAATCCAATTCAAGTGCTCCAACCAACCAATGTTGCAAGATATCATCCATTGGACTCTATAATTGGTGATATGTCAAGAGGTGTGCAAACAAGATCAAGATTGACACCATTTTGTGAACATTTCTCATTTGTGTCATCCATTGAACCAAAGAAGATAGATGAAACTTTGAAGGATGTTGATTGGGTCAATGCCATGCATGAAGAGCTAAACAATTTCGCAAGAAATCAAGTATGGGAGTTAGTTTAGAGTCCTAAGGATTATAATACAATTGGAACAAAGTAGGTCTTTTGAAACAAGCAAGATCAAGATGGGATAGTAGTAAGGAACAAAGCAAGATTTGTAGTACAAGGCTATACACAAGTTGAAGGTCTTGACTTTGGTGAAACATATGCCCTGGTTGCAAGATTGGAAGCAATTAGGATTTTGTTAGCCTATGCTTGTGCCCACAACATCAAATTATACCAAATGGATGTGAGAGTACATTTCTCAATGGGTACATCAATGAGCTTGTGTATGCAGAACAATCATCTAGTTTTGAAGATGAGAAGAAGCCCAACCATGTCTACAAGTAGAAGAAGGCATTGTATGAATTGAAGCAAGCACCTAGAGCATGGTGTGAGAGGTTGAGGGACTTCCTACTCTCTAAGGGATTCAAAATGGGAAAGGTTAACACCACTCTCTTCACCAAGAAGATAGGCAATGACTTGTTTGTGTTGCAAATATATGTGGATGATATCATATTTGGATCAACCAGTCAAGATTTTTATGATGAGTTTAGAAAGATGATGGCAAATGAGTTTGAGATGTCCATGATTGGAGAGCTTAGTTACTTCCTTGGTCTTCAAATCAAGCAAATGAAGAATGGCACATTTTTGAGTCAAGGCAAGTACATAAAAGACATGCTTAAGAAGTTTGGAATGGATGATGCAAAGGCAATTAGTACACCAATGGGGATAAATAGAAACTTGGATAGTGATGCTAGTGGCAATATGGTGGATCAAAAGATGTATCAGTCTATGATTGGAAGCCTACTCTAAGTGACCGCATCAAGATCGGCTGTGATGTTTAGTGTATGCATATGTGCAAGATTTCAAGCTTCACCAAGAGAAAGTCACTTGAAGGCAACAAAGAGAATATTGAGATATTTTAAGCATACACAAAATGTTGAATTGTGGTATCCCAAAAGAGCTAGATTTGAGTTTATTGGATATTCGAACTCCGATTATGTGGGATGCAAAGTTGAGAGAAAGAGTACATCGGGCACATGTCAAGTTGGGAAGATCACTTGTGTCTTGGTCATCAAAGAAGCAAAATAGTGTAGTACTTTCAACCACTGAAGCAGAGTACATTTTGGCTGGTAGTTGTTGTACTCAATTACTTGTGTCTTGGTCATCAAAGAAGCAAAATAGTATAGTACGATGACCTCAGCTCTGATACCACTTGAAAGGTCCTAATGGCTAGAGGGGAGGGGTGAATAGCCTAATAAAAATTTCTATAACAACACTTAATAAAAGGGTTAGACAATTATGAGGCGAAGCAAGTGTTGCACTAGCCTACTCAAAATGCAAGCCACCTACCACAATTCTAGTTTAGATAGTGTCTATTCACACAAAAGCTATGACACTACCCTATGTTAGTGTGCTCTCAAAGGCTAACTAAAGAGCCACACCAACCAAGCAAGTAAGCTCTCACAACTAGCTACACTAAAGAGCTTGTCAACTAGTTTGCGGTAAAGTAAAGAGAGTGATCAAGAAGGTTATACCGCCGTGTAGATGAAGAAACCAATCAATCAAAAGGATGAATAACAATAAAGACCAATCACCTCGGAATCAATGATGAACACAATGATTTTTACCGAGGTTCACTTGCTTGTCGGCAAGCTACTCCTCATTGTGGCGATTCACTCACTTGGAGGTTCACGCGCTAATTGGCTTCACATGCCAAACCCTCAATAGGGTGCCGCACAACCAATACAAGATGAGGATCACACAAGCCACGAGCAATCCACTAGAGTACCTTTTGGCTCTCTGCCGGGGAAAGGTCAAGAACCCCTCACAATCACCACGATTAGAGCCGGAGACAATCACCAACCTTCGCTCGACGATCCTCGCTGCTCCAAGCTATCTAGGTGGCGGCAACCACCAAGAGTAACAAGTGAATCCCGCAGCGAAACACAAACACCAAGTGCCTCTAGATGCAATCACTCAAGCAATGCACTTGGATTCTCTCCCAATCTCACAAAGATGATGAATCAATGATGGAGATGAGTGGGAGGGCTTTGGCTAAGCTCACAAGGTTGCTATGTCAATGAAAAATGGCCAAAGGTATGAGCTACAGCCGGCCATGGAGCTTAAATAGAAGCCCCCATGAAATAGAGCCATTATACCCCTTCACTGGGCATAACGCGGGCTGACCGGACGCTCCGGTCAGTTGACCGGACGCTAAGCCCCCAGCATCCGGTCGCTCATAGTCAGCCACGTGTCCCAACTTTAATGGTCATCCATCTTGACCGGACACTGCGCCTGAGTTGACCGGACGCTGAACACCCAGCATCCGATCATTTACAGTAAGGTTCCAAAACCGACTTTTGCCGACCGGACGTGTCCGGTCATGCTTGACCGGACCCAGCCAGCGTCCGGTCAGACGACGTCTCCTCTGTGCACCTCATGTCAGCATACATCAGCACTGACCGGACACACCCTGCCAGCGTTCGGTTGTAGAGTGACCCAGCGTCTGGTCATTTAACCGATGCCAGCGTCTTCGCTGTTACACCTGACCGGATGCGCCGGTCCAACCGAGGGCAGCGTCCAGTCACTTCCAGTGACCTCCATCTTTTCTGTCTAGGGCGCCGGTGGCACCGTTGGACTGTCCGCACTCTACGGTCGGACACTCCGCCGGTGGAGTTTCTTACCCTTGCTCCCAAACTTCACCACCCTTGATCAAATGTGCCAATCACCAAGTGTATCACCTTGTGCACATGTGTTAGCATATTTTCACAAACATTTTCAAGGGTGTTAGCACTCCACTAGATCCTAAATGCATATGCAATGAGTTAGAGCATCTAGTGGCACTTTGATAACCATATTCCGATACGAGTTTCACCCCTCTTAATAGTACGGCTATCGATCCTAAATGTGATCACACTCACTAAGTGTCTTAATCACCAAAACAAAATGGCTCCTACAATTTATACCTTTGCCTTGAGCCTTTTGTTTTTGTCTTTCTTCTTTCCAAGTCCGAGCACTTGATCATCACCATGGCATCACCATCATCATGTTATGATCTTCATTTGCTTCACCACTTGGAGTGTGCTACCTATATCATGATCACTTGATAAACTAGGTTAGCACTTAGGGTTTCATCAATTCACCAAAGCCAAACTAGAGCTTTCAATCTCCCCCTTTTTGGTAATTGATGACAACCCTTTCACAAAGATATGAATTGAAATTTAATTGAATCCATGTTGCTTGCCCAAGCATATTTACCATGTGTAAAAGGATATGGACAAGTTTCATGAACCCCAAATGGTAGCAATTGCTCCCCCTACATATGTGCTAAGAGTTTGGATTGTAGCTTGCACATATGATTGGATAGGAAATATATGAGTCAATGTCTACCAAATAATGCTAAGGTATAAAAGATGGACCTTTGAAGCATGATACCAATCGGAGTGCACCATTATACCATCCTTAGCATCATGGTTAGCTTGATACCACTTGGAAACAACACTTTGAGAATGAAATCACTATATAACCTATGCATGCTAGTTTTTCATTTCATCATTCAAACCTACAACTAGCATACACCACACAAGCATGGATATCGAAATTTAAAACTTGTGCCATGCAAGCAAACATATGAAATGCACATTCAAATGCACCATACAAGTTCATGAGCTTGCTCCCCCTACTTGTGTGCTCAAAATTTTAATTGATCCCTTTCCTTTGTCATATCTCTCCCCCTATGTCAAACTTTCCCCCTATTACTTATATCTTTGTTTCTCTCCCCCTTTGTCATCAATGACCACAAAGGTTCAAACTATAGATAGGTAGAGATTATCAATGTCAATCAATGGGGTGATGATCATTTTCCCAAATTTGGTCTAGTCTAGAACATTTACCAAAGATATTTAACTCGGTTTGATCCAAGGACAAGCTTCTTCACACCTCTAAATGAGGGTTATCTTGTACCATGTTGAGTTAAACACTTAGAGTTCATTGTCTAGATTAAACACTAGGTTTACAAGCCCACACACATGTCATATGCTATCACTAGATCAAGTCAAGCATAGAAGCAATAGTGATACCATATAAACATCAAATTCATTTGATTTTCATGAATGAGCCTAATAAACTAGAACCACTTGAAAGGTCCTAATGAGATTGAAAATGTGACTAGATGCACTAAACATGTCCTTAGCAAGGATGTATGTCATGCCAATCAACTTTTACCTTGAATAGCTCAAAGGAGAGGCATGTCATATTAGTGGGGGGGTGCATCAACACATATTTGAGAAATCCAATATGTTCAACTCATTCCTTAGCTTGTAAAACCTTTTCTCATCCAATAGCTTGGTGAATATGTCGGCAAGTTGATCTTCGGTGCCTACACTCTCAATGCAAATGTCCCCTTTTTGTTGGTGATCTCTTATGAAATGGTGGCGGACATCAATGTGCTTTGTTCTTGCATGTTGAACTGGATTGTTGGTTAGCTTGATTGCACTCCCATTGTCACATAGCAATGGCACTTTCTTGAATTTGATTCCAAAGTCACTCAAAGTGGCCTTCATCCAAAGTATTTGTGCACAACAACTACCGGTGGATATGTATTCGGCTTCGACGGTTGATAATGCAACACTATTTTGCTTCTTTGATGACCATGAAATAAGTGATCTTCCTAATAATTGACATGTGCCCGAGGTGCTCTTCCTTTCAACCTTGCATCCCGCATAATCTGAGTTGGAGTAACCAACTAGCTCAAACTTTGCTCCTTTGGGATACCACAAACTGACATTTGGTGTATGCTTCAAGTACCTCAATATTCTCTTTGTAGCCTTCAAATGACTTTCTCTTGGTGAGGCTTGAAATCTTGCACACATGCATACACTAAACATGACATCCATCCTTGATGCGGTCACATAGAGTAGGCTTCCAATCATAGACCGATACAATTTTTGATCCACCATATTTCCACTTGCATCACTATCCAAGTTGCCATTTGTTCCCATTGGTGTGCTAATGACTTTGCTATCACTCATGCCAAACTTCTTGATCATGTCCTTGATATACTTGCCTTGACTCACAAATGTACCATTCTTCAATTGCTTAATTTGAAGACCAAGGAAGTAACTCAATTCTTCAATCATGGACATCTCAAACTCATTAGCCATCATCTTTCCAAATTCATCACAAAAGTCTTGATTGGTTGATCCAAATATGATGTCATCAACATATATTTGCAATACAAATAGATCTTTTCTAATCTTCTTGATGAAAAGAGTGGTGTCAATCTTGCCCATTGTGAACCCTTTAGAGAGTAAGAAATTCCTTAATCTCTCATACCATGCTCTAGGTGCTTGCTTCAAGCCATACAATGCTTTCTTTAACTTGTACACATGGTTGGGCTTCTTATCATCTTCAAAACTAGGAGGTTGCTCAACATATACTTCTTCATTGATGTAGCCATTGAGAAATGCACTCTTAACATCCATTTGATAGAGCTTGATGTTGTGGGCACAAGCATAGGCTAGCAAGATTCTTATTGCTTCCAATCTAGCAACCGGGGCATAAGTTTCTCCAAAGTCAAGACCTTCAACTTGTGTATAGCCTTGTGCTACTAATCTTGCTTTGTTCCTTACTACTATCCCATCTTGATCTTGCTTGTTTCTAAAGACCCATTTGGTTCCAATCACATTGTGTCCCTTTGGTCTCTCTATTAATTCCCATACTTGATTTCTTGTGAAGTTATTCAATTCTTCATGCATAGCATTCACCCAATCAACATCCTTCAATGTTTCATCTATCTTCTTTGGTTCAATGGATGACATAAATGAGAAGTGTTCACAAAATGATGCCAATCTTGATCTTGTTTGTACACCTCTTGAAATATCACCAATGATAGTGTCCAATGGATGATCTCTTGCAATATTGGTTGGTTGGAGGATTGGAACTTGATTGCTTGCACTTTCTTGATCATTGGGTTGAGATGATGTACTAGCCACTTGATCTTGTTCATTGTCATGACAGCCACTTGTATTAACTTGATTTGTATCATCTTGCACATTTGAGTTAGAGAGCACTTGCACTTGATCATCTTCATCATCATTCACTTACCTAGGCCTCAATTCACCAATATCCATGTTCTTCATGGCATTTGAAAGTTGAATGCCTCTAACATCTTCCAAGTTCTCATTCTCTACTTGTGAACCCTTGGTTTCATCAAATTCAACATCATGAACTTCCTCAAGAGCACCACTATCCAAATTCCAAGCTCTATATGCTTTGCTTGTAGTGGAATAACCAAGTAGGAATTCTTCATCACATTTCTTGTCAAACTTGCCCAATCTTGTGCCTTTCTTCAAGATATAGCATTTGCAACCAAAGACCCGAAAATATGCAATGTTGGGCTTTCTACCATTTAAGAGCTCATATGGTGTCTTCTCTTTCAATGGGTGACAATAGAGGCGGTTGCTACAATAGCAAGCCGTGTTGATAGCTTCGGTCCAAAAAGATTGACTCACATTGTACTCACTAAGCATAGACCTTGCCATATCAATAAGTGTTCTATTCTTTCTCTCAACAAGGCCATTTGATTGTGGAGTGTACTTGGCTGAGAATTGATGTCTAATTCCAAATTCATCACATAACTCATCAATTCTAGTATTCTTGAACTCACTACCATTGTCACTTCTAACTCTCTTGATGGTTGTTTCAAACTCATTGTGAATTCCCTTGACAAATGATTTGAATGATGCAAACACATCACTTTTGTCCACTAGAAAGAATACCCAAGTGTATCTAGTGTAATCATCCACTATCACAAAGCCATATTTGTTACCACCGATGCTAGTGTATTGTGTTGGCCCAAACAAATCCATGTGCAATAACTCAAATGCTTTACTAGTGCTCATCATGATTTTCTTAGGATGGGGGTTTCCAACTTGTTTGCCGGCTTGACAAGAGCTACAAAGCTTATCCTTTTCAAACACAACATCTTTCAAGCCTTTAACTAAGTCATGCTTAACCAATCTATTCAATTATTTCATTCCAACATGACCAAGCCTTCTATGCCATAACCAACCCATGCTAGACTTAGTGAACAAGCATGTAGATAATCTAGCTTCACTAGCATTGAAATCAACCAAGTATAGATTCTCATATCTAAATCCTTTGAAGATCAAGTTAGAGCCATCTACACTTATAATCTCTACATCATCTACCCCAAATATGCATTTGAATCCAAGATCACACAAATGAGCCACGGATAGCAAGTTGAAGTTCAAGCTCTCTACTAGCAACACATTGGATATGCTCATGTCATTGGATATTGCAATCTTACTAAGCCATTTGACCTTGCCTTTGCCATTGTCACCAAATGTGATACTATCATAACCATCATTGCCATTGGTGTTGATTGAGTTGAACATTCTTGCATCACCGACCATGTGTTGAGTGCACCCACTATCAAGAACCCAATGCCTTCCTCTGGCTTTGTAATTGACCTACAAAAAAAGATCAATTCTTTTTAGGTACCCAAACTTGCTTGGGTCCTTGAAGGTTAGTCACTAAGCTCTTTGGTACCCAAATGGCTTTCTTCTTTGAGCCCATCCATGGTTTACCAATGAACTTAGCCTTCATACCATTTGTACCCTTAGTAAGCATATAGCATGAATCAAGCTTAAGGGAGGATACATTAGTATTTTTGCTCTTGTTGGTGCATTCATGCTCTTTATGACCAACTTGCTTGCAACTAATGCAAAATCGACCATTGTTCTTCACAAAACTAGTCTTGTGACAAGCAAAGGCCGCCTTGCCTTTCTTGGGGGTATAGCCCAATCCCTCTTTATAGAGAGAAGCTCTTTGGCTACCCAAGCACATAAGCAAGCGGTCCTCACCACCATATGCCTTAGCCAAAGTGTGAGTGAGTTTGTTAACCTCCTTCTTGAGATTCTCATTCTCAACCACTAGTGAGGCATCACAACTGAGACCGTCACTACTAGATGAGGTGGAAGTGGAAGTACTACAAGAAGGGTTAGTAGAAGGAACAATGATAGGCAAAGATAGTGATTCATCAATTATATCACAAGTTAAACCTATATTACAAGTATCAACATGCTTCTTTTTATTTTGCTCATCAAGCAAAGAGGAATGAGCCTTTTCAAGCTTTTTGTGAGCTTTGCTAAGCTTCTCATTGGTTTCCTCTAGCCTCTCATGAGATGCATTGAGCTCATCAAAGGCTTGCTTAAGGGCTTTTAGTTCCTTACGCAAGCTTTTGCATTCCCTTCTCTTGATATCAAAGTGTTCTCTAGCATCTTCTAGCATGTCAATTAATTCATCCTTAGTAGGTTCATCATCATCACTATCACTATCATTTTCATTTTCGTGTTCATTTTCATCATCATGTTCTTCATCACTTTCATCATCACAAGATTGTACCTTAGTGACCTTAGCCATGAAGCATGATGAAGATTCGAAGAGAGAGGGCTTCTCATTGATTGCAATGCTTGCAAGAACCTTCTTCTTGGTGGTCTTGTTATCATCACTATCATCATCATCATCACTTGAGGAAGCATCACTATCCCAAGTGACTACATATGAACCACCCTTCTTCTTGAAGGCCATCTTGTCCTTCTTCTCTTTCTTTTCCTTCTTGTCCTTCTTCTTGTTCTTCTTGTTGTCACCATCATTGTCGCTATTGTACGGACATTGAGCAACAAGATGATCTCTGCTTCCACACTTGAAGCACCTTCTTGACTCTTCTTTGTTCTTAGATGAAGACTTCTTTCTTCTAGCATGATAGCCCTTCTTCACCATGAACTTGCCAAATCTCTTGACAAAGAGAGCCATATTCTCATCATCATCATCATCCCATGAATCATCTTCTTCACTTGATGTTTCTTGCTTGGCTTTGCCCTTGGATGATGTGGCCTTGAATGCCACGCTCTTCTTCTTATCATCCTTCTTCTCATCTTTCTTCTCCCTCTTTTCTTCCTTCTCATCATCATCTCTATATGTATCATCAGTCATGATGTCTCCCAACACTTGGTTTGGTGTCATGGTGTCCAAACCACTTCTTACTAGAATAGTGACCAATGTGCCAAATCTTGAAGGTAAGCATCTGAAGAACTTGTGAGAGAAGTCCTTGTCCTTCACCTCTTCTCCAAGTGCTTTGAGATCATTGACAAGCACTTGAAGCCTATGGAACATCTCCGGCACACTCTCATCTTCCTTCATCTTGAAGCTTGCAAACTTCTCTTTGAGAATGTATGCCTTTGCACCCTTCATGGCTTGAGTGCCTTCAAATGATTCTTCCAACTTCTTCCAAGCCTCATGAGCCATCTCAATATTCTTGATTTGCTCAAATGTTCTCTCATCAATTGCATCATGAATAGCACTTAGAGCAATGTCATTATTTTGGAGAAGTACTTCTTTGGTCGCGGTGGGATTTTCTGGATCTTCAATCTCAATTTTGGTTTCTACCACCTTCCACACTCTTCTATTTATTGACTTGATATGTGTGGTCATCTTTGATTTCCAATAAGGATAATTTATGCCATCAAATTGGGGTGGCTTCTTGGTGTTGTTGATTTGAGCTATTTTACACCGAAGGTTGTTAAGCCTCAAATCACGATGACCTCAGCTCTGATACCACTTGAAAGGTCCTAATGGCTAGAGGGGAGGGGTGAATAGCCTAATAAAAATTTCTATAACAACACTTAATAAAAGGGTTAGACAATTATGAGGCGAAGCAAGTGTTGCACTAGCCTACTCAAAATGCAAGCCACCTACCACAATTCTAGTTTAGATAGTGTCTATTCACACAAAAGCTATGACACTACCCTATGTTAGTGTGCTCTCAAAGGCTAACTAAAGAGCCACACCAACCAAGCAAGTAAGCTCTCACAACTAGCTACACTAAAGAGCTTGTCAACTAGTTTGCGGTAAAGTAAAGAGAGTGATCAAGAAGGTTATACCGCCGTGTAGATGAAGAAACCAATCAATCACAAGGACGAATAACAATGAAGACCAATCACCTCGGAATCAATGATGAACACAATGATTTTTACCAAGGTTCATTTGCTTGCCAGCAAGCTACTCCTCGTTGTGGCGATTCACTCACTTGGAGGTTCACGCGCTAATTGGCTTCACACGCCAAACCCTCAATAGGGTGCCGCACAACCAACACAAGATGAGGATCACACAAGCCACGAGTAATCCACTAGAGTACCTTTTGGCTCTCCGCCGGGGAAAGGTCAAGAACCCCTCACAATCACCACGATTGGAGCCGGAGATAATCACCAACCTCCGCTCGACGATCCTCGCTGCTCTAAGCCGTCTAGGTGGCGGCAACCACCAAGAGTAACAAGCGAATCCCACAGTGAAACACGAACACCAAGTGCCTCTAGATGCAATCACTCAAGCAATGCACTTGGATTCTCTCCCAATCTCACAAAGATGATGAATCAATGATGGAGATGAGTGGTAGGGCTTTGACTAAGCTCACAAGGTTGCTATGTCAATGAAAAATGGCCAAAGGTATGAGCTACAGCCGGCCATGGGGCTTAAATAGAAGCCCCCATGAAATAGAGCCGTTATACCCCTTCACTGGGCATAACGCGGGCTGACTGGACGCTCCAGTCAGTTGACCGGACGCTAAGCCCCCAGCATCCGGTCGCTCATAGTCAGCCACATGTCCCGACTTTAATGGTCATCCATCTTGACCGGACACTGCGCCTGAGTTCACCGGACGCTGAACACCCAATGTCTGATCGTTTACAGTAAGGTTCCAAAACCGACTTTTGTCGACCGGACGCGTCCAGTCATGCTTGACCGGACCCTACAAGTGTCCGGTCAGACGACGTCTCCTCTATGTGCCTCACATCAGCGTACGTCAGCACTGATCGGATGCACCCTGCCAGCATCCAGTTGCAGAGCGACCCAGCATCCGGTCATTTGACCGACGCCAGCGTCTTCGCTGTTACACCTGACCGGACGCGCCGGTCCAACCGAGGGCAGCGTCCGGTCACTTCCAGTGACCTCTGTCTTTTTTGTCTAGGGCACTGGTGGCACCGTCGGACTATCCGCACTCTACGGACGGACACTCCACCGGTGGAGTTTCTTACCCTTGCTCCCAAACTTCACCACCCTTGATCAAATGTGCCAACCACCAAGTGTATCACCTTGTGCACATGTGTTAGCATATTTTCACAAACATTTTCAAGGGTGTTAGCACTCCACTAGATCCTAAATGCATATGCAATGAGTTAGAGCATCTAGTGGCACTTTGATAACCGTATTCCGATACGAGTTTCACCCCACTTAATAGTACGGCTATTGATCCTAAATGTGATCACACTCACTAAGTGTCTTGATCACCAAAACAAAATAGCTCCTACAATTTATACCTTTGCCTTGAGCCTTTTGTTTTTGTCTTTCTTCTTTCCAAGTCCGAGCACTTGATCATCACCATGGCATCACCATCATCATGTTATGATCTTCATTTGCTTCACCACTTGGAGTGTGCTACCTATATCATGATCACTTGATAAACTAGGTTAGCACTTAGGGTTTCATCAATTCACCAAAACCAAACTAGAGCTTTCAGCTGCCACCACCTAGGTCACTAGATGCGGTTTGTTCTGTAGATCACGTTGGTGCACTTCGTTTCACCGGAGAGCTCACCGGCGATGAGCTAGGGCTGGTCCGTGCAGCTCCCCTACTTCATAAGTCGCTGACCAGTGGGCCCGACTGACCTCTGGGTCCCGGCTGTCAGTGGCACAGAGTTGTAGGATAACTCAGTTATTTTTAGATTTACATGCTAGCTTTGGAAAATCATAAGTTGAGTTATAGGGATCCAAATCTTGTGAAACAAATTTTGTTGTGTTCCTCAGGAAGTGTAGTATTTTATAAAAAACATGATATGTACAGTTTCAGTTGTTTTTATTAGGGATTTAAATGTATTTAGATAAATCTTTTTTGAATGTAAATAATCTTGTAAAATAGATATCTTAAGCTTGAAAACTCCTAAAATTATGATTCCAATTTTGTGGGTTTTGTATTGACATGCTCTAGCTAGTAAAATATTAATCTTTCTGCAAACTTGATTTAAATATGGTCTTTGTATTTATTTACTAATAAATGGCATTTTCTAAGGAAATTTGTAGGGATAAAAGTATGTAATATATTGCTATGCAAATTTTTGTTTAGTAGTATGGCACTAATATGAAGCTAGGAAAAATATATAATCTATTGCTTGACACTTTTCTATAGGGTTTACTATTTTCACTAAATTAACCCTTGCTAGCTTATCATTTTTGCATAGGATGTTATACATGTGCAAATGGTACAAAATTTTCACAGTAGCCTATTGTGAGCATTAGGAGCCCACTGTAATTCTATGAGAATTTATTGTGTAGCTTTGGTGTATGTTTATTATTTACCCAAATTATTTAATTAAATTAATAAAGGCATTTAAGTAATTAAATTGGGGTTCACCATGATGTTTTCTATGATTCTTGTGATGCATAGTAACTGTTGATGTTCATAGTAAGGTGTAGAAGCCATTGGTTGTATGCAATTAATTAATTGTTACTTTGTAATTCAAATATGTGGTTGCATGTATAGTTTTGATGGTGTGGATGATTTCATGTGGATAATGATTTTTGCTGTAAAACTTGTTAATAACAAAGTTGTAGATAACTTACTAATGTACCTTGTATTAAATTTTCACAGTCATAGGCCTTTAGGTTTAAGAGTTCTAGCTATTACAAGTTTGCTGTCCGAAAGATTTACTTTCTGGATAGATTTGATTGAATGATTTGTTTGCCCTATATAACTGTTGAATCATAGTAAGGGTATTAAAATAAAGTTGTAGACAATTTCTTAAGCTTTCCATAATGTCCACAACCATATGATTTCAATGTAAATAACTCTTGTTATGAGTAAAACAAATAGCTGCTGTTTTGTGGTGTAGTAAATGAATGGTAGAAGTGTTTGATTAAGTAATCAAGAAGAGATATGCACCTACTCAGTAAAATGTGATGCACTTGTTATTACTTTAACACCGTGCTATTAAGAATACTTACAAGAATGCATTCATCATGTGTCATCATAATATACTTGTCAACATGTATGCATTCGCAATATCTTATGCCATGTTCATGCATATAGGATCGACAGAGGAAATAACGTTGCTGGATTTCAATGAAGGAGAGGAAGAGGACCAGCAGGAGATTCCTCAAGCCACAGCTCCCGAAGAAGAGGAGCAAACCCCAGAAGAGCATCCGGAGTGCCCTGACCACTGCCCCACTTCCTTTCTGAAAGGCAAGCCCCGGAGCATTCTAAGTCTCCTAGTGTTTTACAAAATACTACTTGAGTCCTTTATGATTGATGCATTAGGTTATAAGAGTTGTCTAGAAACACTTGATGCATGGAACTACCTTGTCCAGATATATACATCTTTAACCCTGTGTAGGTTTAGGATCAAATATATGCTTAGCCCTGCTTAGACCGGTAGAAGCCAGGTGATTTCCTGTCACCTGCGAGATATAGATGGATACCGAAGCATGGTTGGCTATATTTGCTATCATGGAAAAGAACCATGGGGTAAAAGTAAATGGAGGCCGGGCAGAGTCTATGTGTAGGTTGACTCATGTAATTTTGTCTGTGTCGATTAAGGACTGTACCGTTGTTGGTGATGTTTGATAAGATTGAACGCATGCCTATCACTTAGCTGGGCGGATAACTTGTTTTGACCGCGAAGCTAAGTAGCTCAACTCAGGCCAGGCCCCATTCTGTAAGAGTGCGCACTCTAGATGGTAGTAAGGATGTGCAGGGAGCCAGACGTGAGCCCAAGGGCAGGCTAGGCCTGAACGTCCTGGCAGTTGGTTGTCCCTAATTATGCGGCGCTGGGCGTACCCACGAAATGTGTACTTGAGTTGTACCAAAGGTGACCTAAGATGACCGTTGATCTGGTCTGCCTGGGTTTGTGTTAGGAATAAATTCCCAGCTAGTTGAAATCTATTCGAATCGCCTTCTCTCCCGGATAGTGAGAAACTTGGCTAGTACCAACATCATAGTAATTGTATTATGGAATATGATGGTTCAGATAAACATGGAATTACTATACCTGCTATGGTTACTATTTTATGCTCTTAAAATTATGTATCACATGTTTGGCACATGATAGTTGCTAATTTAGTGATGGATAGTTATAATTAACTTGATAATGGAATTATAATTGTATAACTGAGTTAATCACTTTTTATGCAAAATGTTGTCAAGCTACCTCCACTTATACAGCCTTGCATAAACCTTGGAGTCAATTTATGTCGCAGAACCGACCAATTTATAAGAATACAAGTACAATGGCAATCCGCAAGCGCTCGCACTGTCATACTTGAACCCATATAAACCCGGTAGTCCGTCGAGTACCGCGACGGGTCTCGATAAACGATTTACAACAACCAAGATCGTACAGGATTCAACATACATGCCACATATTACATAAAGTTCACAGATACTTTTCATCATCAGAGTACGAATAAAGGTTATTACAAACCGAGTTTGATAAATAAAGCGGAAGCAAATAAGTTCGAAGATAAAGTTTCCAACATAGTTTGATATAGTACCAAGCCAGATCACGGTCCACAAAAGCAAAGATAGGAATTACTAAAGAAGCCTGCCCAAGGCTTACTCCTCATCCACAGCGGGATAGAAGCAACTCTTGCAATACCCATGATACACAGTGCCATCTGCAACAATGGGAAAAATAAACCCTAAGTACGAGAAGGTACTCAGCTAGACTTACCCGTCATGAACCAGAAATAAAATGACTCTAAGGATTATGCAAGGCTGTATAAGTGGACGTAACTCGACAACATTTTTGCGTAAAAGCAATTGAGTCATGGTACAGTTACAATTTCTTTATCAGGTTAATTATAACTATCCATTTCTAGATTAGCAACTATCCTGTGCCAAACATGTGGTATATCATTTAGAAGCATACAATAGTAACCATAGCAGGTATTGTAATTCCATATTCCTCCGAACCATCATGTTTCATAACACAGTTGCTACGATGTTGGGATTAGTCAAGTTTCCCACTATCCGGGAGAGACGGCGATTCGAATCGATTTCAACCAGTTGGGAATTTATTCCTAACACAAACCCAGGTCTACCAGCCACGATAGCCTTAGGTCACCTTTGGTACAACTCAGGTACACATTTCATGGGTCCGTACTGCGCCGCACAATCTGGAACACCAGATGCTAGGATGCTCAGGCCAAGCCTGCCCTTGGGCTCAGTCTGATCGTTCCCCAGAAGGAGCGCACAATAGAACGGTTCCCAGCCTGAGTTGAATTACTCGGCTTCGCGGTCGGAACGAGTTATCTGGCCAGCTAAGTGAGAGGCATGCGTTCAATTTTGTCAGAAGCACCAACAACGGTACGGTCCTTAATCGACACAGATGGGGATAAATCTACACCCAAGACCTCCATGTCTTGTTGCTTCTCTATCGACTTCCCGTCTAGTCTCGATTTACTTTTACCCCATGGTTCTGTTCCACGATAGCAGATATAGCCAACCGTGCTCTGGTATCCACCTACATCTCGCAGGTGATAGGACATCACCCGACTTCTACCAGTCTAAGCATGGCTAAGCATATATTTGATCCTAGACCTATACCGGTTAAAGGTGTAATATCTGGACAAGGAATGTACATGCATCAAGTGGTTCCATTCAACTCTTATAACCTAATGCATCAATCATAAGTACTTAAGTAAATAGTTGTAAATTACTGGGAGACTTATAATGCTCCGGGGCTTGCCTCGTAGAAAGGAAGTAGGGCGGTGGTTAGGACACTCTGGAAGCTCTTCAGGGTTCTGCTCCATGCCTTCGGGAGCTACGGCTTGCGGATCCTCCTGCGGGTTCCCTTCCTCTGCTTCTTCGAATTCCAGCAACGTGATCTCTTCCTCTGATCCTAGATGCATGAGTATGGCATAAGTATTATGAATGCATAAATGTTAACAAGTGCATCATGTTTATTGAGTAGGTGCATATCTCTTCTCGATTATTTAATTAACTATTTCCACAATGCATCGATTATGCCACAAACAGTAGCTACTTGTTTCACTCATAACTGGAGTTCTACTAATCCAAATTCAGTGATCCTAGACTTTCTGGAAAGCTTATCAAATTCCCTACAACCTTGTTATTAACCATTCTTACAGTACACATCATTTGCAACATGCAACTCCTCAAACTACAGAATTTGTCCGGAAACAATTCAACATGCAATATAAAGTAACGATACTTCTACTTCATGTAATCATTCAAAATTTGACAACACAGAATCTACCAACAGTTTAAGCATACCAAATACATTTAAGATAATATAATGGCGAAGCCCAAACCATTTATTTAATTGCCTTTATTATTTTATTTAGATATCTAGGTTAAATAATAAACATATATCAAATGTACTTCATAAATTCTCAAAAATTTACAGTGCCTTACTAATGCTATCAAAAGACTACTATAGAAATTTCATGTCATTTTACTAAGTAGAACATTCTATACAAAAATGACAAGGAAGCAAGGCTTGAAATAGCATAATTGGAAAACCCTATTGAAAAGTGTCAGGCAACAGATTTCCTATTTTTCTTATCATCCATATGGTACTAGGATTACCTCCAACAAATTTCATGAATTTTGGACTCATGAATAATTTATAAAAATTCATGCAAGGATTAACTATTCATAAAAGAAAAATCTATAACTATAAATCTACACATGCACTAGTCCTCAAATTTTTACCAGAGTTCATATATGCTAATACTAGCTTACCACAAAAATTTCATAAATTTTGGAGCACAGGAACTCTAGATATAAAATAAACAAATTTGAATGCACTCAAAAACACATTTCAAATCCCTATTTAATTCTCCAAAAATTTCTACTATAAGTGCCAAGGTAATATTTTTAATAAATACTAAACTTCCTAATGAACACTACAAAATTTATTTCACAAATTTAGGAGCTACCAAACTGAAGATACAAAAATCACAAATCACACTTGAATCTGGAATTTTTGAACTAGCCCTCAACACTGCTGTCGCTGACCGGTGGGACCTACGCGTCAGTTGGACCCACATGTCAGTGAGCCACGAATAGAGCAGCGGCGCTGCTCGGCACTGCGCGGCTACGGCTCGTCGACGGCAAGCTTCGCCGGTGGTGACATCTTCACCGAGCAACCTACTCGACCTGGCGCATCTAATGAACCCCTTGGCCGGCCCTATCGTCGACGCTGATGATGACGGCGGCGGCTATGGCGGCTCGGCGAGGCGGGACAACAGCGGTACACCGGTGACTACCTCGGCGGCGTGACCTAAAGCTCAGACAAGCATCGCTGGACTACAAGGGACCTAATGCGCGTGCTCTAGTGGCATGCAGTGGACGGTGGGGACGTGGCCACGGCGACGGAGGTGGCGGCGGAGCTCCGGTGAGCTCGCGCACTGCTCTGGCACTTACCGAGGGCTATCTGCGGCCACGGGAGGAGGCAGTGGGTTGCTGGGGTGGTGGTGGAGCTGTGGCGGTGGCGGAGGAGCAGCGAGGACGGGCTATCGTCGGCACTAACGCCGGCGGCTGCTACGGTGCCGAGGCGGCTATGCTGCGGGCGCTGCGAACGGCGAAGGAGAGCCGGGAAACTAAAAATGGGCGCGGGATGGCTCGGGCAGGCGCTGGCGGGGTTAAGGCCGCGCCTAGGCGCGTCGTGGCCTGCACGATCAGGGCGTTGGCGACGTGTGGCCATCACCGCGGACACGCGACGTTCGCGTTCTGGCGCCGGTCGGCCACCGAACGGCTTCGATTCAGTTCGTCAGTCGCGACATGCCGAGCCTAACGATGTGTTTTGCAATTGAAATAACTCCCTAAGCAAAGCGATTCAGTGAATTCATTCAGAACAAAAGTCATAGTCCTAAGTACCATCTCCAAATGTTGTTCAATGATCTCGTGCTAATTCGCAACATAAACTGAGTTATATCGTACCAAAGGTCAGGCTGACAGCACTGTCAGGGCAGGACTCAGAACAAAAACGACTAAGTGTTGCAAAGGTTGATTTTTCTAATTTTTGTGGGACCTATTCAAGCATGCTAGGAGCTGAATCAGTCAATGACCTAAAAATAAAAGTTGTTCCTTATGTCAAACACTACAACTTTGCTTTAGTAATCTCCTCCATGCAAGGTCTCTAACATCTAGTTCCACTTTAGTCAAACATGTCACTTTTAAATGATGATACACATCAAAGCATGGCTTAATGACCAAACTAGCCCTAGCCCTAAATACCAAAGTTGTTCATGATGATATCCTAAGCATGTTTAAGCAATTTGCAAGGTCATTCAATCATTTCATGTAGTAGTCACTCATAGGGCCATTTAAAGTAATCACATGAAACATGACTTAAAGGCTTGATTATGAAAAGTGACTTTCAGGAACAATGCTCTAATTGCTAACCCAAGTGTGGTTACATGTTTTTGTGACTCACAACCACCAAGTACATGTTTTCATTCATGATCATTTGCATATACACATGGAGACATGAAATAACGAGAAAGGTTGCATATGATAATGAAACATGTGATAACAAGCAAATGTTGCAGATGTTTCAATCAAATGTTTCAATTGTAAATGCTTGTTTATGAATGTGTGATGATCATGCTCATGTTATGCAAGTCAAGTTATGCAAGGCTAACACCCGAGGTGTTACAGCCCCTCCCCCTTATAAAAATCTCGTCCCGAGATTTGCAAGACCTACCATTCTTGGAAAAAGGCGGGATAAACTTCTCGTAGATAATCTTCTCTTTCCCATGTAGCATCTTGTTCACTATGATTGTTCCACACCACCTTATAGAACTTAATAATCTTACTCTGTGTTACTCTCTCCATCTCCTCTAATACTCGAATTGGCTTTTCTTCATAGGTCAAATCCGATTGAAGCTGCACGTTGGTGGGTGCAATAGCTTCTTCAGGTACTCGAAGACATTTCTTTAACTGAGAAACATGGAACACATCAAAGATTGCACTCATCTCTGGTGGTAGTTGTAACTTATACGCAACATTTCCTTTTCGCTCCAAAATTTTGTATGGCCCTACATATCTTGGTGAAAGCTTCTTTTTCATCCCAAATCTTTTCACACCTTTCATGGGTGATACTCTCAAGTATACGTGGTCACCCACTTCAAAAGTCAGTGGTCTTCTTCTTCTGTCGGCATAACTCTTCTGTCTTGATTGAGCTGCCTTCATGTGTCGTTGGATGATACGTACTTGCTCTTCGGCTTCATTGACAAAATCAATACCAAAGTATCTCCTTTTACCTAGCTCAATCCAGTTCAAAGGAGTTCTGCATTTTTTGCCATACAAGGCTTCAAATGGAGCCATTTTGATACTCGCTTGATAACTGTTGTTATAGGAGAATTCAGCTAAAGGTAACCATTTCTCCCATGAACCTTTTGAAGATATAACACAAGCTCTAAGTAAATCTTCTAGGATTTGGTTCACTCGCTCTGTCTGTCCTGAAGTTTGCGGATGATATGCCGAACTTCTGATTAGCTTGGTTCCCAAAGCCTGGTGTAAGTGCTCCCAGAAACGAGCTATGAACTATGGTCCTCGATCTGAGATTATAGTCCTGGGTACTCCATGCAGTCTCACGATCTAGGAAACATATATCTCAGTGTATTTCCCAACTATATACCGTGTGTTCATGGGTATAAAGTGTGCTGACTTAGTGAGACGATCAACAATTACCCATATTGAATCGTGACCTTGTGGCATCATTGGAAGGCCTGTGATAAAATCCATGCTGATTTCCTCCCATTTCCATCCTGGAATAGGCAATGGCTGAAGTAATCCAGCGGTTTTCATATGGACGGCTTTCACTCTACTACAGTTATCACACCTAGCAACATAGGCTGCGATCTCTTTCTTCATCTTAGTCCACCAAAAACGGGTTCTTAAATCTTGATACATTTTACTACTACCCGGATGGATAGATAATTTGGATGAGTGAGCTTCATCTAAAATTTGATTCCTTAGCTCAAGGTCTTTTGGTACCACTAACCGGTCCTCAAACCATAATACACCTCTTTCATCCAATCTAAAATGTTTGGTTTCTTGCTCTTGCATTTTTCTCTTGATGTGACTTATTCCTACATCTGTCTGATGTAGCTCTATGATTTTGCCCTCAAGCGAACAACTGATTGTGATATTGTGTAGTACAGCAGGATGTAGCAAGTTGAATCCATCTTCCAACAATGCTTCCACAGTGTTGCAATGGGACTTCCGACTGAGTGCATCGGCTACTACATTGGCTTTACCCGGATGGTAATGCACTTCTAAGTTGTAGTCCTTAATCAATTCTAACCATCTTCGTTGTCTCATGTTCAGTTCTGGCTGGGTAAAGATATACTTGAGGCTTTTGTGGTCAGTATAGATGTGACATACATTGCCCAACAAGTAATGTCTCCATATCTTTAATGCATGGACAACGGCTGCAAGTTCCAAATCATGTGTAGGGTAATTGACTTCATGTTTTCTCAATTGCCGAGAAGCATATGCAATTACTCTCCCTTCTTGCATAAGTACACATCCCAAACCTATTCCTGATGCATCACAACATACATCAAATGGCTTTTCAATGTCTGGTTGTGCTAACATAGGTGCCGTAGTCAACAAAGTTCTGAGGGTGTGAAAAGCTGTTTCACATTCTGGTGTCCATTTGTACTTCTCATCTTTCTGAAGTAGTCTGGTCATAGGCTTAGCTATCTTTGAGAAATCTGGAATAAACCGACGATAGTACCCTGCTAACCCTAGAAAACTCCGAACTTCATGAATTGAAGTTGGGGCTTTCCAATCCATGACCTCTTGTACTTTTGATGGGCCTACTGAGATTCCCTCTCTTGATAAAATGTGACCTAAGAAAGGTACTTTGCTCATCCAAAATTCACATTTGCTAAACTTGGCATATAGCTTATGCTCCCTCAGTCTGGATAGGACAATCCTCAGATGCTCCTCACGATCTGACTCATTTTCTGAATAAATCAATATGTCATCGATAAACACGACCACGAACTTATCAAGTTCGGGCATGAATACTGAGTTCATCAGGTACATGAAGTAGGCTGGAGCATTTGTTAGTCCGAAAGACATAACCAAATACTTGTATAAGCCGTACCTAGTAGAGAAAGCAGTTTTAGGTATATCCTCCGGTCTGATCTTTATCTGATGGTAACCGGATCTCAAATCAATTTTGGAAAATACTTTTGCCTTCGCTAACTGATCGAACAAGATGTCGATGCGGGGCAATGGATATTTGTTCTTGATGGTCACAGCATTGAGTGGTCTGTAATCTACACACATTCTCAGTGACTTATCCTTCTTTTTCACAAACAAGGCTGGGCATCCCCACGGAGATGAGCTAGGTTGGATAAGACCCTTGTCCAATAGATCTTGCAATTGAACCTTAAGTTCCGCTAACTCATTGGGTGACATTCTATAGGGCCTTCTGGATATGGGTGCGGTACTTGGCACTAATTCAATCTTAAATTCCACATCCCTATCCGGTGGTAGACCTAGTAATTCTTCTGGGAATACATCCGGAAACTCACAAACCACGGGGATATCACATATTGTGGTGGTTTGGATAGCATAGGCTAAATGTTGGGGTTCGAAATCGCGGGAGAGTGGTACTAGAAAAGCATTCCCTCCCGTGGGTTCTCTCAACATGATAGTACGGGTGCTAGTGTCAATAAGAGCACCATGATACTTCATCCAATTCATGCCTAAGATTACACTTATCGACAACCCCGGCAATATTATCAAATCTGTTGTGTACTCCCTCCCTTGTATCGAGATGAGTACATTTTTGACTATCTTTTTGGTAGTAACAGTTCCCCCTGCTGAACTTATGTTAAAACCCCCTTTGCTTACTTCGATTATTTCTTGATCATGTCTAGATGCAAATGCTTGACTCATAAATGAATGAGAAGCTCCCGAATCAAATAAAACAACCGCGGGATGCTTGTTGACGAGAAACATACCAGCCGTGACAACTTCTCCGGCGGGCACTTCCTCCACAGCGGTATAATGCACTTGCCCCTGACGTGCCCTGGCATTCGCCTATCTCTGATTGTTCTGATTCTGGTTGCTATTCTTCTTGGGGTGGGGGCATTCCTTAGACCAATGACCCAGTTGGTTGTAGTTGAAACATGGTTGATTACTTCTGAATCCGATGGAGCTATCCTGATTGCCATTTCCTTTTGGTAAGGCAATAGTGAATGCCTTACGGAATGGTTTCTGTGGCCTATTAATCTGAGCTTTCGGTGGTGGAGGCCTAAACTTGGGTGCAGGTGGGTGGAATTGTGGCCTAGCTGTGATAGGTGCTTTTGACTGGAAGGACCCGAATGCACCGGCCTCATATGCCCTCTTGCGACCTTTAGCAACTGCATGCATGTTGTTGTGGTTTTCTTGGGTCAAGGCATCACTAATAAACTCATTGTACGTGGCACACCTAGAATTTGCCATAGTCTTCATAAGTTTAGTACCCAAACCTCACTTGAAACTCTCTATCTTTTTCTCTTCAGTATCCACGAAACTTGGAGCATATCTTGACAAGTTGTTGAATGCGTGCATATATTCTGTGAGTGACTTTGTTCCTTGAGTGAGCCTCATAAATTTGGCTGCTTTCATGCGCATCAGGCCCGGGGGAATATGGTGTCCCCTAAAAGCTAGCTTGAACTGTTCCTAGGTCACTCAAGCATTAGCAGGCAGGGATGATAGGAAATATGTCCACCAGATCCCTGCTGGTCCTTGCAATTGATGAGAAGCATACTCTGCTTTCAGATGCTCCGTGACCCTCAACAGATGGAATTTCTGCTCAATGGTATTCAATCACTCATCGGCCTGCAGTGGTTCCTTAGCCACCTTGAAGATCGGAGGCTTTGTGTCTAGAAACTCCTTGAATGTACTGTGCTGATTTGGCTCGGCCCCTGGTTGATGTGGGTGGACACAAGCAGTGTTTTGCGCGATAAGGCACAAAGCTTCTTCCATTGTCCTCTGGCTCCCTAGGAACTGGGTAAAGAATTCCTGAGCAAACAGCGGTGGTGGGGGTGGCAAGTCATCATGGTTGCCATCCTGGCTGCCACCAGCTCCAGCACGGGTGCGCGTCATCTGCGAAGTTGCAACAATAAGCGATTATTGGTTGATGTCAAGAGATTGCAGATGAATTAAGTACTCACGCCAAACTGAAGTTACTGGAGAAATTCTCAAAAGCACAATAAAAATAGAGGCATAACAATTCATTCCCGCAACATGACATCACCAATTTGACCACTTATCGTGCTCATAACGCATGAAATTTTAAGTCGTGATTACCGACAAAAGACTGGAATTGCATTGATGTTCAACCAAACGTGCGATTAATCAACATTACATGATAGTCGGGTTACTAATGCCAAACTTCGAACTACAGGTCCATTACATGAATAAAGGTGATACATTAGTCCTTCCACTAAGTGCTAAGCGATCTAATCCTCATCATGATCACTATCGAGGTCAGACGCAGGATCATCTCCTTCCTCAGGTTCTACTTCTTCTTCAGGCTCGACTTCTTCTTCTTCTTCCTCGTACCCTTCTAGATCCATTTCTGCGGCTCCAGGTGGGACATAAGGGTGGAGCTGATTGTTCAGTAGATGAACCTCTTCATGTAGATTATCGTTGTATTCTTCCACATTGGCCAGCTGCTGTCCCAGCTCAAACTGTCGAGCTCTTAGGACATCTTCCCTGGACCAAGCTGCATTTCGCTGGTGAGTTAACTGAGTCATCTCTTCAGTGAGCCTCTCAATCTTGGCATCGTGCTCCCTCTGAAGCTGACGTCGATCCTCGTGGGCATGACCAAGAGCACCAGACACACGTCTGAGGCTACCTTCTACTCCATCTAACACTCTCATCATTGCGAACATGGCGCTCATGGCAGGGTTATCACTGTTCTGCCCTTCTGCTGCACCAATCTCCAAGGGTCATCCTCTTGCCTACTACCATGAGTTAGTGGAGGGGTTGCCCCTTGGAAAGACTCCAACCAAAGCGGCTGCCAGCTCCTGAGGAAAACGATCCATTATATCTCTCAGGATCCCAAAGGCTGCCCTGCCAGCTGCTTCTTCAGTAGTCCTGCCAGTTGACTCATAACACCAGCCTGTCCACTTAGAATCGTCACCTCGGGGACGAACAATGGCCTCCACAGTAACTAAGAGACCTTCTCCCAACCGCTCATTCGCCCAGAAGTAGCGGGGTTCCATTCCATCAGGATAGCCTACATAGCTGAGCACTCTCCACAAGAGTGTAGGCATCCCAAACTCTCCAAGAAACGTATGACGTTGATGGGTACGTGGAGCAAGCTGACAGCTGGGAGCTCTGCCTCCGGTGGACTTGCGAGCAGTCTGCTTGGTGCGTGCCATCTGCACCATTAACATGTACCCTTTGGTGAGACAATGCCAAAATGGATAAGAGTTACATAACCGAGTAAGAATTTTATAAGGGGAGGAACAATGTAGTTATGTGAATGGTAATTATCATGATGCATGCTCATTCCGTACGTCCTCACAAACTTAGGAAAATTTTGTTTCTAACGGTAGACACAGTGGCATACATACGTTCTCTCATAATTAGCGTAACTAGTCGAGCTACACGTTTCGTTGTTAGTGTACCTGCATAAAATTTCATTTTAGCCCTAAACCCATAATGAATATGTAGAATGTAATTGTAAATACTTCCATATATGTATACCCATACATATACTTCCGTATCAATCTACCCGACAATAATTTAAACCCACAATTAAATACGTACCATATACACATGCAAGCATGCATACATAGCCGTACCAAAGCTACTCTCTCCGACTGCACGCTCACATCTTGCGGTCATACACTCATCATCTTACCTTGGCGTAGAGGCATTTGATCCATACATTACCACTCAAGTGAATGGCATCCATACAATAGCACGCCGTATGGACGATGAAGTAAAAACCCCCATGTTAGTACTTAAATAGCCACCTAATAGTCCTTAATTTGGGCATAAGGAAAGTGATCATTGGCACACTTTAGATTTCCAATACCTATTATATAACTATTAGTTGCTAGAGAAGGGTTTTTGGAAAACAAAAACTTTTGTTTTAAATACACTTGTGACAATTAACGTTGAATCTTGCTCTGATACCAGCTGTCGCAGAACCGACCAATTTATAAGAATACAAGTACAATGGTAATCCGCAAGCGGTCGCACTATCATACTTGAACCCATATAAACCTGGTAGTTCATCGAGTACCACGACGGGTCTCGATAAACGATTTACAACAACCAAGATCGTACAGGATTCAACATACATGCCATATATTACATAAAGTTCACAGATACTTTTCATCATCAGAGTACGAATAAAGGTTATTACTAACCGAGTTTGATAAATAAAGCGGAAGCAAATAAGTTCGAAGATAAAGTTTCCAACATAGTTTGATACAGTACCAAGCCAGATCACGGTCCACAAAAACAAAGATAGGAATTACTAAAGAAGCCTGCCCAAGGCTTACTCCTCATCCACAGCGGGATAGAAGCAACTCTTGCAATACCCATGATACACAGTGCCATCTGCAACAATGGGAAAAATAAACCCTGAGTACGAGAAGGTACTCAGCTAGACTTACCCGTCATGAACCAGAAATAAAATGACTCCAAGGATTATGCAAGGCTGTATAAGTGGACGTAACTCGACAACATTTTTGCGTAAAAGCAATTGAGTCATGGTACAGTTACAATTTCTTTATCAGGTTAATTATAACTATCCATTTCTAGATTAGCAACTATCCTGTGCCAAACATGTGGTATATCATTTAGAAGCATACAATAGTAACCATAGCAGGTATTGTAATTCCATATTCCTCCAAACCATCATGTTTCATAACACAGTTGCTACGATGTTGGGACTAGCCAAGTTTCTCACTATCCAGGAGAGACGGCGATTCAAATCGATTTCAACCAGCTGGGAATTTATTCCTAACACAAACCCAGGTCTACCAGCCACGATAGCCTTAGGTCACCTTTGGTACAACTTAGGTACACATTTCGCGGGTCCGTACTACGCCGCACAATCTGGAACACCAGATGCCAGGATGCTCAGGCCAAGCCTGCCCTTGGGCTCAGTCTGATCGTTCCCCGGAAGGAGCGCACTACAGAACGGTTCCCAGCCTGAGTTGAATTACTCGGCTTCGCGGTCGGAATGAGTTATCTAGCCAGCTAAGTGAGAGGCATGCGTTCAATCTTGTCAGAAGCGCCAACAACGGTATGGTCCTTAATCGACACAGACGGGGATAAATCTACACCCAAGACCTCCATGTCTTGTTGCTTCTCTATCGACTTCCCGTCCGGTCTCGATTT
This sequence comes from Miscanthus floridulus, assembly GCF_019320115.1. NCBI lineage: Eukaryota > Viridiplantae > Streptophyta > Magnoliopsida > Poales > Poaceae > Miscanthus > Miscanthus floridulus. Next base: position 86,452,873 of record NC_089584.1, on the reverse strand, counting down.
ACTTTTACCCCATGGGTCTGTTCCACGATAGCAGATATAGCCAACCATGCTCTGGTATCCACCTACATCTCGTAGGTGACAGGACATCACCCGACTTCTACCAGTCTAAGCATGGCTAAGCATATTTCGATCCTAGACCTATACCGGTTAAAGGTGTAATATCTAGACAAGGAATGTACATGCATCAAGTGGTTCCATTCAACTCTTATAACCTAATGCATCAATCATAAGTACTTAAGTAAATAGTTGTAAATTACTGGGAGACTTATAATGCTCCAGGGCTTGCCTCGCAGAAAGGAAGTAGGGCGGTGGTCAGGACACTCTAGAAGCTCTTCAGGGTTCTGCTCCACGCCTTCGGGAGCTGCGGCTTGCGGATCCTCCTACGGGTTCCCTTCCTCTGCTTCTTCGAATTCCAGCAACGTGATCTCTTCCTCCGATCCTAGATGCATGAGTATGACATAAGTATTACGAATGCATAAATGTTAACAAGTGCATCATGTTTATTGAGTAGGTGCATATCTCTTCTCGATTATTTAATTAACTATTTCCACAATGCATCGATTATGCCACAAACAGTAGCTACTTGTTTCACTCATAACTGGAGTTCTACTAATCCAAATTCAGTGATCCTAGACTTTCTAGAAAGCTTATCAAATTCTCTACAACCTTGTTATTAACCATTCTTACAGTACACATCATTTGCAACATGCAACTCCTCAAACTACAGAATTTGTCCGGAAACGATTCAACATGCAATATAAAGTAACGATACTTCTACTTCATGTAATCATTCAAAATTTGACAACACAGAATCTACCAACAGTTTAAGCATACCAAATACATTTAAGATAATATAATGGCAAAGCCCAAACCATTTATTTAATTGCCTTTATTATTTTATTTAGATATCTAGGTTAAATAATAAACATATATCAGATGTACTTCATAAATTCTCAAAAATTTACAGTGCCTTACTAATGCTATCAAAAGACTACTATAGAAATTTCATGTCATTTTACTAAGTAGAACATTCTATACAAAAATGACAAGGAAGCAAGGCTTGAAATAGCATAATTGGAAAACCCTATTGAAAAGTGTCAAGCAACAGATTTCCTATTTTTCTTATCATCCATATGGTACTAGGATTACCTCCAACAAATTTCATGAATTTTGGACTCATGAATAATTTATAAAAATTCATGCAAGGATTAACTATTCATAAAAGAAAAATCTATAACTATAAATCTACACATGCACTAGTCCTCAAATTTTTACCAGAGTTCATATATGCTAATACTAGCTTACCACAAAAATTTCATAAAGTTTGGAGCACAGGAACTCTAGATATAAAATAAACAAATTTGAATGCACTCAAAAACACATTTCAAATCCCTATTTAATTCTCCAAAAATTTCTACTGTAAGTGCCAAGGTAATATTTTTAATAAATACTAAACTTCCTAATGAACACTACAAAATTTATTTCACAAATTTAGGAGCTACCAAACTGAAGATACAAAAATCACAAATCACACTTGAATCTGGAATTTTTGAACTAGCCCTCAACACTGATGTCGCTAACCGGTGGGACCTACGCATCAGTTGGACCCACATGTCAGTGAGCCACGAACAGAGCAGCGGCGCTGCTCGGCACTGCGCGGCTACGGCTCGTCGACGGCGAGCTTCGCCGGCGGTGACATCTTCACCAAGCAACCTACTCGACCTGGCGCATCTAATGAACCCCTTGGCCGGCCCTATCGTCGATGCTGATGATGACGGCGGCAGCTATGGCGGCTCGGCGAGGCGGGACAACGGCGGTACGCCGGTGACTACCTCGGCGGCGCGACCTAAAGCTCGGACGAGCATCGCTGGACTACAAGGGACCTAATGCGCGCGCTCTAGTGGCATGAAGTGGACGGTGGGGACATGGCCACGGTGATGGAGGTGGCGGCGGAGCTCCGGTGAGCTCGCGCACTGCTCTGGCACTTACTGAGGGCTATCAGCGGCCACAGGAGGAGGCAGTGGGTTGCTGGGGTGGTGGTGGAGCTGTGGCGGTGGCGGAGGAGCAGCGAGGACAGGCTATCGTTGGCACTGACGCCGCCGGCTGCTACGGTGCCGAGGCGGCTCTGTTGCGAGCGCTGCGAACGGTGAAGGAGAGCCAGGAAACTGAAAATGGGCGCGAGATGGCTCGGGCAGACTCTGGCGGGGTTAAGGTCACGCCCAGGCGCGTCGTGGCCTGCGCGATCAGGGCGTTGGCGATATGCGGCCGTCGCCGCGGACACGCGGCATTCGCGTTCTGGCGCTGGTCGGCCACCGAACGGCTTCGATTCAGTTCATCAGTCGCGACATGCCAAGCCTGACGACGTGTTTTACAATTGAAATAACTCCCTAAGCAAAGCAATTCAGTGAATTCATTCAGAACAAAAGTCATAGTCCTAAGTACCATCTCCAAATGTTGTTCAATGATCTCGTGCTAATTCGCAACATAAACTGAGTTATATCGTACCAAAGGTCGGGCTGACAACACTGTTAGGGCATGACTCAGAACAAAAACGACTAAGTGTTGCAAAGGTTGATTTTTCTGATTTTTGTGGGACCTATTCAAGCATGCTAGGAGCTGAATCAGTCAATGACCTAAAAATAAAAGTTGTTCCTTATGTCAAACACTACAACTTTGCTTTAGTAATCTCCTCCATGCAAGGTCTCTAACATCTAGTTCCACTTTAGTCAAACATGTCACTTTTAAATGATGATACACATCAAAGCATGGCTTAATGACCAAACTAGCCCTAGCCCTAAATACCAAAGTTGTTCATGATGATATCCTAAGCATGTTTAAGCAATTTGCAAGGTCATTCAATCATTTCATGTAGTAGTCACTCATAGGGCCATTTAAAGTAATCACATGAAACATGACTTAAAGGCTTGATTATGAAAAGTGACTTTCAGGAACAATGCTCTAATTGCTAACCCAAGTGTGGTTACATGTTTTTGTGACTCACAACCACCAAGTACATGTTTTCATTCATGATCATTTGCATATACACATGGAGACATGAAATAACGAGAAAGGTTGCATATGATAATGAAACATGTGATAACAAGCAAATGTTGCAGATGTTTCAATCAAATGTTTCAATTGTAAATGCTTGTTTATGAATGCGTGATGATCATGCTCATGTTATGCAAGTCAAGTTATGCAAGGCTAACACCCGAGGTGTTACAATTTATTTCTGGTTTATGACGAGTAAGTCTAGCTGAGTACCTTCTCGTACTCAGGGTTTTATTCCCATTGTTATAGATGACATAGTATATCATGGATATTGCAAAAGTTGCTTCTATCCAGCTATGGATGAGGAGTAAGCCTTGGGCAGGCTTCTTTACTAATCCCTCTATATGCTTTTGTGGACTGTGATCGTATGTTGGCACTGTATTAAACTATGTTGACAAATGCTACTTTCGAACTTAATTTGCTTCCGTTATTATCTATCAAACTTGGTTTGTAATAACTTTATTTCATACTCTGATGATGGAAATGTATCTATGAACTTTATGTAATATGTGACATGTATGTTGAATCATGTACGATCTTGGTTGTTTGTGGATTATTTATCGAGACCCGTTGTGGTACTCGACAGACTACCAGGTTTATATGGGCTTAAGTATGACAGTGCGACCGCTTGCGGGCCGCCATTGTACTTATGCTCTTATAAATTGGTCGGTTCTGCGACCGCTGGTATCAGAGCAAGATTCAACATTAATTGTCACATGTATATTTAAAATAAAGGTTTTTGTTTTCCAAAATCATTTTCTAGCAACTAATAGCTATACAAATAGGTATTTGAAACATAAATTGTGCCAGTAATCACTTTCCTTATGCCCAGTTAAGGACTCTTAGGTGGCTATTTAAGTACTAACATGGGGGTTTTTTCGCCATCCATACGGCATGCTATTGTACGGATGTCATTCACTTGAATGGTAATATATGGATCAAATGCCTCTACACCAAGGTAAGAAGGTAAGTTGATGAGTGGCATGACCACAAGATGTGAGCATGCGATCGGGGAGAGTTAGCTTTGGTACGGCTATGTATGCATGCTTGAATGTGTATATGGTGCGTATTTAATTGTGGGTATAAACTGTCATTGGGTAGCTTTGATACGGAAGTATATGTATGGGTATATATATATGGAAGTATTTAGATTTACATTCTGCATATATAATTATGGGGTTTGGGCTGAAATGAAACTCTTATGCAAGTACACTAACAACGAAACGTGTAGCTCGACTAGTTACGCTATATATGAGAGAATGTATGTATGCCACCATGTATGTCGTTAGAAATAATTTTTTTCCTAAGCTTATGAGGACGTACGGAACATGCATGCATCATGATAATAATTATTCAATACTTGCATTGTTCCTCCCCTTATAAATTTCTTATTGGTTATGTAACTCTTATCCATTATGGCCTTGTCTCACAAAAGTTGTACATGTTGATGGTACAAATGGCAGCACCAGTTGGATGTGAGAGTTTCCTGATGGTTTTCGAAACTCATGCCTTGCTTTGGAGAGTTTTGCACTTTGCGGGGTATCATGAACCGCCCCTCTATCATTGGAATGAAGAGTACCTTGAGGGATTGCCATGGTATGAAGTGAGGCTAACCATACCAGCCTGCACACAGGCACCTTTCTGGCAGGAGTGGAAGGTGAAATCTGAAGGGAAAACTCCTTGGGAGGCTACCCAAGTAGTGGCCTTTGAGGTATTGAGTCGGATCTGTCAGCGGCATGGGGATGCACTTACCGGTAGTGCCACTGGCATGTTTCCTCGGGTGGATCTATCCACAGCAATATGGGAACAACGCAACCACAATGCATTGATCCAAGATCGAGATGAGCGGGTCAATAGCTCTAGTCCCGCTATGAGTGCCATGTTTGCGGTGATGAAGATGTTCTGAACAACTAACTGAACCCAATCCTTGATGGGGAAGAAGATGGTCCAAATATGGAGGAAGATGACAACGAGGACGAGGAAGAAGTGGAGTCAGAGGAGGGAGATGATCCTATCTCTGACCTCGACAGTGATCATAATGAGGATTAGATTGCTTAGTGGCTAGTGGAAATGCTTGATGTATCATTGCTATTTATGTAATGGACCTGTAGTTTGAGTTTGGTGTTGGTGATTGGACTATCATGTAATATTGGTATTTGCATGTTATCTCACCTTTGGTTAAATGCTAATGCAATTCTAGTTCATTTATCGATGATCATGATTTGAATGTTAACGCGCTATGAGCCCGATAAGTGATCAAATTGGTGGTGTCATGTTGCAAGAATGAATTATTATGCCTTTGTTTTTATTGCATGAATTTAAGATTCTCTCTAGTAAATTTAGTTTGGCATGATTATATAATTCATCTATAATCTCTTGACATCATCCAATAATCACTTATTATTGCAACTTTGTAGATGACTCGCACCCGTGCCGGAGCTAGCAGCAGTCATGATGGCAATGAAGGTGACTTACCACCATCGCCACCGCCGTCTGCTCAGGAGTTCTTTGCCCAATTCTTGGGAAGCCAAAGTACTATGGAGGAAGCTCTACGCCTCTGATGAGGACATGACACCCATGCATATGACCATGTTTGGCGCATGGTATGGAGTTTTACATGTTTTGGAACTAGTCACTTGTGCTAAAAATAAACATGTTATTCATATTGCTACTAAAACTGATGAGTTCAAACTGTTCTCTTCTTTACATACTTTGGGTTACATTGAATTTGATGTTTTGTATAACCTAGATTGTTTGGAGGAGAGCCTATTTAAATATGCTGATTTACCTTGGTTTTCTAAACATACTGTAAGGAAAATGGACCCTAGGCCTATTTACTTTGGATTTTGGTGTTTGATGACCAACACAACCAAATTGGACTAATGAATTTGCAAGTGATTGTTTTCTAGTTCAATAGGATGCAAGATGTGACTTGGACAAAGGCGACGTGATGATTCGATGATCAACACCTCAAAAAGACCTTAAGAGCACAAGAGAAGACCTAAGATATCAAGCAAAGTCCAAGCACGAGGATAGGAACCAAGCCGCATGTAAGATCACGAAGAAACAAGCTCACAGAGGTGACCGGATGCTAGACCGGACGTTGGAGAAAAGCGACCAGATGCTCCGACCAGGAGGCTCGGCAACAGCAACAGTGACCGGACGCTGGTGGCAAACCGACCGGACGTAGGATAGCAGCATCCGATAGAGTACAGAGAGGTTCCAGAGCGGCGGATTTGTGACCGGACGCGTCCGATGGCAAGTGACCGGACGCTGGCAGCGTCTGATTAGTTGTTCGCGGCTCCAACGGTCGGGACGACTGGACGCGTCCGATTAGGACGACTCCAGCATTTAGTCAGTAGCAGAAAAGCGGGATTTCATCCCCAACAGCTACTTTCTCAGTGGGGCTTATAAATAGACCCCCCAACCGGCCATTTGAGGAAAGTGGAGCTAAGGAAACATACCTAGGGTGTTGATATACCATTTTAGTGATCTCTACTTGCATAGTGCTTAGTGTTTTATTAGGTGATTAGCGTAGGTGCTTTACGAAGTGCTTAGGTTAATTAGACCACCACTTATGTGCTTGCTCTAGGTTTAGGCCTTGTGTTTAGTGAGGTTTGCATACCTCTTACCACTCGGTGCTTGCGCGCACCATTGTTGTACATTGGCGGGGCTTGTAGTCTTGCGAGATCACACCAACCGTGGTTGTGGTGTGGCCGCCACCGTGTACTAGAGGGAACAAGGCCCGCGGCGTTTTGGCTAGAAGCTTGATAGTGAAGATGGCAGAGAGCATCCGGGAGAGGCTTGCCAAAAGGCACATCGGAGACCCACTTGCACGTGGGGAAGGCCCGAGGCTATCCACGGAGTTACCCGACCGGGAGCTTGGCCCTTGCGAGGGATTCCTTGTGAGGGGCTCCAACGAGGACTAGGGGGAAGCTTGCGTGCTTCTCGATACCTCGATAAAAATACTGGAGTCATCGACGGGAGTTTGCATATCTCTACCTTGCTCTTTAGCTTCTGCATTTACATTGATTGTATTACTCCTTTTGTGGTAGAGATAGCAACACACTAGCAAAACCGTAGTTGCACATCTCGATAGTTTATCTTTTGCATATGTTTTACTAAGGTTAGAAAAAGAGGCCATAGTTTAGAGTTAGAATTTTAAGTCGCCTAATTCACCCCCTCTTAGGCGTCACGGTCCACTTCAATTGGTATCAGAGCCGGTTGGCTCAATTTGGACCCTTGGCTTAACCGCCGTTGAGCCAACACTATTTAGAGTGGTTGGGATGGATACCTCTAGGCCTCCGCACTTTGACGGCACTAACTTCCCTTACTATAAGGCTAGAATGGCATGTCATCTTGAGGCGGTTGATTTGGGTGTATGGAGAGTCACTCGTGATGGGATGAAACCCATTAAGAATCCTGATAAACCCACGAAGAGTGAAGAAAAGGAAATTCATTTCAATGCTCGAGCTAAAAATTGCTTGTTTGAATCATTTAGCATGGATGTGTTTAACCAAGTGTTCACTTTAAATATGGCACATGAAATTTGGTTAAAGCTTCAAGAGCTCCATGATGGCACAAGTAATGTCCTTAAGCAAAAACATTGTCTAGCTAAACAAAATTATGATTCCTTTAAAATGAATGATGATGAGTTTGTTCATGATATGTATTCTCGTTTGAATATAATTACCAATGAGCTCCATTCAATAGGATTAATAAAGCTAGATGATGCGGACATCATGAGGAAGATCATCTCCATGCTACCACAAAAGAAATATGCAAGCATCATCACCATCCTTCACAACATGGAGGACTTGAGCACCATGACCCCGGTCATAGTCATTGGCAAGATAGTGGCATTTAAAATGTCACGCAAGATGGGTCAAGAAGAAGCCTCTTCATCAAGGAAAGGCAAAGCTCTCGCTTGTAGCGAGAAAAAGAAGATGAAGGGCAAGCAAGTTGAGACAAGCTCAAGCTCAAGCTCCTCAAGTGAAGATGAAGAAGAAGATCAGGATGATGATGATGATGAAGATTCAAGTGATGATGATCAATCTTCCTCCTCCACCTCCGACCTTGATGAAGAATCAATCAAACTTATCAACAAGGTGGAGAAGATGATCCAAAGGCTCAATGTCAAGGGTGTGCCCATCCAAATTCAAGACCTCATTTTCACCAATCAAAGAAATAAGCAAAGAAAGAGAGGATGCTATGGATGCGGTGAGTTGGGGCACTTTGTGGAAGTTTGTCCAAACAAGCCCACACCCAAGACAAAGAAGAAGGCATGCAAGAACCAAGCCCTCACATCAATAAGATCATGGGATGATTCTTCAAGTGACGAAGAACACTATCACAAGAGGCAAGGTCGTAAGCACTCATCATCAAGCTCTTCTCGTGTGTGCCTTATGGCATGAGGTAACAAAAGCTCATCCTCTGGTGAGAGTGATAGTGATGATGATATGCCTTCTTATGATAAAATTGTGCAACAAAATCTTAACTATGCTAAAATTTGCACTAGTCAACAAAAGAAGCTCAAAAATTTAAAAGAAAAGCTAGATAGTTCACAAGAAGCTTATAAAACTTTGCTTGAACAATATGAGAATTTTGCTAATCTCAATGTTGAACTATCTACTAAAATTGAGCAACTTAAGGCTAGTGCAACAACAAATGCATGCACAACCAATGATGAGCAACTTGTAAAGAAAAATGAAAAATTAAAAGAAAAGTTAGCTAGCTCACAAGATGGTTATAAAAATTTGCTTGCAAAATGGAAACCATGTGCAAACATTATGATGAGTTAACTAATAAAGTTGCTAATCTTGAAGCCATTAATACAACTCCCACCAAGGCATCTGAAAAGAAAAGTTATATCTTTAACATGTCTAAAAAGGATGCCTCTACTTCTTGTAATGATTTATGTTTAGACTCACCTTTGTGCAACCAAGTTTGTGTTGAGAAAGTTGTTGTAGATACATGCACACAAGTGGTTGCAAAGGAGAATGAGCAACTCAAGCAAGAAGTAGCTCGCCTCACCATGGACTTGACTCAAGTGAAAGGCAAGGAGAAGCAAGCCCAACTTCATCAAGATAACACCATCAAGGGAGTGAAGAAGCTTGATGAAGGACAAATAGTGGTTTGCTACGTATGCCACAATAAAGGTCACAAGTCCTATGAGTGCAAGGTGAAGAATGGGGGAGGAGCAAAGAAGAAAAAGAAGAAACAAGCAAGCAAGCTCTCCAACACCTACATCAACAAGGTGAACAAGGCCTCCACACCTTATCTCTTGAAGAAGAAGAAAAATGACAAGGTGGTGGCCATCAAGGTGAACAAGCAAGCCAACAATGGGGTCAAACGCTTTTGGGTGCCAAAGGAGATCATTTTCAACATGAAGAGCACCAAGAAGGTTTGGATCCCGAAAGGGAAGTGAGAAGTCCAATGGACTTCAGGGAATTTGGAGAGTTGGTAAAGTATGGGTGCATTTCATGGGGTGCATCATGATGGACAAAATCATTGCCAGGTGGGTTAGTGAATACTATGGACCGAAATTCCCCTTCCCATGTTAGGTAACTAGATGTTATTACTTTCAATTGGTACTTTCTTCAAGTGGTATTACTTACAAATTGGCATCTTATAGCATCTAGTCACTTTTTATACCTATGTTTGCATTTGCATGCTTTTATCTTTTGTCATGCATACACTAGGTATATCTTATGGTAGGCTTGCTCGGTTTCATTCTTGATCCTTGGAGCAAACCTACATAGTTTAAAATTGTTTAGGAGCACGGCACATAGCTTGTCTTACAATTGTTTATCTAATATGTGCCAAAGTCTAAATTGTAGATAATTTCTCCCGAATATCATCTTCGAAAATGATTCTCACATTCATGAGATGTCATCTTTCAAGTGGTATTATTGATTCTAAAATCAATGTGCATGACTTCTACAAGTATCTCACAATTGTGTGCACAAATTTAGGGGGAGGTTACTCTACAAGTTGTATGCTTTGAGACTAACACATTTTCAAGCTTATCATGTGTGTAGTAGTCTCATTGCAAGGAAAATGGAGTCCCCGGAGTTAAGCATTATACTTCAAATATCCACCACCCATTGCAAGTGGTAGAAATCAAATTGGTTTCCACATGTGGTATTTCTAAAACCGATATTATCATGTTGATTTCTTTTTTGATATTTATATGCTTTCTCCATGCTTTATATAGATTAAATTCCCTTGAGCAATAATTTGCCAAATATGCATATGCCTTGCTTTCTACCATATGTATGCATATATTTAGGGGGAGCTTAATCTATATAATGTAAGAGTCAAATTTCGTGATCTGTTCCACTTTAACACATAAAGGATCACAAAGTTTGACCCTCCCTTGTGCTTCTAATGTCTTCCTTTTTGGTGTTTGATTCCAAAGGGGGAGAATTTAGAGGACCAAAAGCAAGCATTAATTTGTAATAATGGTCCGAGAAAGGGAGGATAGTGGATTATGGATTAGCCTATGTAATAGGGAGAATTTGTAGAAAGCAAGGCTTAAATCCATAATACCACATAAGGACATTTGCAAGGGAAAGATAAGTTTTTATGTAGTCTTACAAGTAGTATCTTTTAGCATCATATAACCTTGCCCCTTGCATTGCATCCTAGCATGTAGATAGATTTTAAATTTATTTTATTATTATTTGCTTGCTTTGGTTGTGTTGTCATCAATCACCAAAAAGGGGGAGATTGTAAGGAAAATGGACCCTAGGCCCATTTACTTTGGATTTTGGTGTTTGATGACCAACACAACCAAATTGGACTAATAAATTTGCAAGTGATTGTTTTATAGTTCAATAGGATGCAAGATGTGACTTGGACAAAGGCGACGTGATGATCCGATGATCAACACCTCAAAGAAGACCTTAGGAGCATAAGAGAAGACCTAAGATATCAAGCAAAGTCTAAGCACAAAGATAGGAACCAAGCCACATGCAAGATCACGAAGAAACAAGCTCACAGAGGTGACCGGATGCTGGACCGGACGTTGGAGAAAAGCGACCAGACGCTCCGATCAGGAGGCTCGGCAATAGCAGCAGCGACCGGACGCTGGACCGGATGCTGGTGGCAAACCGACCGAACATAGGACAGTAGCGTCTGATCAAGTATAGAGAGGTTCCAGAGCGGCGGATTTGCGACCGAACGCTTCCAGTGGCAAGTGACCGGACGCTGGCAGCGTCCGGTTAGTTGTTCATGGCTCCAACAGTTGGGACGACCGGATGTGTCCGATTAGGACGACTCCAGTGTCCGGTCAGTAGCAGAAAAGTGGGATTTCATCCCCAATGGCTACTTTCTTAGTGGGGCTTATAAATAGACCCCCCAACCAGCCATTTGAGGATAGTGGAGCTGAGGAAACATACCAAGGGTGTTGATACACCATTTTAGTGATCTCCACTTGCATAGTGCTTAGTGTTTTATTAGGTGATTAGCGTAGGTGCTTTGCGAAGTGCTTAGGTTTATTAGACCACCGCTTATGCGCTTGATCTAGGTTTAGGCCTAGTGTTTAGTGAGGTTTGCATCCCTCTTACCACTCGGTGCTTGCGCGCACCATTGTTGTACATTGGCGGGCCTTGTAGTCTTGCGAGATCACACCAACCGCAGTTGTGGTGTGGCCGCCACCGTGTACCGGAGGGAACAAGGCCCGTGGCATTTTGGCCGGAAGCTTGATAGTGAAGACGGCGGGGAGCATCCGGGAGAGGCTTGCCGGAAGGCACGTCAAAGACCCACTTGCGCATGGGGAAGGCCCGAGGCTATCCACGGAGTTACCCAATCGGGAGCTTGGCCCTTGCGAGGGATTCCTTGCGAGGGGCTCCAACGAGAACTAGGGGGAAGCTTGTGTGCTTCTCAATACCTCGATAAAAATACCGGAGTCGTCGATGGGAGTTTGCATATCTCTACCTTGGTCTTTAGCTTCCGCATTTACATTTATTGTATTACTCCTTTTGAGGTAGAGATAGCAACACACTAGCAAAACCGTAGTTGCACATCTAAATAGTTTATCTTTTGTGTATGTTTTGCTAAGGTTAGAAAAAGAGACCATAGTTTAGAGTTAGAATTTTAAGTTGCCTAATTCACCCCCCCCCCCTCTTAGGCGTCATGGTCCACTTCACATACATATCATGTTATTGGCAAATATAACAACAAGGGACAATATATGATACATCGAGTGTACATTCGTAGTAATATGAATTCTCCTTTTGTTGTACAAGATTATGATAGTTTAGAGGGCAACCATAATAATACAAACATTTTCTCATGTTCCTCAAAGAAACAAGTTCACTTCTAAGAAGGGGAGCATTGTTGGTTGCTACCTATGTCTGCTAGATCATCTATTTCTGCATTGTCTTTGGTTAGTTCTAATCTTTTGTGGGATAGTGTTGACATACATCGTGTGCATTCGGATCATGGAGTCTACATGCTTGCTGAAATTTTTATGCGAGATGACATGCTAGAAACTTGGAAACATGGTCATGTTCCTTCTCACAATTATTTCAGTTCCCCTTGTCTTCGCAACCCCGTTCTCCTTTATGTCGTGCAGGATCAATTTCAAGCACAATCGACGCCGAGGACGGCTTTTCGTCAAGAAGGGGAGGATGATGAGGACATGACACCCATGCATATGACCATGTTTGGCATATGGTATGGAGGGGTAGGAGGCCAGCAAGGGTGTCCAAGTCAAGAAGGAGGTCCGAGGCTAATTTAGTTCGAGTCCCTGAGGTGGAGGCCCAAAGCAACTCAAGTTCGAGTCAGCCTCGGCCTCTAGGACCAGTCTGCCTTAAACTGGTCATCTAGGACACATCCGGACTCTGTTTTCGACGATCCACATATGGTTGGAAAGCTAATTTGATAAGTAAGCCAATCCAAGTGGTTTCACATCAAAAGACCTTTGGAATCAATAGGAATTGTCAAAACAAGTCAGCGTCCAAAATCTGTCAGGGTGCTACGACACCGTCTTTTGGTCTGTTGGACCGTGTATCGTGTTTGGGCCCATTAGGGGGCATGTCCAGGGGGGGTGACGCCCAAGACTCTATAAATAGCAGCCGTCACTCTCCTTAGGGTTTGGGGTTTAGTTTAGTTCTTGATTTCCTCATGAAACAGACATCGTTTTGCTGCAACTATCGCCGCCAAGGCCGCTTGCTGTGAACCAGGGCCCCAGTTCTTGATCTTGTTCGCCTGTGGCGATTAGTCCTTTCGAATAAAGACTTGAACTCCTTCTTATTTTCATAAACCTCATATTTATTTGCAATTTTAGATTGCATTCATCCCGTTCTTGCTTGTGTTCTCGATTCGCTTGCAGGAAAGCCTTCTCGGCGATGTCAATCGCGTTCGCGTGGTTGATAACCAACGGAGCAGTGGTGTAACGGTTGCAGGGTTCCAAATCAGTCTTGGTTCGAAGCCTAGATCGTGAACGTCAAGTCTCTACCAATCAACGCTATCATACCTTTCGGAAGATAAGGCCTAGTCTACATCAGACGGGCCCCTAAAGCTGACCGTGCTGCTGCATCACTGTTTCTTTTCCTAGTAAGCAAGCCGTTGGATCAATTGCTCATATTTGTTACTATTTGGAGCCATAGTAGTTCAAGCATCTATATCTATCTAAAAAAATATTGTGACTCATGCCACCAGTGTGAGGTGTTCCACGAATATATCTAGCATCCTTCGGCATTGCCAAGACATGTTTTTTCCTTTGGGTACTCCTGTTAACGCAGATGCTCAAAATTGGGACAATATTAGCATGCCCTCTTTATTCCATCAGTGTTTGTAGTTTGTAATTTGCATCTTATACTTTCATGAGTACTTGATGCATTGTTGTGCTCTCGGTTGGTGTAGTTTCATTATTTTAGCTTCTGGCTGGGTTGTCTAAAAGGCAAAAAATTATTGCTTGAAATGACAGAGAGCAGATCCAGCAGTAATTGAGCCAATGGTAGATAAAGTAATCTGCTAGCTCATTGTCACTATTGCCAAGGCTCTGTAATCCCTCCAAATCATCCGTGCTATCCACATCGTTGAGGTTTTGGGGTGACGTGGCTGAGGTTTAACGGGCAACATAAAATCGCTGAGCGATTTTAGGGTGACGTGGCCCATCTGCTCTGCTGGGCTCAATCATGTAAGTGTATAGGGGATTTTGGGGTGGTGTGATCTAGCTCCCCTACCATGGTGAACCTTGTGATTATAGAGGGAGATTGGTTATGATCTGATATTCTCAGTGTTTGCCATTTGCTATTTTCCCCTTCTTGAGCCTATGTTTTAATTCATGTCTATTGTGCTGCTGCAACCATCTTCTCATCAGTATATACAAGTGTGTGCCTATGGTGCTGCTTATTTTAGTCTGACCATATGCCATTGCTAATGACGTACCTATTACAGTTTGGCAATATGATGATACTTATTATAAGTTTTGGTTACCTCACCGTACAGGGGAGGTGCTGCCAAAATTTATAATTAACACTTATGTTTGTTTGTTGTAGGAGAGGCTATTGCAAGGATCATTCTCCACTGTCCTTGACTCATCATTTTGCAGGATAGCAAGGTGAGGCATCCTACACCCCTCTTTCTGTATTATGTTCGTATATCATGTAACCTAGCTAGGCATCTCCCATTCAAAAGAGATACGATTGGAAATATGCAGATCTTTGCATATCTATAACCGTATCTATTTTGAATTGTCCATGTTTTTTGGATAGCCCGAGGATGTGTAGATGGAGTTAGTTTCCATGCTCTACTTAGATCCAAGATAGAGTTTTAGCAGCATCTACCTATTGTTCTCTAGATACACAATCTCCCTTCTAGGATGTGTATTTGGAGAACAGCGGGGAGGTGCTGCCAAAATTCTATCTCAGATAGGAGTAGAGCATGGAAACTAACCCTATCTACACATCCTCGAGTGGGATTAGGACCTATCTTCACCTATTAGACCGCCACATAGGAACCTATAGATGCAATTGATTTTTATATTACTTGCTGATATGTTAGAGGATGGATGACTATGAGTGGATGTACATGGGTCGCTCTAGTCAGGGTTCGTTGACCGATGAATGGATTGACAAGACCAATGCTTTCTTGGAACTAGCATTTGCAAGGGTTAAAGGAGCGCGTGCCACTTGGTGTCCCTGCAGCATTTGTGCAAACATGCGTTGATAAACAAAAGTGGTCATGGGTAAACATCTTTGTAAGAATAGATTTACAGCGGACTATACCCGGTGGATCTACCATGGTGAATCCGATCATGTGAGAGACAAGGTCATGAGATAACGCATCGAGGATTTATGATGCTGATGCTGGGGTAGGAGACATGTTAAATGACTATCATGAGGTACACTTTGATGAAGGACGTAGGGAGGAGGAACCAGAGCCAACCACAAAGGCGTATTACAATATGTTGTCTACGGCACAACAACCCCTTCATGGGCATGCTAAGGTTTCTCAACTGGATGCCATTGCACGCCTAATGGCCATAAAGTCCCAATTTAGCTTGAGTCGAGAAGCCTTCGATGTTATGATGACAGTTGTTGGTAGCCTGCTCCCGAATGGTCACATCCTGCCAAAGAGCATGTATGAGGCACAGAAACTCCTTCGTGCACTTAATATGCCATATGAGCAGATACATGCTTGTCTGAAGGGATGCATCTTATTTAGGAAAGAACATGTGGAAGCAAAGTACTATGTGAAGTGTAAATCATCTAGGTTCTTGGAGGTAGACTCTGGTGATGGTCAGAAGAGGCAGCTCGCCGTCCCTATGAAGATCCTACGGTACCTTCCATTCATACCGAGGATCCAACAGCTTTATATGACTGAGGAATCCGTGAAATAGATGATATGGCACAAATACGGACATCGATACAATCCTGAGAAGCTGGTGCATCCATCCGATGGTGAAGCATGGACAAGGTTTGATATGATTCATCGTGAGAAAGCTCTAGAGGCTCGTAATGTACGTGTTGTGCTGGCAACAGATGGGTTTAATCCTTATGGAATGGCGGCTGCCTCATACACTTGTTGGACCATGTTCGTTATCCCTCTCATTCTCCCCTGGCGTCCTCTTTCAACGACAGAACATATTCTTGTCGTTGATAATTCCTAAACACCAAGGGAATAATATGAGTGTGTACATGGAGCCTCTAATTGATGATTTGGTCCATGCTTGGGAGGAAGGGGTATGGACATACGACTGAGCTACAAAGACAAATTTCAAAATGCATGTTTGGTACCAGTACTCCTTCGATTTCTCCTTCCTGAGCTGGCTTCCTGGTGCAGGTGACCTTGACAAGCTTGTCGGGGACACCTAACGTGATGAGAACTCGGTAGAGGGTCTGTGCAAAACCCCCGAGCTCATGTAGGTTGAAGGTAAGCTTAGCGTGCTCCAAAGGTAGCGGTCCTAGAGGCGGCCAGTCAACGTTCGTTGCCATCTGCATGTTTTAAGGAACATGTGTTAGCAGGTTAATAATAGATAAGCCTTGCATAAAAGTAAATGCAGGGTCGGTATATAACCGAAAGAAGGGTTGTTCACGTCCTATTCTATCGTCCATTTCTAAGGGTTTCATCCTATGGTCAAGTATGGCTCTGATACCAACTGAAACGACCCTGATTTCCGCGAAGGGAAATCCACAGCGTCGAAGTGTAACAAGACTATTGTAGATCATATTACCCAAATTCCAGTCGAATATCACATCCATACAACGATAATATCAGAGTACAAATAGTGTGGAATTACATAAATAATTACATCGCCGCATTGGCGGAATCAAAAGTAGCATTCATTCAGAACAGCTTGAAGATAAGATCACCAAACTTGAGCGTTGGAACGAACCCCTCAACCGTCAAACTCCTCGGAGCTATACTCCTTAGTAGAACCTGTGTGCCAAAATTTATCAGTACGATTTGTACTGGCCACTCCCAACCCTATGAGCATTGCTTTGTGGAAATTGGATGCAAGTTGGATATAATCAAAGGAACCTATAAGGCTAGGGTTTCCTATGCATTTAGTATATCAAGTATATATAAGTATAGTCAAGTTTTAATACCATTCCCACACACATTCCACCCCATTCCCCTTTTCCGAGCTAGGTTTCGATCCTAGGATCGATACACCACCATCTCCATACCATTACCAAACCATCGCTCAGTCAACAGGCCAACTCCCTCTTGGCACTATCTCATGGCCTGTAGCCCCTGGCTACGACCGACACTCTCTCACGGGGGAAGAAGAGAAGGACTCATCTCGTTATCTAGTTTACGCAAAACCTAGGAAAGGTCCATAGCCGACAAGTCGGCACATGTATCGATCGATCAACCATACACTCTGCAGAGGTTTTACATAACCACAAGATCTGCCTTCCTCGCTGACCATCGTCAGCTAGGCTGATTCCGGCCACTTGCTAGCCTAGGATAATGCCACTCTACCATTCAGCCCTGGTTCACCCCAAGTCTAGTTTGGGGTGGCTGAAACTGTGAGTCATGAGCCAGGTCCACAAGGTCTCCATGAAGTCTCGGAAGAGTGTGGGGGAAATCCTCCGTGCCCCGTACCTCCTTACACTGTCCGCTATCAACCTAGCAGTAGTGGCAATATCCTACCAAGTAGTCCGGCCGTCCCGCACCATATAGGGCGAGTGGTACGTAAGGCTTCCCGGTGAATCTGAGTACTAATAAGTCCTTAGGGGTGACCAAGCCAGAATGTCTCTATCAGGGTTTCCATTTATCGTGCCACCACAGCACCTCCATCTCGAGCTCCTCCCATCACAGGTTCACACCCAGGACCACCTCATATACCATTTACCCGCCACAGGTATCCTTTTCTAGGGGTGCCTAGGTAGCACCCCATGGCAAGACTTGCCCCATGCTTGTCGTATATTCCAAGTTGGTCGACACAACCCTCACCCTCCATACACCCAAGTCACACACGCAACACTCTCCCCATAGTCCAGATAACACCACGCATTAATGTAGTATAAGCGTAGTAGAAGTTCAAGTAATGAAATATATAGCAGTAAGCGTGTGTCTAGCCTAATAGCGAGGTATGCAGGGGTAAGGTTGCATCAAGGTAAAGGCCATCAAGTAAGCATACTACCATGCAAGTCCTATCATAGTGATCATAGCAGTAAAGTAAAGCAATAGCAGCTCTATATTAGCCATGCGTAATAGGTGCTACGAGATTGGGTGGGATGTGGCACCTTTAGTGTAGTCGTCTCTGTTCTCCTCACGGTACTCACGGTCCTCGTCCGTCAGGTTCTCCTCCGAGTCTGCATCGTTCGCATTATAGTCGCGTTAGCGACGTCTATAGAATAGCACAAAGAAGCAATGGAAATTCAAAAGAGACAAATGAACTCAAACATGGTTCATTGCGTAGAGCTTGATTTTAGATGAATTTTGGTCCTAGTTTCGTATTTTTCTGAGGTCGTATGAATTAGTTATGAATTTTCGAAGTTTAAATCATTTCTGAAATTGGATAAAGGCTGAATTAATCCTGGGCTGACACATGTCACGGTGTGACTGGTCCACGTGGCATGCTGATGTCAGCATGACGTCATCATCTTGGTTCCAAGCTGACAGGTGGGGGTCCAGCTGACGTCAACATGACGTCAGCATGACGTCATCAACGTCATCAGTTCTGACAGGTGGGTCCAGGGGCTCTTGGGTCGCTGACATGTGGGTTCGGTCAAAGTCAACGTCAGTCCACGGTGAGTCAACGGTCAACGATCTACGGTCAACGGTTAGGGTCACTGACGTGTGGGGCCAGGGCTGCTGATGTCATCGTGACGTCAGTATGATGTCACCCTAACTATGTTGGCTTCTAACGTGTGGGTCCCGTGTGACGTCAGCATGACGTCAGCATCTGACATGTGGGTCCAGAGTGTTCGTGTCACTGACATGTGGGGCCGGGTCAATGGTCAACATTGACCAGTCAATGGTCAATATGGGCCGGGTTCAAACTAGGCCTAGACAGGGCTGGATTCGGGCCGGGCTTGGCCCGCCACGTGGCATGCTGTGGCGCTGCCACATCATGGCCTTGGGCCTTTACTGGGCTTCGTTTCCAGGCTGTGGGCGTGAGCGTGGCTCACGGTGGACCCACGTTCACGGTCCATGGACCTAAGGCAGGGTCCATGGTGGACCGAGTCCACCGTCTTTTCCCTCGGCTCAGCTCACGTGCACCGAGTGCAGGGCTGCGCTACTCAACTCGCCCCTTTTCCTCTGTTTCTTCCACGGCCGTGCTCCCACCGGTGGCGTGCCTCGTCGGCGAGCCTTGTCGTAGGCGCTGATGCCCAATTGAGGAGGGGAAAAGCTCCGTCGAGCCTCAGCGTACACGGTGGTGGGATCTAGGTGGCGGACAGGGCTTTCTAGAGCGTCGGCCATGGTGGTCAGCGGCTTGGCATGGCGGCGCTCATCGGTGTGGCGTGGTCAGGATGTGGTGGTGGCCAAGAGCATGTTTGGCGGGGCGCGTGAGTTTCCTGTGGCTCCAGCGAATAGGGCGGGCGAGTTAGGGAGGAGCTAGGCGTTCCCAGTGGAACTGGCCACGGTGGTCGGCGGCTCTGGCTGGTGGTCTAATGCTTGGGCCGGTGGTCTGGTGCTCAGGCCGGTGGTCTGGTGCTCGGAGGTGGTCTGGTGCTCGGAGGTGGTCAGGTGCGCTAGCGGTGGCCACGCCATGACGGCGGCGTTGCGAGCGCAGCGAGCGAGTGCTCTGCTTTGGCGTCCGTCGGGCTTGGAGGGGGTCTACAGCGTCCAAAGGCTCAGAGGTGGTTGTGGTGTGTGCGTGAGTGTGCTGTGCTTGTGTACCTAGAGACCGGAGATGGCCTTGACCTACGCGCTCACGGTATGGAGCACCATGGCCAGAGTAGCAAGGTCCAGTGGCGAGCAGGGGATGAACCGGGGGCTCACCGTAGGTGTTGTGGAAGAGGGGATGGCGGTGCAGTGAGGAGTTGTAGCCGTGTAGCTCCGGAAGCCGTGCAATGCCATGCAGCGTCGTGGCGTCGTCCTTGCTCCGGCGGCTTCAGAGGTGCTCCGTCGGTGGCTCCTTCTTCTTTATCCCGCTCCCTTCCTTCTTCCTCTCTTGGCTCTCTCTCTCGGCTCAGGTGCGCAGGGGGGTGGCCGCAAGGTGGCGGCGGGCACGGGAATGCGCTAGGGCAACCGAGACCAGGGCTCTTATAGCTAAGCGGGGGAATGGCGAGCCCGGTGATCGGTAGTTGGGGAATCAAGGGCGATCAGAGACGCGTGCTGCATCCAATGGCCGCGAGTGGTTGCGTGGGCATGGCGCCAAGGGGACAAGGCCATGCCCCAGGCGTGACCCCCTGGCCCGCCCCTACCAGTGCTGTCGGGGCTCGATCGGAGAAGGAAATCGGTGTGAGCAGTCGGGGGAGGAAGACGACACTGTGGACGCATGTGGCTGACGCGTGGGGCCCAGTGGCAGTGACAGCAAGCGAAGGCAGGGAGGCGCGTGGGCGTGAGCGGCATGCGGGCTTGCTTGGCCGGTCGCTTGGTTGCACGAGTTGGGCTGGCTGCGCGCGAAGCAGGGCTGCCAGTGGGCTGAGCAGGCCGAGCCGGCCTGCGAGGCCTTCTTTTTTTTCCTTTTTCCTTTTCTGTTTCATTTTCCTTCTTCTTTATTTGAATTCAATTTTGATTTTTAAATCTGGATTCCAAATTGGTGCACCATATTCATTGGAGTTGTTAAGCATATCATAACTCAAATGGAAATCCAAATCACATTTTGAATTAACCATGTATGCAATACTTTATTTGTTAGAACTTAAATAAACACAATTAACTAATGACATGCCATGCTTATGTGTTAACTTGGGTTGGGGTTAGACCCAATGCATTTCTTAGGTTGGTTTTCTATACATGACACTCATCATCACATGGGAGTTTTAAGAAAAATTTTGTAGTTGGTATTTTTGGTGTGTGGATTTTTAGGTTGTTACAGTCCTACCCCCTTAACAGAATCTCGTCCCCGAGATTAAAGCATAACATACTCTTCGAAGAGGTAAGGATATCGTAGCCGGAGGTCAGACTCTTTCTCCTGTGTTGCCTCTTTCTCTGTGTGATTGCTCCATTGGATCTTGCACATAGGAATAGTCTTACTTTGGGTCTCTTTGGTATCTCTACCCAGAATTCTGATAGGATGTTCTTTATACTCAAGTGTATCTTGAATATCAAGTGTATCAGTTGGAACTACTTCATCGGGCACTCTCAAACACTTGCGTAGCTATGAGACATGGAATACGGGATGTACACCCATCAATTCCCCGGGTAGCTCAAGTTTGTAGGCGAGCTTTCCAATCCTCTTGCAAATCTTGTATGGGCCAACAAATCTAGGGGCAAGCTTTCCTTTCACATGGAATCTGACAGTTCCACGTAGCGGGGATACCTTGAGATAGACGAAGTCTCCCACATTGAACTCAAGTTCTCTTCTCCTTTTGTCAGCATAGCTCTTGTATCGACTTTGAGCAATTCTCAAATTCTCCTTCACTTGAGCAACTCCTTCTTCGACATCTTGAATCTTGGTGGAGTCAAAGAACGATCTTTCTCCCGATTGGGACCACATCAAAGGTGTCTTACAAGGTCTGCCATACAGAGCTTCAAATGGCGACATCTTGATACTGGCTTGGTAGCTGTTGTTGTAAGAGAACTCTGCATAGGGTAGGCATTTCTCCCAATCAGTGCCATAATTCAGTACACTAGCGCAAAGCATGTCTTCTAAGATCTGATTTACTTGTTCTGTCTGTCCATCTGTCTGTGGGTGGTAAGCTGTACTGAAATCAAGTTTGGTTCCAATGGACTTGTGCAGAGCTTCCCAGAATCGGGACACAAACTGAGGACCACGGTCAGATACAATACTAGAGGGAGCTCCATGCAGTCTAAGAATATGCCCAACATATAGATCTGCTAATTTTTTGGCATTGGTCTTTGTCTTAACTGGTACAAAGTGAGCAATCTTGGTCAAGCGATCAATAATCACCCAGATGGAATCATTGCCTTTCTGCGAATGGGGCAATCCAACTATGAAATCCATGGATATGCTCTCCCACTTCCACTCAGGAACGTCAAGAGGCTTTAGCAAACCTACAGGCCTTTGATGTTCAGCCTTGACTCTATTGCAGGTGTCACAACGTGCCACATGTCCTGCAATGTCTATCTTCATGCCTTTCCACCAAAAGTGTTTCTTCAAGTCTTGATACATTTTTGAACCTCCAGGGTGAATACAGTACTTGGAATCGTGAGCTTCTGACAGAATTTCCTCTCGTAGTACTAGGTCAGATGGAACATAGATTCTGTTCTTGAACCAGATGGTTCCTTGTTCATCTTCTTGGTGGTTGGTCTTGTAGCCTAGTTTCATCAGACCATGGAGATATTTGATCTCTTCGCAATTTTTCTGAGCTTGACGGATACGATATGTGAGATCATACTATATGCGGAGCTCATTCAACAAGCCATGCGGTAGTATCTCTAGTTGGAAATCATTAATCTCTTCCTTGAGCTCAGGTGGTACGGATTTAGTGATCAAGGCGTGACAATAACTCTTGTGACTGAGAGCATCTGCGACTACATTAGCTTTTCTCAGATGATAGTGGATTTCCATGTCATAATCTTTGATCAACTCTAGCCATCGGCGTTGCCTCATATTTAGATCTTCCTAAGTGAAAAAGTACTTCAAGCTTTTGTGATCCGTATAGATATCACACTTGTTGCCTATCAAGTAGTGTCTCCAGATCTTCAAGGCTTGCACAACTGCTTCTAACTCAAGATCATGAGTAGGGTAACAGTTCTCGTGCTCTTTCAACTGTCGAGACGCATAAGCTATCACTCTTCCACCTTGCATCAGTACACAACCAAGTCCTTGATGGGATGCATCACCATAGACCATGAAATCTTTGCTGATATCAGGCAATGCTAGCACAGGAGTTGTGGTAAGCTTTAGTTTCAATTCCTAGAAGCTTTGTTCGCACTCGGGCGTCCATTCAAACTCCTTAGTCTTCTTCAGAAGGTTAGTTATTGGACGGGCTATCTTGGAGAAGTTCTCAATGAATCGGCAATAATATCTAGCCAATCCCAAGAAACTTCTAACTTCTATCACATTATGGGGTTGATCCCACTCTTTCACGGCTTCAATCTTGGCTGGATCAACTACGACACCTTCAGCTGATAGTACATGGCCTAGGAAGGCAACTTCCTATAGCCAAAATTCGCATTTGCTGAACTTTGCGTATAGCTGATGTTGGGCTAGTTTCTCAAGCACCGTTCTTAGATGATGTTCATGTTCTTCAGCGGTGTGTGAATAGACAAGGATATCATCAATGAACACTACCACGAACTTATCCAGTTCATTCATGAAAACCTTATTCATCATGTTCATGAAGTAGGCGGGAGCATTCGTGAGTCCAAAGGACACCACGGTGAACTCGAACTGTCCATACCTAGTCATGAAAGCTATTTTTGGGATGTCACTCTCTCGAATCTTCATCTAATGATAGCCAGATCTGAGATCAATCTTGGAGAAATACTTGGCACCTCTGAGCTGATCAAGCAGATCATCGATCCTTGGCAGTGGGTACTTGTTCTTGATGGTGACTGCGTTCAAGTTTCGGTAATCAATGCACATTCTCATCGAGCCATCCTTCTTCTTAACAAATAGAACAGGGGATCCCTAGGTTGAAGCACTAGATCTGATATATCCCTTCGAGATGAGCTCATCAAGCTGTTTCTTGAGCTCAGCCAGTTCATCCACTGACATGCGATAGGGTCTCTTAGCAATGGGTCCTATTCCCGGCAAGAGATCAATGATGAACTCTACATCACGGTCTGGTGGCATACCTAGTAATTCTTCAGGGAATACATCAGGATAGTCTCTGACCACCGGCACATCATGAACTGTCTTCTCCTCATTCTATGATTCTAAACTTACTTTAAGGGCACACAAGATAGAGGTGGACTTTCTGGACTGGGGTTCACATCTAATGACTTGGCCTGATGGGTGGGTCACTTGGACGTATCTAGGTGAATATGATATGATACCTCAGTGAATGGTTAACCAATCCATACCTAAGATGACATCTAGGTTTGTAGAAGGTAATAGGGTTAGGTCGGCTTTAAAGATAACACCCTCAGTGGTAAGACTCACTCCCTTATAGATGTGGGTGCATTTTAGGTCTCCTAAAGGTGAGCTGGTGATGATAGGCTTTTCACGCGGGATTACAGACAGGTCATGTTTTCATGCAAACTTGGATGATATGTAAGAACAAGTTGCTCCAGAGTCAAATAGAACTGATGCAGTATTTCCATTAACTAAAAACATACCATACACAACGTCAGAGGCAGCTTGTGCTTCCTCAGCGTCCAGATGGTTGAGACATCCACGAGTAGCAGATCCCTTGAACTGAGACTTCTGAGTAGCTGAGTTTTGAGGGCATTCAGCGGCTTTGTGACCTAGTTGGCCACAAGCAAAGCAGGTGAAAGGCGTACCGTCTGTAGGGGTTGGTGCAGGTGCCTTCTAGTTTCCAGTGCTTGGTGCGGAGCGGTTCTGTGCTGGGCATTCATTCGCTGAGCGGGGACGGTTGAAATGATTCTAAGTGTTGCGGTACTGAGCATAATGGTCCCGGGTGTAATGATCCTGAGTAGGGCGGGAGTATTTGGCGGTGTAGCCTCCACTACCCCTACTCGATCCAGGGTTGTCATCCCTGTTGTGGCGAGAGCGTTCCCTGGATGGTGCATCTCTGCAGAACCTCTTGCGATCACGACCACGGAGAGACTCCTCAGGCTTACACTTCCTCTCCTTGTACTCTTCTCTAGCTTCAGCATGGTCCTTCTCAATCTAGATGCAGCGATCCACCAGAGCACGCAATGTGTTACTCTCAATACCGCCAAACTTTAGCTTGATGTGTGGGTTAAGTCCCTTGCGGTAGTAGTATAGCTTCTCCTTCTCAGAGTTCACAACATAGGAAGGTGCATAGCATAGAAGGTTGGTGAAACGAGTAGTGTACTCAGTCACCCTGTCCTTTCCCATCTTGATGTTGTGGAACTCCTCAGCTTTGGCCTCCATGATACCCTTGGGAATGTGATACTCAGTGAATGCTTCGGCGAACTCATCCCATGAGATGTTGGCAGGGTCCTCATGGGAATCACTGAAACTGTCCCACTAGGCGTGTGCTGCACCTGTGAGCTGGTGTGCGGCTGCTCCAACACACTCATCGTCGGTGAAAGTAGTGAGGTCAAGCTTCTTCTCCATCTCCTTGAGCCAGTCATCGGCTACAAGCGGGTCAGGGTTGATGCCATCATAGGTAGGTGGCCTTAGCTTTAGGAATCCTTCCAGCTTCCTTGGGAAGTCGTTCTGCTGACCACCCTAGCGACGGTTTGCTCCATTAACAAGAGCTACAAGAAGTTGGGTCTGCTGCGCCATCACTTCTGCCAGGTTTGGTGGTGGTGGTGGTGGAATGTTCTCCTCAGGCGGCGGAGTATTCTCCAGGTGGAAGGGTATCCCTCCACATCCACGGCCACAGCCACAGCCACGGTTGTTGCCACCACGTCCCCCATTTGGTTCAACTGGTTCAGGGGTGGGCGCACGTCCACGGTTCATTAGGCGATTAGATCGGCGGTTCGGCATCTGCAACACGGATCATAGTGAATTTAGTGCTTGTGCCATAAGTGCTTATAATTTAATATGATTACATGATTTTGATTATTTAAAGAAAAACATTTATACTATCCAACACTCATTACAAAGAAGCGATAAGATCCATAAAATGCAATAAGATCCAAAAACATTCATTACATGGGTTTTATTACATATCATCATCTCCAGTAGCTACACTTGAAGACGTGCGAGAATCGTACTACGCATAATGTCTCATAATACATCTCATAAGGGGTACATCTTACGGAAGCTGCTGTCATGACTCATGACCACGCAGGGTCATTCTACTCTAACTCGTACACCACAGCTGGGATACGACTATTCTCAATCTCAATCTCCTCGTCAGACTTGTGAAGTCGGGACACGTACTTCAAGGCCTTGGCGAGCTCCTCAGTAGGCTTGGCTCTAGGTAAGGTAGAGCAAGCGTCTAGGTTAAGGCGAGTCGGGGCTAACTCAAACTCCTCTATCCTAGGCTTCGTCTTGCTGCGAATCTCCTTGGGCAGCTGATCCCACATACCCTTCATCTCCCTAAGGCGCTTCCTGTCAGACTTCTGCCAAGCCTGCCATGTCCTCTCACACTTGTCCTGTAGGTACTCGGTCTGCCTGAGTGCCTTGATCAGGTGACCCTGGTTGCAAATGGCCTTCTTCCTAAACTCCTCTAGCTCTTGAGTCATGGTCTTGTTCTGAGATTGGATCTTCAGCATATCAATCCCCTTGGATCTCTCTCTGTCTCCTCTGCAGTTGAACTCGGCCTTCTTGTCGTCCAACTCTCTCTACAACTCCAAGACCTTGCTGTCGAGGTAGCAGTTCCTGTTGCCTAGGTCGGCTGCTTTGTCCTGTAAGTCAGCGACCTTGGCTCTGTGGACTTCCTCACGATGGTTGAGCTCATCCTGTAGCTTGGCAACTGTCTCTAGTAGACTAGCTCGCTCCTGTGCTCCCTGCGAGTCTCGCTCCTAGTACTCCCACTGAAGGGCCTGGTCCTGACGTCTCCTCTGCTCCAGCTAGGTCACGTACCTATCCTGCTCTAGTAGGTGGATAGCTGAGACACGAAGGCATCTGTCCTCCTCGGCAAGGATAACTCTGCCAGCTGTGAAACTCTACTCACTAGGGGTAAGGCTGAGGTCAAGGGCCTGGGGAAGTAGACGAAACTCTGTCGTCTTTAGGTGCTCGTAGTGGTCCCTCATCACTCTACGAAGTGCCTTGTGTGAGATAGCTCGCAGTCCCTCCTCGACTATGTCCTCTATAGTCAACTCGGTGAAAGCTAGGACAGAAGGTAAGGCAGTGCTAGCTGGGAACTCGACTGAGGTGACAATCGGTCCTTCGATTCCTCCTTCCTAACCTGGCTTCCCGGTGCAGGTGACCTTGACAAGCTTGTTGGGGACACCTAACGTGATGAGAACTTGGCAGAGGGTCTGTGCAAAACCCCTGAGCTCACGTAGGTCGAAGGTAAGCTTGGCGTGGTCCAAAGGTAGCGGTCCTAGAGGCGGCCAGTCGACGTTCATTGCCATCTACATGTTTTAAGGAACAGGTGTTAGCAGGTCAATAATAGATAAGCCTTGCATAAAAGTAAATGCAGGGTCGGTATATAACTGAAAGAAGGGTTGTTCATGTCCTATTCTATTGTCCATTTCTAAGGGTTTCGTCCTATGGTCAAGTATGGCTCTGATACCAACTGAAATGACCCCGATTTCCACGAAGGGAAATCCACACCGTCGAAGTGTAACAAGACCGTTGTAGATCATATTACTCAAATTCCAGTCAAATATCACATCCATACAATGATAATATCATAGTACAAATAGTGTGGAATTACATAAATTATTACATCGCCGCATTGGCGGAATCAAAAGTAGCATTCATTCAGAATAGCTTGAAGATAAGATCGCCAAACTTGAGCGTAGGAACAAACCCCTCAACCGTCAAACTCCTCAGAGCTATACTCCTCAGCAGAACATGTGTGCCAAAATTTATCAGTATGATTTGTACTGGCCACTCCCAACCCTATGAGCATTGCTTTGTGGAAATTGGATGCAAGTTGGATATAATCAAAGGAACCTATAAGGCTGGGGTTTCCTATGCATTTAGTATATCAAGTATATATAAGTATAGTCAAGTTTTAATACCATTCCCACACACATTCCACCCCATTCCCCTTTTCCGATCCAGGTTTTGATCCTGGGATCGATACACCACCATCTCCATACCATTACCAAACCATCGCTCAGTCGACAGGCCAACTCCCTCTTGGCACTGTCTCATGGCCCATAGCCCCTGGCTACGACCGACACTCTCTCACGGGGGAAGAAGAGAAGGAGTCATCTCGTTATCTAGTTTACGCGAAACCCAGGAAAGTTCCATAGCCGACAAGTCGGCACATGTATCGATTAATCAATCATACACTCTGCAGAGGTTTTACATAACCACAAGATCCGCCTTCCTCGCTGACCGTCGTCAGCTAGGCTGATTCTAGCCGCTTGCTAGCCTAGGATAATGCCACTCTACCATTCAGCCCTTGTTCACCCCAAGTCTAGTCTGGGGTGGCTGAAACTGTGAGTCATGAGCCAGGTCCACAAGGTCTCCATGAAGTCTCGGAAGGATGTGGGGGAAATCCTCCGTGCCCCGTACCTCCTTACACTATCCGCTATCAACCTAGCAGTAGTGGCAATATCCTACCAAGTAGTCCGGCCGTCCCGCACCATATAGGGCGAGTGGTACGTAAGGCTTCCCGGTGAATCTGAGTACTAGTAAGTCCTTAGGGGTGACCAAGCTAGAATGTCTCCATCAGGGTTTTCATTTATCATGCCACCATAGCACCTCCATCCTGGGCTCCTCCCATCATAGGTTCACACCTAGGACCACCTCATATACCATTTACCCGCCACAGGTATCCTTTTCTAGGGGTGCCCAGGTAGCACCCCATGGCAAGACTTGCCCCAAGCTCGTCGTATATTCCAACTTGGTCGACACAACCCTCACCCTCCACACACCCAAGTCACACACGCAGCACTCTCCCCATAGTCCAGATAACACCACGCATTAATGTAGTATAAGCGTAGTAGAAGTTCAAGTAATGAAATATATAGCGGTAAGCATGTGTCTAGCCTAATAGCGGGGTATGCAGGGGTAAGGTTGCGTCAAGGTAAAGGCCATCAAGTAAGCATACTACCATGCAAGTCCTATCATAGTCTGATCATAGCAGAAAAGTAAAGCAATAGCAGCTCTATATTAGCCATGCGTAATAGGTGCTATGAGATTGGGTGAGATGTGGCACCTTCAGTGTAGTCGTCTCCATTCTCCTCACGGTACTCACGGTCCTCGTCCGTCAGGTTCTCCTCCGAGTCTGCATCGTTCGCATTATAGTCGCGTTAGCGACGCCTATAGAATAGCACAAAGAAGCAATGGAAATTCAAAAGAGCCAAATGAACTCAAACATGGGTTCGTTGCATAGAGCTTGATTTTAGATGAATTTTGGTCCTGGTTTCGTATTTTTTCGAGGTCGTATGAATTAGTTATGAATTTCCGAAGTTTAAATCATTTTTGAAATTAGATAAAGGCTGAATTAATCCTGGGCTGACACGTGTCACGGTGTGACTGGTCCACGTGGCATGCTGATGTCAGCATGACGTCATCGTCTCGGTTCCGAGCTGACAGGTGGGGTCCAGCTGACGTCAGCATGACGTCATCAACGTCATCAGTTCTGACAGGTGGGTCCAGGGGCTCTTGGGTCGCTGACATGTGGGTCCGGTCAAAGTCAATGTCAGTCCATGGCGAGTCAATGGTCAATGATCTATGGTCAATGGTTAGGGTCACTGATGTGTGGGGCCAGGGCTGCTGACGTCAGCAGCTGATGTCATCGTGACATCAGTATGACATCACCCTGGCTATGTTGGCTTCTAACGTGTGGGTCCCATGTGATGTGAGCATGACGTCAGCATCTGACATGTGGGTCCAGAGTGTCCGTGTCATTGACATGTGGAGCTGGGTCAACGGTCAATGTTGTCCGGTCAACGGTCAATACGGGCTAGATTCGGGCCGGGCTTGGCTCGCCACATGGCATGCTGTGGCACTACCACGTCACGGCCTTGGGCCTTTACTGGGCTTCATTTCTAGGCTGTGGGCGTGAGCGTGGCTCATGGTGGACCCACGTTCATGGTCCATGGACCTAAGGCAGGGTCCATGGTGGACCGAGTCCACCGTCTTTTCCCTCAGCTCGGCTCACGTGCACCGAGTGTAGGGCTGCGCTGCTCAACTCGCCCCTTCTCCTTTGTTTCTTCCACGACCGTGCTCCCACCAGCGGTGTGCCTCGTCGGCGAGCCTTGCCGTAGGCGCTGATGCCCAATTGAGGAGGGGAAAAGCTCTGCCGAGCCTCAGCGTACACGGTGGTGGGATCTAGGTGGCGGACAGGGCTTTCTAGAGCGTCAGTCACGGTGGTCGGCGGCTTGGCGTGGCGACGCTCATCGGTGTGGCGTGGTCAGGCTGTGGTGGTGGCCAAGAGCGTGTTTGGCGGGGCGCGTGAGTTTCTCGTGGCTCCAGCGAACAGGGCGGGCGAGTCAGGGAGGAGCCAGGCGCTCCCAGCGGTACTAGCCACGGTGGTCGGTGGCTTTGGCCAGTGGTCTAGTGCTCGGGCCGGTGGTTTGGTGCTCGGAGGTGGTCTGGTGCTCGGAGGTGGTCGGGTGCGCCAGCGGTGGCCACGCCACGACGGCGGCATTGCGAGCACGGTGAGCGAGTGCTCTGCTTCGGCGTCCATGGGGCTTGGAGGGGTCTACAGCATCCAAGGGCTCGGAGGTGGTCGCGGTGTGCGCGTGAGTGTGCTGTGCTTGTGTGCCTAGAGACCGGAGATGGCCTTAACCTATGCGCTCACGGTATGGAGCGCCATGGCCGGAGTAGCAAGGTCCAGTGGCAAGTAGGGGATGAACCGGGGGCTCACCGTAGGTGTTGTGGAAGAGGGGATGGTGGTGCAGTGACGAGTTACAGCCGTGTAGCTCCGGAAGCCATGCAGTGTCGTGCAGCATCGTGGCGTCGTCCTTGCTCCGGCGGCTTCGGAGGTGCTCCATCGGCGGCTCCTTCTTCTTTCTCCCGCTCCCTTCCTTCTTCCTCTCTTGGCTCTCTCTCTCGGCTCGGGTGCACAGGGGGGTGGCCGCAAGGTGGCGGCGGGCATGGGAATGCGCTAGGGCAACCGGGACCAGGGCTCTTATAGCCAAGTGGGGGAATGGCGAGCCCGGTGATCGGTGGTTGGGGAATCAAGGGCGATCGGAGATGCGTGCTGCATCCAACGGCCGCGAGTGGTTGCGTGGGCACGGCGCCAAGGGGACAAGGCCATGCCCCAGGTGTGACCCCCTGGCCCGCCCCTGCCAGTGCTGTCGAGGCTCGGTCGGAGAAGGAAATTGGCGTGAGCGGTCGGGGAAGGAAGACGACACTGTGGACGCGTGGGGCCCGGTGGCAGTGACAGCAAGCGAAGGCGGGGAGGCGCGTGGGCGTGAGCGGCATGCGGGCTTGCTGGGCCAGTCGCTCGATTGCGCGAGTTGGGCCGGCTGCGCGCGAAGCAGGGCTGCCAGTGGGCTAAGCAGGCCGAGCCGGCCTGCGAGGCCTTATTTTTTTTCCTTTTTCATTTTCTGTTTCATTTTCCTTCTTCTTTATTTGAATTCAATTTTGATTTTTAAATCTGGATTCCAAATTGGTGCACCATATTCATTGGAGTTGTTAAGCATATCATAACTCAAATGGAAATCCAAATCACATTTTGAATTAACCATGTATGCAATACTTTATTTGTTAGAACTTAAATAAACACAATTAACTAATGACATGCCATGCTTATGTGTTAACTTGGGTTGGGGTTAGACCCAATGCATTTCTTAGGTTGGTTTTCTATACATGACACTCATCATCACATGGGAGTTTTAAGAAAAATTTTGTAGTTGGTATTTTTGGTGTGTGGATTTTTAGGTTGTTACAGTCGGTGGGGGTGATCATGCACGCATGTGAATGGCATCCTTAGTCTTTTGATCAAGGAAAAGTTCCCTAGCCTGCTGCAGTTTGGTGGAACTATTGAGTCAGCCTACACATGGGCCCACTATGCCGCCGTCCCCGACGCCCCTGATCGGGATGGTAGGGTATTCGTCGACAAGGTGTAGCATGTCAAGGCCGAGCTTTGGGTAAGTCTTTCTCGCACTACATTGCTCAATACATTGCATTGATTGGACATGCTTGAAATAATGACTGGATACATCGTGTCTATATGCAGGATTTCTTTATATACGAGGAGGGATACGAGGCCAAGGCAGATGTTGTGGCTGACAAAGCCACCAAGAAACTCATCAAGGACATGCACTATGAGGCGCGCATCCAGGCCATGCCGCGGAAATTCTGGCAAGAACCATGAGGCTGACCCCGGAACAATACCTGAAGGTAAATATAGAACATTAATACTTATTTTTTTTTAGATTAATTACGCTTAATTTCATCTTCTTATATGTCATATACTTGATGACATAGGTGCCTTTATGGTGGTGCGCCTATGATCTGCAGTGCTGTGCCCGGATGGTGGACAGGTGGTGCGACCCCGCGTGGGAGGAGAATCACAATGCTTGCCGGGAGTGGCGTTTGCTGATGCCGGGTGCACCACACCATCAAGGCAACCTCAACCTCTCAGAATATGCGGCTAGATGGATACGCGAATTCATTTCTTTATTCTAACGCTCAACTCTCCATAATTTCTAATCATATTGCTTTTTTTTGCGATTAGCGGCACATGGTGGCGAGCCTTGCTCCTAGTTCATGGCATATGCTTTTTCCCACAAGGGCAAGGTGACGTCCGACGTCGCCTACAACCCGAAGGACCCACCCTCGGCGTATAGCAACGAGTCCGTCCACAGCTACCTCGATGGATACACATCGATGGCAAGGGCGGTCCATGGCCCAGAGTATGATCTGAGTGCCCATGACCTTGATGGTGAAGTGGTCATGAGGGCGGGAGGAGGCAAGAAGCATAGCCGGTTCTGGATTGGCGATGACACAATCAACACGGCCAATACTCCCACTCTCTCCTAGATTCGAGCACGGAGCACCGGTTCTAGTCCGACGCTACGCCCACGGCCGGACTCTACACGGTTCCAGATGAACGCACTCCAGGTTATTTCTGTTTTATTCATTGATTTTTACATACTTTTGCATTGCATTGTAGGCTCAGTTGGAACAAGAAATGAGGCGCCGGGAGGAGCTAGAGGCGAGGATGGAGACAGAGCGGCAGAGGATGGAGGTAGAGCAATAGAGGATGGAGTTGTAGATGTTTGAATATATGAGGGGTGTTTGCGCTGCAATTGGTCAACCTCCACCACCGATGGCAATCCCTCCTCCTCGACCTCCGCCAAATACTATTTTAGGCACTGTGAGTCGCTTTACAACCTTATAATCATCGTTTCTACAAAGATGCCCAGACACTAGAAACTTAGTGACTAATGCTATATGTTTGTTACCAACTAGTACTTAAACAATCATACTAGAGCACAATGCAACTGAGAGACCATACGTGTTGTTCAATCTTGTCTCAAACATGCAATCTCTTCTCTTTTGTGCAGCATCAATCAACGGCATCGAATGAGCCTCATGACCTAGAGTGATCGCAGTGGAACTCGTGGCCTAAGTGACTACTTGTGATTTAATTTGTATTTGTATTTGTGGATTATCTGTGACTACTTGTGACTATTTGTGGTTGTGAATGAACCTATTTGTGATTCTCAAGTTTATTTGCATTTATGTGTTGGCGATATATCTATATGAACTGCTTGTGATGCTTATTGTGAACTATTTGTGATGCATATATTGTTTATTTGAGTGGGGTACGTTATACGTAACCGAACAATAAAAACAGAGAATATATGGTCGCTTTGCCGAGTGTTACACTCAGCAAAGAGGCATTTTGCTGAGTGCCAGAGTAAAAACACTCGGCAAAGAGGACATGTGGCCAAAATTAGTGCATTCTGGGACTAAAATGACTTCTTTGCCGAGTGTCTACGTTGTGACACTCGACAAAGAAGCCAATATTTGTATGTTTTGGGCCTGTCTTTGCCGAGTGTCCAGTATTTGACACTCGGCAAAGATGACAGATTTGCCGAGTGCCTGGGATTTGACACTCGGCAAATAAGACATGTTTGCCGAGTGTCAGATATGGGACACTCGGCAAAGAATTCAGGTTTGCCGAGTGTCAGGTCCAGAACACTCAGCAAACGCGTCGTGACCGTCTCCGCTGTCGTCGCGTTACTTTTTTTCGCCGAGCGTCGGTTTCAACTCTCGGCAAAATGTTTGCCGAGTGCCCGATAGAAAACACTCGGCAATGAGACGTTCACCGACACTGTAGATGTCGTGTGCTGTTTGTCGAGTGTTACACTCGGTAAATCTTTTGCCGAGTGTTTTTTGGTACCAAGTTTCCATATGATTTCACCCGGTTTTGTGCTGATTGTCTCCGCCGTGCAACAAGAAGGCCAAGGTATACGTACACTAGTAGAGAACAGACCTTTGATCCTCGGCCAAAATGGGCTCTAGTCCCAGAATTTTTTGCCCCTGGGACTAGAAATACCTTTAGTCCCGGTTGGAGGCTCCAACCGGGACTAAAGGTCCCTGCCCAACGGCTACTGCGCCAGACAGAGGTGGCAGGGACCTTTAGTCCCGGTTGGAGCCACCAACCGGGACTAAAGGTATACTTTTACTTCCGGTTGGTGGCTCCAACCGGGAGTAAAGGTCTACTCCCGGGCCGTGGCTGCGCTCGGGGTTGGAAAGTTACCTTTAGTCCCGGTTGGATCCACCAACCGGGACTAAATGTTCTCCCTTTATAAATCGACCGTCTCCTCCTTCCTCCCCGAGCCCGAGCTCAGCACATTTTGAAGCTCACTGCAGTAGTGTTCTTGCTTCCTCCCTCCCTCCATTGTTCCTCCATCCATTCTTCGATTCCTCTGTCGATTTCTTCGATTCCTCCATCGATTCTTCAGTTGTAAAGGTTACCAATCTCATACTCTCATTTTTCACCATTTTCTTATGCCATTTTGTTCACTATATATATTTATGGTTCTTTATTGTGGTTTTTTTCATTTGTAAGCAATTTGAGCTCAAAATCACTTCAAGCTTGCATATTTACATGAAAGAAGGTTAAAGTATATATAAATATAAACTTAGAAAATAGTTAGAAAATTATAGCAAATCCGTACTAGTTGAACTTGCGGACCATGTTCAGCTCGGCGAGCATGTTCTCTGCCGAGCGGTAACGGACGTCAAGGAGGAGCTTTGATTCTACGAGGGAGAGCGACAACGGTCGTGGAAGACCGTGTTCCCTTCCTCGTAGAATCGGAGCTCTTCTTTGACCAAGTACGGTGCCGTCCGGTGGAGAAATGCTCGCCGAGATGATCACGTAAGCAAGGTCAACTAGTACGGATGGTTATTTATTCACATGTCCCGATATCATCGCAGTAGTCTGTCAATCACCGTACCTAAATGTAGTATATATAAATAAAAACTTAGAAAATAGTTAGAAAATTATAGAAAATCCGTACTAGTTGAACTTGCGGACCATGTTCAGCTCGGCAAGCATGTTCTCTGTCGAGCGGTAATGGACATCAAGGAGGAGCTTTGATTCTACGAGGGAGAGCGACAACGGTCGTGGGAGACCGTGTTCCCTTCCTCATAGAATCGGAGCTCTTCCTTGACCAAGTACGGTGCTGTCCGGTGGAGAAATGCTCGCCGAGATGATCACGTAAGCAAGTTCAACTAGTACGGATGGTTATTTATTCACATGTCCCGATATCGTCGCAGTAGTCTGTCAATCACCGTACTTTTTATTTTAACTTTTTATGAAATGAAAAACTTAGAAAATAGTTAGAAAATTATAGAAAATCCGTACTAGTTGAACTAGCGGACCGTGTTCATTTCGGCGAGCATGTTCTCTGCCGAGCGGTAACGGACATCAAGGAGGAGCTTTGATTCTACGAGGGAGAGCGGCAACGGTCGTGGAAGACCGTGTTCCCTTCCTCGTAGAATTGGAGCTCTTCCGTGGCCAAGTACGGTGCCGTCCGGTGGAGAAATGCTCGCCGAGATGATCACGTAAGCAAGGTCAACTAGTACGGATGGTTATTTATTCACACGTCCCGATATCGTCGCAGTAGTCTGTTATGTGTGTACACTCCCATTCTTCTGTTAATTTACGGAAATATCATGTGAATTACTTACCTGCCGCAGTAAAAGACGAGAACACAATGACCATTAAAAATATCATTGTTTAGAGATCTAGATAATTTTATAGTTTGTTAATTTTATTTGTTTATAAAAGGAGAAATTTATAGTGTATTAAAAAATGAGTATAGAGAGTAGATGGCAACTGCTTCTGGGTCCTCGGCCTCTCATGGGTTTCCAAAGCGACTTAGGCCGGGCCTTCCTCTCATTCCATGCGGCAAGTGTCGTGATGAGACAAAGATTGTGATGGAGTACCGAGTGAAGAAGGAGGGTCCCAACAAGGATCGTATCTTCTACAAGTGTCCGGATCGCAATGTGAGTTATTTTATCGTATTTAATGATTATGGTTAGTTTATACCTATTTTCATGATGGTTGTGATTAAAGTTCTAATTTTTTGTTTTAATTTCAGTGGGATGGCAGTGGACGATGTTCAGGCTTCTACTGGGAGGAAGAGTATGTTGAACTCGTGCAAAAATATCTTGCACAACAGGCAGATACGGCGGCTAATGAGGCAGTGATCCAGCCGAAGAAGCCCAAAGATGTTGCACAATCGGGGGATCTGTCTGTTTTAGTTGAGATTGGTCGCGAAATCCTTGTGCTCCTGAAATGTATTTTAGCTTTAGTTCTTTTAGTGGTAGTTGGGATTGTCTACATTGTAGCGATGCTTTCATAAATTTGTATCTTTTGTGGTGGCACGCATGTTGTATAAATAATTAATTATGATCTAGGTTTTAATATGATATTTATGTCATGTAATGCAGATGAGCCGTCATTGGATGTATAATGCTGATCGCCGCTCCCAAGAGTTCATTGACGGCGTGCATTCTTTGTTACGTGCGGCCGAGGCAAACAAACGCGACGGTTTCATGTGCTGCCCATGTGCCATATGTAAGAATACGGTGGAATATCCTTGCTCAAGGACTCTTCATTCACACTTGTTCAAGTCGGGTTTCATGCCAAACTATATTTGTTGGATAAAGCATGGAGAAATCGGTGTTGTAATGGAAGAAGGTGAAGAAGAACAATGGGACGACAATGATATTATTCCTGATGGTGCGTGCTTCAATGATATTGCAATGGGAGAAGCTGAAGAAGAGGTAGCCGCAGAAGATGAGTCGGCTGATGATCTTTGTCAGGTCATTCGTGATGCACAAAGAGAATGTGAAAGTGAAAAGGAGAAGATCAAGTTCGAGCAGATGCTAGAAGATCACAAGAAATTGTTGTACCCAACTTGTGATGCAGGGCAGAAAAAGTTGGGAACCACACTAGAATTGCTGCAATGGAAGGCAAAGAATGGTGTATCTGACAAGGGATTTGGAGAGTTACTAAAAATCCAAAAGAAGATGCTTCCGAAGTACAATGAATTGCCCGCCACTACCTACGAAGCAAAACAAGTTGTTTGTCCTATGGGGCTAGAAATAGAGAAGATACATGCATGTCCTAATGACTGCATCCTGTACCGTGGCAAAGAGTACGAGAAATTGGATGCATGCCCGGTATGCCATGCGTCGTGGTATAAGATCAGGCGAGATGACCCTGGTGATGTTGAGGGCGAACGTCCGCGTAAGAAAATCCCTGCCAAGGTTATGTGGTATGCTCCTATAATACCACGCTTGAAACGTCTGTTCAGAAACAAAGAACATGCAAAATTGTTACGATGGCACAAAGAAGACCGTAAGGTAGACAATATGTTGAGACACCCTGCTGATGGGTCCCAGTGGAGAGCAATCGACAGAGAATTCCCGGAGTTTGCAAATGACGCAAGAAACTTAAGGTTTGCTTTAAGTACAGATGGTATCAATCCTTTTGGAGAGCAGAATAGTAGTCATAGCACTTGGCCTGTTACTCTAAGTATCTACAACATTCCTCCTTGGTTATGCATGAAGCGGAAGTTCATTATGATGCCTGTGCTCATCCAAGGCCCGAAGCAACCTGGCAATGACATCGATGTGTACCTGAGACCACTTATTGATGAACTTCTCATTTTGTGGAATAAAGAAGGTGTACGTGTGTGGGATGAGTACAAACAGGAACACTTTGATCTGCGAGCATTGTTGTTCGTAATAATCAATGATTGGCCTACTCTAAGTAATCAATGATCTGCGAGCATTTTTGCATTAACAAAATAATAAATATTAGTTACATTATGTTTTATAATTCTAACAAAAAATAAAAAAGTTAGGTTATAGATTTTTCCTATGTGCAATAAACAAAAAGAAAATTCATATTTTTAACAAAATAATTTTATGCCTTTTATTTAATTTACTATGTATTTAACAAAAACTATTGCATTTCTATTGTATTTAACAAGACTATTGCTTAAAACAGGCGGGAAACGAAACTGCAGGCCACCTTTACTCCCGGGTGGGAAGCCCACCCAGGAGTAAAGGTGGGCTGCAGTTTCGTGGCCCGCCAAAAAAATCCTTTACTCCCGGTGCGAGTTACCAACCGGGAGTAAAGGTATACCTTTACTCCCGGTTGGTAACACGCACCGGGAGTAAAGGTACCTTTACTCCCGGTTGGTAATACGCACCGGGAGTAAAGGGTTTTTACTTCCGGTTGGTGGCTGGCACTGGGAGTAATTCTCTCTGATATATAACCTCCAGCGCCTGGCGCAGATCGATCCGCTCGTCTTCTTCCTCGTCGAACACCGCCGCCCTCTTCTTCCTCGCGCCGCGTCCATTCGCCTTCCGTGACACCGGCGCCGCCCTCTTCTACCTCTTGCGGCCTCCACCGCGCGCGCCCGTGCCCCTCCTCCGCGCGCGCCCGTGGCCCTCCACCGCGCCCTCCTCCGCGCCCGAGGCCCTCCACCACGCGTAGTTGCCCCACCGCGCCCGAGGCCCTCCACTGTCGAGCTCGAGGTGATATGTTCGTCGATCTCTTTGTACATTCGCCCGAGCCCTCCACTGCCGAGTTATAGATCACGTCGAAAACTACAACTTTGGTGTAAGCCATGTCAACGCTCGAGGTCGATTGAAAATTCCAAATTTTGAATCACAAAATCTAGGAACTAAAAATGAATATTTGGAACTCTAAATGATTTTAAATAAAAAACATATCTTAACGCAAGTTTTGAATATTTGGATATTATATGGATAAATTAGCAAGTTTAATTAGAGTGTCAAAAACTGCATTTTATGGTACTAAAATACATTTTAAGATCACTGGGACCTGAACTCATGACAAGTTTAATTAAGGACCACCAATGAAATTACTTTAGAAATTAATTAGATCGATGTAAATCCATGGCTTGTATAATAAACACGCTATATATTATTTGGAAACAACGCTACGAACCATCCGCTAATGAACTTTCGTACAAACTCCTCAGGATGGCAACCATTATCGTTGTCACTAAAGCTGAAAATGATCCAGCCCATCAACCGCCATATATTCATCACTATATGATATGCCATTATTCCAAGATGCAGTTTCAATAGAAGAATTTTTTCTATCTTCATAGATCAATGTTTGTTAACGAAATTTTATCCAAATATATTCATGTAGGGTCTTTTTTTTGAAGGATTTGTTGTAGGATATATAATGGTCAAATAGGAACTCAATTTTGATACCCAGTTTGTAAACTAAGCGTTTTTTAGTTTATAAAAAATATCACATGTGATGATGTAAGCAGTTTTGGTTGGACTTGCATGCATGGCTACAGACAAATGAAGGAAAACTTCAACGTTTCTTCATTTGTGAACTTTGAATATACAGATATAATATATTAATGTTGCTAAAGTAATATGAGCATTACATATTTTTTCCGGGAAGACTATCTTCAAACTTTATATCATAGCATCAGAGATCGCCTGTAGAAGAAGAAAATAAATTCTTATCATTTCGGAAATAGTAATGGGTTATATTAGGCAATAAGACCACATATACTTACATTTCATAATGACTTATACTTACATTATTAACATAGAATTTTCTCATATGATGAATGACTACATGGTTCACATGGTACATAGGATCACAACATCACGCACCGACACCGCCCCGGCCCGCCTCACGTCGTCGTCGTCGTCAGCACGCCGGCCCGCCTCACGTCGTCATCGTCAGCACAACCGGCCACCACGCCGACATGTATATATACGTCATTTGTATTCATATGCATGTATATATACGTCGCGGAGCACCGCCGCCCGCGTTCGTCCATGCGTTTCTATGTATACGGCGGAGCACAGCCGCCCTCGTTCACCCATGTGTACAGACATATATACGGTGGAGTGGGGAGCACCGCCACTCTTGTCACACCGCTCTTTCTCGTGGCCTAGTTGATCAACATTCGTATTATCGTTATCGTTAATGCTAAAACAATCACACCAGGGGCAAACCGCGCTGTTGATGTCACCGACGTGGGTTCGCCCTAGTCACCGACGCAATTTGCCCTCGGTCGTTGATGTATAGCCCTAATTCGCCCTAGTACCGACGTAGTTCGTCCTAGTGTGGCGAATTGCGTCCGTGACTGAGGGGGCAAGATTTAATAATGCATATTGTTCGTAGATTTTACGCATGTAAGCAAAGATTTGACGTACTATATATTGGTTTTGTTTTTTTGAAGCTAGATGGCCGACCTGAGAAACATGGATGAGGAGGAGTTGATGATGAATTTGATCAACACTGGCACTCAAGTTGCCGGCGATGATGGTGCTAAAAAATAACGTGCAAGAGGATGCAGATGACGGAGCCAGTACTTAGCTCTTGAACAAAATGAGCAACAACATATTGGCCAGTATATATTTTTTATTATTAGCTATATATATTATCATATGTCTTATGTGTGCTCATGACATTAAAAATAATGTTTATGTTTTGTAGCCCTCTGGATCGACATCAACAACTACAACGAAGAGTAAAAATGTTCGAGGTCCCAAAAAGCCATTGGAGGGCCGCTTCATCATCTCGGAGTTCAATGTGGATACAGGAGAACCGGGGGGGGCCGAATAAAAATGAAATTTGTGCACCTGTGGTTACCTTGTACGGGACCGGCTCCCGATTAGTACCCGTGAATGGAAGAAGAGACCAATGCTCCTCATATCAGTTTTGTCTCCGATCGTGACAAGGCGTTAATTTGGAATGATGTCTTGGTACATTTCACGCTCCAAAACAGATGTTTATGATGATATAATAGATGGTGAATGATTGAAGGAGCGAGTTAGGGATTGGGCAATGAAGAGATGGCCAACCCTTTTCAGAACTTGGAAAGAAACACCTACACATGACGTATGTCAAAGAAGAACATAGGCACCAGATTTTACTGTCCCAGGCCCGATCTCAAAGCAGAGGCCTATTGGGATGGAGTTTGTATAGTACAAGACTTCGGAAGAGGGTGTGAGTCGGGTGATAAGAACCAACGTAATGCCCAACAGAAGACATACCACCATACCTTGGGATCAGGTGGCTACCCGACTGCCATTAAGAAGTGGAACAAAATGGAAGCAGACCTTCTTGCCAAGGGTATCAGACCAGAATCACTCGAGTGGGGAGAACGTGCAAAGAATTGGTTTTTCGCATGGGGGAACACTAGACCAGGAGACAGGGAAGTGCGTTTATGGCGCAAGACTGCAAGAAGCAGCAGAAAGATTGTTTTATGCTCAGAGAGCTACTGCTAGTGGTGCGTTCAGGCCCAACAGAGAGAAGGATGAGCTGACATACGCCATCGGGACTATTGAACATGGTGGCCGAACTAGAGGCAAAGGAAGTGTCTCGTGGGAGCATGGATTCCCTCAGGACAGACCTTCCTACAGAAGTCGCCAGAGAAAGAAGGAAGAAGAGGCACACGGCTCCAGAGGTTGGAGGAAGCGGTGCGTGAAGCACAGGAGCGGGAAAAAAACCTTGAAGCGAGAATGCAGGAGGAAATCAAGGCAAGTGCAAATAGCAGTGAGTGCAAGCAAGCAGGCATCAGAGCCAGGAATCAACATTAGCCAATCTGTTCAGTTGAAAA